>NC_062571.1:82917881-83244131 GCF_022837055.1 Prionailurus viverrinus
CCACCACCGTCACCACCACTGCCATCACCGCTGTCCCCACCGCCACCGTGACCATCGTCACCACCACCACAGCCATCACCCCCACGACCATCGCCAGCAGCCCCGCTGCCATATCACCATTGTCACCACCAGTGTCACCACCGTCCCACTGCCATCGCCACCGTTACCACCACCGTCCCCACGGCCATCATCGCCACTGTCCCCACAGCCATCATCACCATCGCCACCACCGCCACCACCATTGCCGTAATCACCGTTATCATCATCCAAGGTATCCCAGTCTTACACCGTCAGCAGCAGCAGTAGCTTTATCTTTAGCACCTCCGACCTTAATAACAATGGAGGGAGTGGAAGGGCGAGCGGAAGCCCTCTTGTCTCATCCGAAGCCACAGTTCTTTCCCTGCATCCTCCGGCAGCCCTTTGTAGGGTCGTCAGGAGACCGAGCAGAGGGGATGGCTTTGCCGTTTCTCGTCTCCGACGCATATAAGCTGAGTGAGGCACGGACCGGCCTGTTCATTTTTTCTTCTGGGAAAAGAAGGTCCGTGCTACTCACTCTGGGCCGCTGCCGACTCTTCCAGGAAAAGAATGAACAGCATTCCGGGAAAGGACCTTTATGCTGGGTTCATCTCGGCATCCTCATTTCACTTTTCCCACGGGCAGCGCGGCAAGCTGCCGTCCAGGGTTGAGAAGGCAGCTGAACGCGCACGTGCACCCAGCCGTCGACACCCGCCTTTCGCCAGGCGATTAAAAAAGGCAGATGGGTTTGAGGAGGAGGAATGTATTAGGCATCCAGCCCACCGGCCAGACGGAGGTGAATCCGAAGATGTGAACGGACACGGGTTGACCGTTTTCTCTGGCGGAGTCATTCCCGGCTCCTGACAGATCAGAAAAGTAAAGAAGACGAATGGGCAGCTTGCGAAGAGGCTGCTGTCTTTGTGCTTCTACCAAGTGAAGACATGTTGCAGATGCCATCTGTCATCATCAGCTTAATAAAGGAGAAGATGTTTCTGCTCTTTCTCGTGCTGTTCTCCGCCCCCCTCACAGAGGGGCGGCTCTGAAAGGTCAGATCACCAGATTAGGAAAAGTGTCTTATATTGAATACTTCTGGGTTTGTTACGAAAAATTCATTGCCTTGTCTTCATTGTCCTATCGCCCAAGAATTGGGGAGCATCGGCCACGGACGGACTGGTCAGATTCAGATGCCCGCGGTTGGGAGCCTGTGTCAGTGCGCCTTCAGCAGTAAATAAATAGCCTCAAAACACTCCTTTTGCGTTGTCGTCCGTATACCTCCCTGTATGCTTCCTATGGCCGCTGTAACCAATGGGCACAAACTCAGTAGCTTAGACAACACCTGCTTACGATGTTACAGCTCTGGAGGCCAGTGGTCCTGAAATCGAGGTGTGGGCTGTGTTCCTTCTGGAGGCTCGAGGGGGGAGTCCACTTCCCTACCTTTTCTGGCTGACGGGGGTCACCTGCATTCCAGGGTGTGTGGCTCCTTCCTTGAATGACTCCGATCTGTGCTGTACCCCGTCTTCTGACTCTGAGTCTGGCCCTCCTGCCTCATGTGGAACCTTCGGATAGTATTGGCTCCACGTGGATAATCCAGGATTAGCATCCCCAGTGGAGATCTCACCCCTGATGCCCCTGCAAAGACCCCTTTGCCATGTAAGGTGGTAACATCCTTACAGGTTCCAGGAACTCAGATGTTGATGTCTTTGGCGGGGTGTGGGGGGGCATCCTTCCATCCAGCACACTTCCCCCTCCCTCCCACTCCCTTGGCCAATAATCTTATATAGTTGAGTCTTTTAATTTGCCTTTATTTTTTTTTATTAAAAAAAATTTTTTTTCAACGTTTATTTATTTTTGGGACAGAGAGAGACAGAGCATGAACGGGGGAGGGGCAGAGAGAGAGGGAGACACAGAATGGGAAACAGGCTCCAGGCTCCGAGCCATCAGCCCAGAGCCCGACGCGGGGCTCGAGCTCGCGGACCGCGAGATGGTGACCTGGCTGAAGTCAGAAGCTTAACCGACTGCGCCACCCAGGCGTCCCTAATTTGCCTTTAAATATGGGATTGTTTAGGCTGTGATACTAAGAACAAAGGCCAGGAGTGCTGGGCAGCCACTGGTGGTCTTAGCTCTGCTGTGTCATTGGGGCCACAGGCATGAATGCTCAAAGGTCCTTTTTCCCCTTCATCTATAAAATCAGGGGTCTTTAAGGCCCCTTTCATAGTTAAATATGAAGTTTCTTTTCTCACGACTGCTTTTGTCTGCCTGCTTCAGAGATGGAGGGGCAGATGCCTCAAGAGTTTTGCCTGTGTGCCTTATAAATTCCCACGGGCCTGAATGTGTTTATAGTGGACGTGTCTGCTTTATTTTATTATTATTATTATTATTATTATTATTATTTTTTTTTTTTTTTTAAATTTATTTTTGGGACAGAGAGAGACAGAGCATGAACGGGGGAGGGGCAGAGAGAGAGAGGGAGACACAGAATGGGAAACAGGCTCCAGGCTCCGAGCCATCAGCCCAGAGCCTGACGCGGGGCTCGAACTCCCGGACCGCGAGATCGTGACCTGGCTGAAGTCGGACGCTTAACCGACTGCGCCACCCAGGCGCCCCTATTTTTATTATTTTTGATGTGTTTATTTTTTCCACGTCTTCCAACAGAATAGACATGCTGGCAGGGATGCTGTTAAGAGCTGTGACAAATGCATTTATGGCCCCTAAAGGCTTAGGAATATGGTTCTGCAGAACCGGGAAGGGCTGGGCATATGCTCCCAGCTCCCTTTACCTAATGCGGTTATTTCTTGTTAAGATTCGCCATAAAATGCTAAATAAACTTAATAACTACTAATAACCGTTTATGCCAGTTGAGGACATTTAAACTTTATGAATTTTGGTGGAAATACAGGAAAATGCCTACGGACATGGAGTTTTCTTCATGTATACGGTTTTTGATGTTTTAGGATTTTTGTGATCATGTGTTAGTCTGCTCGCTTTGGCTTTTTAACAAGGATTCTGGTAGTGATAGAAGTCTTTATTGCAGTAAAAACAAAACGCTCCCAACCACCACGAGAGCCTTTATCATTTAGGTGTTGACTGCAGGACACCCGGTGTTCAAATCACCAAATCCGTCGGTGGCATTATTTTAAGACCCAAAATACACACGTAATCCTATGAGGTGTGGATTTCCAGAGCCTTATTTTATGGGGAAAGCTGAATATGGAGAAGGTAGGTCATTTGCTGGAGGTCACCCCGGTCTTCAAGGGTAGAGGCGTTACCCTGTGCATTTCGTTTGGCTCCAGGGACCATGGGTGGGAATGCCAGGGAGTCCGCCTGGGTCTGGCCGGCCTTGCCAGCTACAGGTAGCTCAGGAATGCAGTGGACAGCAGGAAGTATGCCGTGATGGGGACGTTTGGAGAGGGGATTGAGAGAGAAACATACTGGTGCACCTGCTGGGAAAACCCCATCGGTGGCGGGGAGGGTAGATTGGTCCACACAGGTGTGGCACAGGCTGGCTTCTGTCTTTCAGGGAGAGGCAGGGATAGGAACCCCTCCTGGGGTCCATACTGTGTGTGGCTGGAGGAAGGAGAGGCGACGTGGTCAGGTGGTGGAGGGCCTCCCATACTTGCCAGAGTTTGCACGTGATATGATCAAGGAGAATTTTAGAGATGGACACAGTGAAATACCACCGGAGAATAGCCTGGTCTGGCAGAGAGTTCAGGATGGATGGATGAGAAATTGATCAGGAGTTTGAAGATGAGTTTTACATTTAGTCTGCTATGTTTTCAGGTAGGATCCATTGGAAAGGAGGAACATCACTGTATCACTGTCCTTCCTTTTTTCCTTCCTTCCTTCCTTCCTACCTGTGACTAGAAGTTTGTACCTCTTAATTCTACCTGTTTCAACCATCCCACATCCGACTCCTCTTTGGCACCCACCAGTTTGTTCTCTGTATTTGTCTATTTTTTAGTTTTTTTTTTTTTTGTTCATCTGTCTTTTAGATGCAACATATAAGTGAAATGATACGATATTTGTCTTTGTCCTACTTATTTCACTTAGCATAATACCCTCTGGGTGCATCCATGTCGTTGAAAATGGCTGGGTGTCCTCCTTTTTTATGGATGAGCACTGTTCCGTTGTGCTCACATCTTTATCCGTTCCTCTATCACTGGACACTTGGGTTCTTCCAAATCTTGGCTATTGTTTTTGTTATGTATATTTATTTATTTTGAGAGGTGGGGGAAGGGCAGAGAGAGGGGGAGAGAGAGAACCCCAAGCAGGCTCCACGCTGCTTGGCACACAGCACGATTCAGGACTTGAGCCCATGGCCGCGAGATCACAACCTGAGCTGCTATCAAGAGTCAGATGCTTAACTGATTGAGCCACTCATGTGCTCCCATTTCTTGGCTATTGTAAATAATGCTGCAGTAAACTAGGGGTGCAGATATTTTTTGGAATTAGTGTTTTCACTTTCTTTGGGTAAATGTCCAGTAGGGGTTGCTGGATCATATGATATATTTTAAATTTTTTGAGGACCCTCCATACTATTTTCCACAGTGGCTGCATAATTTACATCCCCATAAACAGTGCATGAGGGTTTCTTTTTCTCCACATCCTCGTGAGCACTTGTTATGTCTTGTCTTTTTGATTCTAGCCATTCTGACAGGTGTGAGGTGATTATTATTTAATTGTGGGTCTGATCTGCACTTTCCTGGTGATTAGCGATGTTGAGCATCTTTTTGTGTGTCTGTTGGGCATCTGTATGTCCTCTTTGGGAAAGTGTCTATTTAAGTTCTCTGTTCATTGTTTTAAATTTAAAGTTTAGTTAGTGAACATACAGTGCAATATTGGTTTCAGGAGTAGATTTTAGTGATTCAAAACTTACAACGCCCAGGGCTCATCACAGGTGCCCTCCTTCATGCCCATCCTCCATCTGGCGCCCATCCCCCATCTACCTCCCTTCCTCCACCCACAGTTTGTTCTCTATTGTTAAGAGTCTCTTGCGTCTTGGGTGCCTGGGTGGCTAAGTCCATTGAGTGTCCAACTCTTGATTTGGGCTCAGATCACGATCTCAAGGTTCGTGAGATTGAGCCCTGTGTTGAGTATGGAGCCTGCTTGGGATTTTCTCTCCCCCTGTCTCTCTCTACCCCTGCTCTGCTTTCTCTCTCTCCCAAAATAAATAAATAAATAAGCACTGTGGTTTGTTTCCCTTTCTTTTCTTCCCCCCTTCCCATATGTTCATCTGTTTTATTTCTTAAGTTTCCCATATGAGTGAAATATGCTATTTGTCTCTCTCTGCCATATTTTTCATAGCACATTATATTCTAGCTCCATCCACGTCATTGCAAATGGCAAGAGTTCATTTTTGATGGCTGAGCAATATTCCAGTGTGTGTGTGTGTGTGTGTGTGTGTGTGTGTGTGTGTGTGTGTATGCACACACACATACATGCGCCACATCTTTATCCATTTATCAGCTGATGGACACTTGGGCTCTCTCTGTAATTTGGCTATTGTTGATAATACTGCTATAAATATTGGGGAGCATGTACCCCTTTGAATCTGTATTTTTGTATCCTTTGGGTAAATACCTACTAGTGCAATTGCTGGATCATAGGGTAGTTCACTTTTTTTTTTTTTTTTTTTAATTTTTTTTTCAACGTTTATTTATTTTGGGGACAGAGAGAGACAGAGCATGAACGGGGGTGGGGCAGAGAGAGAGGGAGACACAGAATTGGAAACAGGCTCCAGGCTCTGAGCCATCAGCCCAGAGCCCGACGCGGGGCTCGAACTCACGGACCTGCGAGATCGTGACCTGGCTGAAGTCGGACGCTTAACCAACTGCGCCACCCAGGCGCCCCAGGGTAGTTCACTTTTTAGAGTTTTGAGGAACCTCCATACTGTTCTCCAGAGTGGCTGCACCAGTTTGCATTCCCACCAATAGTGCGTGAGGGTTCCCCTTTCTCTGCATCATCGCCAGCACCTGTTGTTTCTTGTGTCATTGCTTTTAGTCAGTCTGATAGGTGTGAGGTGGTATCTCATTGTGGTTTTGACTTGTATTTCCCTGATGATGACTGACGTTACACATTTTTTCATGTATCTGTTAGCCATCTGGATAATCTTCTTTGGAAAAATGCCTGCTTATGTCTTTTGCCCATTTCTTCACTGGGTTATTTGTTTTTTGGGTGTTGAGTTTGGTAAGTTCTTTATGTATTTTGGATACTAACCCTTCATCAGATAATGTCCTTTGCAAATATCTTCTCCCATTCTGTAGGCTGCCTTTTAGTTTTGTTGATTGTTTCCTTTGCTGTGCAGAAGCCTTTTATCTTGATGAAGTCCTGATAGTTCATGTTTGCTTTTGTTTCCCTTGTCTCCGGTGACGTGTCTAGTAAGAAGTTGCTGTGGCTGAGGTCAGAGAGGTTGCTGCCTGTGTTCTCCTTTAGGATTTTGATGGTTTCCTGTCTCATTTAGGTTTTTTCATCCATTTTGAATTTTTTTGTGTGTATGGTATAAGAAAGTGGTCCAGTTTCATTCTGCATGTCGCTGTCCAGTTTTCCCAACACCATTTGTTAAAGCCCGACCTATTTTTTTTTTTAATTTTTTTTTTTAACGTTTATTTATTTATTTGGGACAGAGAGAGACAGAGCATGAACGGGGGAGGGGCAGAGAGAGAGGGAGACACAGAATCGGAAACAGGCTCCAGGCTCCGAGCCATCAGCCCAGAGCCTGACGCGGGGCTCGAACTCATGGACCGCGAGATTGTGACCTGGCTGAAGTGGGACGCTTAACCGACTGCGCCACCCAGGCGCCCCGCCCGACCTATTTTTTAATTGGATTGTTTTGTGTTGGTGTTGAGTTGTATACGTTCATTGTGTATTATGGATACTACCCTCTCATCAGATGTATCATTTGCAAATATCTTCTCCTATTCAGTAGTTTGTCCTTTTGTTTTGTTGATGGTTTCCTTCTCTATGCAAAAGCTTTTTATTTTGCTACAGTCTCAATAGTTTATTTTCGCTTTTGTGTCTCTGCCTGAGGAAACATATCTAGAAAAGTATTTCAGTGGATGATGTCAGAGAAATTATTGCCTGTGTTTTCTTCTAGGAGATTTATGGTTTCAGATTTCACATGTAGGTCCTTAATCCATCTTGAGTTTATTTTTGTGTGACGTGTAAGAAAGTGGTCCAGTTTCATTCTTTTGCACGTAGCTGTCAGGTTTTCCCAACGCCATTTGTTGAACAAACTGTCTTTTCCCTGTTGTAAATTGTTGCTTCCTTTGTTGTTGCTTAATTGACTGTATAAGCATGGGTGTATTTTGGGGCTATCTATTCTGTTCTACTGATCGATTTGTCTGTTTTGTGCCAAAACCATACTGTTTTGATTTTACAGTTTTGTAGTATAGTTTGAAATCTGGGTACTTTGTACTTCTTTCCATATGTTTTCTTTCTTTCTTCTTCTTCCTTTTTTTTTTTTTTTTTTTTTTTTTTTTTTTTTGGAGAGTGGGCTACCTGTACTTTTTGTGTCTTTAACACTTTCTAATATCCTTTTTCTACTGTGATAGTTACCTTCACCTCATCATGCTGGAGCAAAATTATGGTCTGCATTTAATGGTATGACTTTTTTAGGTGCTTCTCTAAGAGAAATAGGAACTGCTGAATGTCCAGATGAACAACAGTTTCAGAGATTTGTTGAGTATCACTACTTTTAAGAATTTCTTCTTAATGTTGAACAAATTTTTGCCCGTTTAATTGTAACATAACTTTTTGGCTCAATATCAACATTGGTTATATAATAATTAAAAAAATCAGTTTAGCGGGACACCTGGGTGGCTCAGTCGGTTGGGCGTCTGACTTCAGCTCGAGTCACGATCTCTTGGCTGGTGGATTCGAGCCCCACATCGGGCTCTGTGCTGAGAGCTCGGAGCTCAGAGCCTGATTTGGATTCTGTGTCTCCCTCTCTCTCTGCCCCTCCCCTGCTAGTACTCTGTCACTCTCTGTCTCTCTCTCTCTCTCTGTCTCTGAAAAATAAACATTAAACAAAAAAATCAGTTTGGTTTCTAAAGAATATTCAGTCCATGTGTAATTGATTCATAGTTAGGAAATAATTATTTAATTAAAATATCTATTAGTGGAAATATAGACAGTATGTCAAGTGATAATTAAAATGATAATTAAAATATTCTTCCTCTTGCAAACATTCAGCCATAAAAGGGAATAAAGTTCTGATACATGGGATAGTATGCATGAGCCTTAAAACATTCTGTTGAAGAAGCCAGATAGAAAAAGGACAGTATTGTTTGATTCTATTTATTTATTTATTTATTTATTTATTTATTTATTTATTTATTTTTAAATGTTATTTATTTTTGAGCGAGAAAGAGAGCACGAGCGAGGGAGGGGCGGAGAGAGACGGAGACAGAGGATCAGAAGCGAGCTCTGTGCTGAGAGCGCAGAGCCTGGTGTGGGGCTCGAACCCACAAACCGTGAGATCATGACTGGCACTGAAGTCAGACGCTCAACCGACTGAGGCACCCAGGCGCCCCTGGTTGATTCCATGTAGATGAGGCAGGTGGAGTAGTCACGCTTCTGAGGGATGGAGAAGGACCACAGGTTCTCAGGGGCTCGGGGGAGGGGGAACGCAGAGGTACTGCTAACCGGGTATGGAGTTTGTGTTTGGAGCGAGGGAGAGGTTGTGGATGTTGCTGGTGGTGATGATTGTGCGGCATCGGGGACGTCACTGTTGCCCTTGTATTGGAACTTACAAGCGGTCAAAACGGCAGATTTCACATCCTCCTTCTTGACCGTGTTAGTGTGGGTGTATTTCTGGGCTGTCTACAGTGTTCTGTTGGTCTGTGTGTCTGTTTTTGTGCCACTGCCACACTGCGTTGATCACTAGAGATTTGCAGGACCACACTAAGAAAAATCACTTACGGTTGCGTGGGGTTACGGGTTTCTTCTACTTGACGACTCTTTATATTTGTCTCTTGAAAGAAAAGGCTACTTTTGAGGCTGTCCGGGAGGATGATCCAGACACGAACTGGATGCGTTTCAACATGAAAAACAAGCAGGAACAAGGCAGCAAAGTCCCTTCTACCTCTGCTGATATCTTCTTATCCCTTTTTCTTCACAGCTTTTTATAACTACGATGCCAGGGGAGCGGATGAACTTTCTCTACAAATAGGAGACACTGTGCACATTTTAGAAACATATGAAGGTGCGTATGCGTCTGGTGTCTTTTCTCTTACCGTTTTGGGCAATTAGCACACTTTTTCAGTGTTTCCAAAATACGTGTCAACACGAGTCTTTCTCATAGGATCGCTTTTCTTGCATGATGGATGCCATTTCAGGTGAGGGTAGTCATGAGGCTGTTTGTTATTTAAATGATACTTTATTACAATGAACCCCAAACTAAAAATTCCAAATTTTAGACTCTAAAGCTTTCTGGGGAAATAGCTGTTTTCATTAAAAACAACAGAACTCTTTGGTTCCTTTTTTGCAAATGTATATAAATCTTGACTATGAATAACTGACCACTTGAAAAAATAATGGAAAGAAATATTTAAGATATTTTAGCGTTTAAGTGATTGTTTTGATGTATTTGATGTATCCGGTAAGACTTTTTCTGTTCTCATTTAGATTTGTTAACAACGTCCTCAAAGGAACCAAGATTGTTGTTGTTTTTTTCTTTGACCCTGTTTTCTTAGAGGTGATTGGAGTTTGTCACAGCTCTGTGGGACATGGTCCAGTGAAGCAATCATTACCCAATAGATTAGAAATCCTGTAAATGTACTTTTGTGACAGTGGTTCTTAAATGTCTTTGATTTTTCATACAGTTTTTTTTTTTTAATGTTTATTTATTTTGAGGAGAGAGAGAGACAGAGTGCAAGCAGGGGAGGTGCAGAGAGAGAGGAACACACAGAATCTGAAGCAGGCTCCAAGCTCTGAGCTGTCAGCACGGAGCCGGATACGGGGCTCGAACTCACAGACCGCGAGATCATGACCTGAGCCGAGGTCGGAGGCTCAACCTACTGAGCCACCCAGGCGCCCCACACACAGTTGGTTTTTGTCTTTAGTGTCATGCATATCATTAGAAGCTCCCCCCCCCCCCCCCCCCCCCCGCCTTGTTCTGAGGTTACTGTCACACAGAAGGGGAGCAACGATGGCCTGGACGTCTGAAACTCCTCAGATCTGGACGTTTTTGTAAAATTGTGTTTTAGCATTGGTGGCTTTATTTCCTGCTTGAAGGGGTGACTCCCGTAGAGCAGATGAATGAAAAGAACTGATTAAAATCGATCATTTCAATAGAAAAATTGCCTTTAGATTGGGTTTGGCTAAACCCTTCCAGTAGGAGGTGGGGGTAAGAGAGGAGATTGAAGTCACCCAGTCGTAATCGGTGAACTGGGCTTCACACTCCGTTCAGGAAATCACTTTGCACAAGAGCGAAGCAGACGTGAGCCTCTGTGCGCCAGGCAGGCTGTGGCTTGCTGCAGTGTTCCTCCCAGGCCACTAGGAATACCCCCGAGGCCATGTCCCTGGTTTGCCCTTGTGACTCACGTGGGCTTAGAATTCTAGTCCCTTTGCGTCTTTAACCCTAAAATCGTCCTGGTAGGGGAAAGAAAAAATCAGCTTTAGTGTCGTCTGCCTGGAAGCAGATGTAACTGTGAAAACAGACCCTGTCCTTAAGTGAATGAGTAGTTGTGATGGGTGCCTTCTGCTTGTTTTCAGTTTTTATAGCTGACAGTTGGATTGCCGTATCTGCTCTTGGTATCTATTGCCAGTGTTGGAGAGGAAGCAGAGAGAAATTAAGTAGAGGTTAGGGATCAAACCTCTCATCTCAGACACTTTACTGATCTGAAGGCAAAAGTGCTCTTACATCTTTTTTATGTTTGACCCCGAAGTTGAAATCCTGGTTAATAAACTCTGGGCGATGACATCATTCCTAAAGAGCAATTTCCGGTCAGTCTGGGCACGCAGAGACTGTTACCTCTTGTTCTTCGCTTCATAAGAAGAATGGACTCTTCAAACAGTGGGATCCTATGACGAGCCAGCGATCCTTGGTGTACATTTGACTCAAAAAAAGAAAAAAATTGGCTAGCAGGCATCGTGGTAAAGGATCCTTCAGTGAGCATTCAGTTTCTGGGCTAGTCAGTCTTCCAGATTCTGATTAAAATGCTCCAATCTTTGTAAAGACCCTTTCACACAAAACAAATTCCTTTTCCGTGACAACTGTCGTTTTGGTTTCAATCAGAATCTGATCAGAGAAATGCTTCTGGGGAAGTACTTTTGGCTTTGGGAAACTTGGTGTCTTTGTTCATCAAATAAAAATGGCATAATTGTTTTTCTGTTCTTCCCATTTGTTCTATGTAAGTTTCACGGATCGTGTTTGAGTTCGGCATTTTTTTTTTTCTTTCCTCCTCTCCCCTCCTACATTTCCTCTAAGAAAATGTATTTCTGTTTGTCAAATTTAATTTTCTTTTTCTGTGTGATCCTTTTCAGGATATGACTTGGATTTCTGCAGAGAATATACATTCTAGATGATCACTCTTTATAGTAAGGTTCAAAGAACAAATTTACTTTAAGTTGCGGTTAATTTCTCTCTCTCGGGCTCATGAGGGCCTGGAGCTTAGAGCAAAGAAAAAGCAGTTTACAGGTCACTGTGCAGGTGGAAGGAACTTGGAGGGTTCATTGAAGTCATGCCCCTGCCTTTAAGCAGTGCCCAGGCTCAACCAGACTGGAGAGGTGAGCCACGGTCCCGTGTTTATTAATTGATTATCCGGTGAACGGTCCTGCCACCTGCTCATTTCCATGTGGCTCTTGGGGGCTGGATGCTGTACTCCAGGGAGGTTGCAGGCTGTGTACAAAGATTAGGAAATTATTCTTTTGTTTAAACCACTATCCTGGGACTGAACATGTTCAAATTTTTACAGGGGTAATAATATATTTTCTCCCCAAATACACATGAGCTCCTTTTTGGGCCATCAGCATGTGTCCGTCGAAGGCCTTGTGAGACAGTGGGAGTTTCCTGGGGCCTTTATAGCAAAGTACCACACACCGGGTGGCTTAAACAGACAGCAGAGGTGTGTTCTCTCCCAGGGCTGGAGGCTGGTAGTCCGAGATCAGGATGTGGGCTGTGCTGGTTCCTCTGAGGGCCGTGAGGGAGAAGCTGTTCCGTGCATCTCACCGGCTTCTGTGGTTTGCCGATAGTCTTTGGTGTTCTTAGACCGTAGACGCAACACTCTGGTTTCTTCTTCGTCTTCACACGGCAGCATCTTGTGTGTGTCTCTGTCTGCTTCTCCTTTTGATAAGGACGCCAGGGCCCGGTATGATGAGATCATTTTAACTCGATCATTTGCAAAGACCTTATTTCCAGATAAGGTCACATTTATGGATAGAGTTAGGACTTCAGCATCTATTTTGAGGGACACAGTTTAACCCGTGGCAGACTGGAGAAGGCAGTCACGTTGCTAAGGCTCTCGTCTCATAGAAGACCACTGAGCTGTCCAGCCCAGCCTCCACTCAGCAGACATCCTTTGCAAGTTGTCCCAGGCGACCGGCCGCCTGGCCCTGGCCCAGTGGCCGAGCGCCGTAGCTGTGGTTACCATCTTCCTGGGGATGATTATTTTGTGCGCTGAGATTTCGGCCGCAGGGCTGACTGTGCCCCCATGCAGCGGGACGCCGGTTGGTGCTTTTTGCAGAATGCCCGTTGTGCCCGTGGATGCTGACCATGCAGACGCGATTTGGTCACATCTGGGTTTTGACTCTCTTGTGCAGCACTCGGGGCAGGTCACCATACACCTGACATAAGTGAATGTCCTGTCCATCTTCGGGCAGCTACTTAGACACTGGGCCGATCCCAGAACCTTGGTGACGGTGGTTCTCACCTGCCCACCCTTGAAGAAACTCCAGCTTCTTCCGCATGCATGTTCTGTCCTTGATGCTGATGGCTTCTCAGGGCACAGTGAAGGCACCTTTCCGCATGCTGCTCTGCCTAGCTCCCCTTCTCCCTCCTCCATCTGACTGGCCATGGGGCGTCCTTGAAGACTCAACCCGAGCACATCCTGCCTGGGCAAAAGCTCCCTCCTGTTTGCCTCCCACCTCCTTTGCTCTGCCTGGTACCGTCCCGTCTCGGCACCACCCCTGGACTTGAGTGACTGTGTTCCTCCTGTTGTTCTGCTGGGAACACTGTGTGGTACTCGCTGGCTCGGCTGCCATTTTCCTGTGCTGGACTGTGTGCTCCCTGAGATTAGGGGCTGTGTCTTGCCCATATTTGCCTGTCTCTTAGGTGGGTGTCTCTTGTTTGAAGCAGGTTGGTTGACTCCACGGAGAGGAGACCACTCGTGAGCTCTGCCTGGGAGAAGTTTATCAGCCCGTCACTACTACTGGCCCTGGACCTCCTGCTCCTGATTCTCTTATATCTCCTCCCTTCCTTGAAAAAAGACTTTGCAGGGATATCTTCTCTCCTTCGAGCTACAGTCTCTGTCCTGCAACACGGTGTGGCCCCTGCTTCCCTTAGGAGGTCTTCCGATTTGCGAGCTCACGCATGTCAGAAATTCAGTCTCCTCTCTTTCTGTATTTTGCTCTGTCTAGTGTGGTCTCTGGCACATACATAGTGTGTGGGCTCAGTTGGTTGAAGGAATAATGTATGCAAATAATCTTGGGGAGGAAGATGATAGGTTTTCATTTTGCTTAGGAAGGCAGTTAAGAAACTATTACCAGCTATTGTTTCAACGTTAAAAAAAGACAAGACTCCCTACATTTTATCCCCATGGCTCACCCCTTTCTTCCCCTCTTCCCGTGGAAAACCCTTTCACCATGTTTGAAGTGGATGTTCCTGTTCTTGTCCTGTTTGGCATGCATGTACTTTTCATGTATATAAATGTGAGCATAGCTCTCGTTCTGTTCTTTACTTTTTTACCCAGTGCTACATTTTAAGACGCACACCTGTTTATTTTTAGCGTTCTGTTTAGTTCACAGCTCCCACTGCTGTGTGTGCGCTCCCCATGTTTTATCAACAGCCTTCCCAGCTCTGGGTACTCAGATCCCCTCCACTGACACCACCCCACATCACGCTGCATGGGTATCCTGCATCTGTCCCGCGGGTGTGCACGGGCGGGTGTGCGCGTGTCTTTCCCAGGGACGCCTTCCCAGGTGGTTGTTGTCGGTTGCAGGCCGTGGGGACAGATGCTTTGGAGAAGTAGAGAAGGTTGCTCCCCTTGGGTTCCTGTAGGCTGTACTCTTCCTCACGATGCCCAGGGCTGCCCATATCGTGCAGCATAACAATTTTTACCCCTAAAGTTTGGGCAGTAAAATTGTGTCTGATTATTATGAAGTTTGAGCCTCTCTTCGCTCAGGGGTAAGTCCTTGGACTTCTTCTATACGCTGTGGTTAAGCGCTGCTCTGTTCTGCTTAGTTTCTGTGTTTTTCCTGTCATTTTATAGTATTTTCCTTATAGGTTCTGGGGCATTTACCCCTTGTCAGTTTCAGAGAAAGAAAGGGCGTGTTAATAATGAAAATATGAAGGCTACAATGAAAGGGTGGAGGCCTGTCCTTAAAGTTGAACCAATAGAGCCTTTCTTCGGTTCTAGACGCAGGCTGCTGACTGCATCGACCGCCCCTCTTTTTCCATTTCACTGTGTGTGAACGCTGTTCTTGACGGGCGCAGGTTCTGGACCGCCACGCACCGACCAGTGAGGTAGACAGTACGGCTTTCTGGAGACAGTCCCACACGTGTGTGGCGGAAATCTGGACACTTTGCATCTGCTGTGTCCCCAGTCCATCTGGTGAGTCCCTTTGTCAAGAAAGCAAAGCGGTCACCACTAGGTCTTAGCAAATCCTTTGCAAGGATCCTGGGAATGTCCATCTCTGGTTGCGAGTGCTTAGAAAGCATCTGTTGTTAATCCCTTGAGGACTTTGCTCATTTCCACCCCATCACTTTCTGGTCTGTGATCTTCTTCCTTGCCTCTGGTTGGTAATATGCTTGCTGTTTGGTAAGAGGGTGCCGTCATTGTGGCAATATTCTGAGCTCGCTCAGACATCGCTAGTTTCTGAGCTTTGATTTCTGATACTGTGTAAGAGCCCATTATTTGGTTATTGTCTGGAAACTTACGGGATAACTCTCTGTGGGCTCCCGTGATTCTCTGACCGGGTCCTTTTGCCCCAGTGGGGCAGAGTTGGAATTTGAGTTTGGATTTACTTTCCCTGAGCAACATGGCCAGAGTGACTTCAGAGCCTTTGGGGTAAGCAGCTACCCACGGACGTCGTGCGAAGTGAGGCTGTTGGGAGGCTGGAGACTGGCTGTGGACACCGAGGCATCCGCAGGGACCATTTCCACCCTCGGCTTGAGCAGAGGTGCCAAGGGTGTGGTCAGGGCTGTGTTGCTGTCGAAAGGGCTCTTCTGTTTGTACCCTGTGCTGACAGTCCTAGTGTGCCCGTCTTTGGCTTCCGTGGGAACTGGAGTCAAGGCCAAACCCCAGGGGCTGGGTGGGCCCTTGTTCCCCAGGCCTGGAGCTTCTGGTTGGGGGCTGAGTCTTTGCCCCAGACATACGTGGTGAGATTACGACTGCTTCAGGGCACAGTGTCTCCGGATGGAGGAAGTTAACGCTCAATAGGGTCTCTGTTATGGGCAGTTCTTGATCTGAGGATGCTGGTTTGTGCACTTAGCTGTGACCCTTGTCCAAATCAGGGAGAGGAAGCAATGGGGAGGTGTATACCCAAGGAGCCTGCTCAGGGATGAGTGGTCAAAGGGACGATTTTTCCTCATGGGGCTGTGCTGCTTAACCCCAAAGTGATAGCCTCGAGGTCTCGAGTGGCAGATGAAGATGAAAAGAGCTGGCGGTGTGTTCGGGAAGGTCACCAGCCTGGCGACTTTGAGACGCGCCCTCGGGAACCTTCCAGTATATTTCCACGGTGTTGGGATTATTGGATTCTTGTGGCAAACTGATTTCCCTGCTTCTGCAAAGTAACGAATCCCGTATGACGGGAGGGTATCGTCAGGGTCCTAGGATGTCTCCTTGTTCTAACTATTTCAACTTTTGTTTGTTTAGGGTGGTACAGAGGTTACACCTTGAGAAAAAAGTCTAAGAAGGTAAGTCGTCTTTCTGAAACCCAGTGCATGTCCCGTCATACATCACCCGGTGAGAGGAAATCAATCCTACCCCTTTTGTGTCCACAAGTTTTCCTTCTATATCTCTTGCTCTGAGCTGAAAAAATGTGTAGGCTGAAACGCGGGCTACCCTGAATTGTTTGCCTTTGGAACAACACGCACTTATAGAAACGCTGGCTTCATTTCCGTGACGGAATCGCTGGGCTGAGGTGCAGTGCTGACCTCCTGTCACGAAGGGCGGAATCCTCTCTTCCGGGTGGAATGTTGCACCCTGTTGAAGCACAGGAAGGTGTACGAGAATGATCTGGGTGTAATGACTTCAGAAAGAAAAAAACACTGCTTATAATTGTCAGTCTTACGTTATCCGTGATGACAACAGACATGCAAAGCTCACGCATGCTTGCTTGCCTCTTGCATGTAACTCTTCTTAAACTGCATCAGGCGCTCGCCAGAGAGAGCTTCTGTGTCCCAGGGCAGTCTGCTGCTCGCGTGGCAGTGTGAGCTTCTGAAGCGAAGACGGGCCATCACACCCCGATCCTGGTGGTGGACGCCCCCGCACGCAGTTCTCTTGTGGCTTTTCCATTCTTAGCTTCACAAAACCTAATTACGGCCCTTCTGTTTTATTCCGAGTTTGAAATCCCGTCCATTCTAAGCTATGATTAGGCCCTGCCCACGTTAACGTACACACTTTAACATCTACTTACGCTTGGCAGATGGCTCATTTCACTTCTGTTTCGTAACTTTGCCTCTCATTATCTCCCAACTGGGCTGGGCTCCTCCAGCGGTCCCGAGCCCGTAACTAAGGCTTTCCAAGTCCAGCGCCTCGGGCAGGGAAATTCCTGCTCTGCTTCCCCTAGAGACCCTGCAGACAGGCCATGCTGGACAGTGGGGAGCTGTTCGTCCTTAGTGGCTGTGACTCGGGAAGGGCCCGGGTTGAGGACAGCAGGGCTGTCCTCCTCTGGCGTAGATGGTACTGTTGGTGAGGCCAGTCTGCAGACAGGAGCGGGGACCTCCTACCCCGTCCTGCCAGACTCAGACGGGGCTGCGTGTCTCACACACCCAGTGACCTGGTGCCTTGACGTTTGAACATGGCGGGTTCGAAGCAGGTGGATGGTGGGATAGATTTCCCAGGGAAACTTGACCGCCCCCCTACAATCCAGAGAATATTCCTACAGATGAAACTCTAGTTTCATGTGAGAAAGCCACAGTCGAGGACTTTGTTATACAGAGTTGGGGTTCTTGGGATCATGGGCCACCGTCTCCCTCCACAGCCACACAACAGGGGTGAAGCTCCATGTGCCATGTGCTGGGCAGGCCCCAGGCAAGCTGTTCCCTTTCCTTTGATGCTTATTTGGTGTTTGGTACCACCTTCGCCAGTGCTTCCCATCCCCCAGGGCCTTCCTGAACTGCTGTCCTTCCTGCCCTTCTTTGGGGTGCCCCGACCTTTACAGCTCATTGCTACAGTAGAGCTGGGCAGGGCTGTATTTAGTTTTCCATCTAAAATCCTCACTGGGAGATGAGGCAGTTGAAAGATAATAGGATTTCGTAGTGGGTGCCTCCCGGCAGTGCAGAGAAGGGACGTGGCCCCTAGCAATCCTGACTCCTAAGTGTTCTGGAAGCATCCTTTGTATAGTTGTTTACACAGGTGTAGATCGTTTGGGCTGGTTTAGAACGACCCCTGCTGCGCAGTTTGCTCATTTCAAGCCTCTGCGTGTGGCCCCTCTGTACCTTCTACTGCTCCTTCCGGGGCTCCGTGGTGCCCGAGACCAGGTTTACGGAGACTGAGGGCTATCATTGCCTGTGGACACGGGCGAGGCTGCCTTGTTATTTTTCTCCCTCCATCCGACGGCACATGCTGACATCATGTGTGCTCTTGGAGGCATCCCATCCTGAATGGCTGGGGCCTGGGGGAGGGGCCCTCCAGTCCTCTTCGTCGCTCGGCCACTGTCTTTCTGCCCGACTGCTCCCCTCCCTGTGATAATTCTTCTTTTTGTGCAATTCGGGGCCTTTCCTAACAGGCAGGAGGAACACGAATCAGTGGTACCCATGCCCCTCCCAAACACGATTAGTAGTTGTGGTTTCTGGTTCTCCCGTGTAAATCCTTGCGGGCCAGATGCCAGGGAAACACGATCCTGCTCACACGGCAGGTGCCTGGAAACCGCCAGTGCCGCTGAGTGGATTGCTGCTGCGCGGGCTAGATCTAGTGCTGGAACCCTGACTAGCTGTGCTGTGGTGCCCGCGCCCCAGCGCCTCCAGCCCCGTTGCTCCCTTTCGGGTGCTCATTTCTGCCTCACACCAGTGAGGGAGCTGTTTCGCTTGCTCAGACGCGCGGCCGAAGTCTGGGTAAAGCTCCTGGCATTTCACCGACTGCGCGCTTAACACTGAACTTCCCGAACAACTTCCCCTCACGCACCGTCCTGCTAGGCGCGTGCCGTACTTTGCGGATGCAGGGCGCTGTGTTAACAGAAACCCGTGTCTAGCGGTCGTGTGGATCGGGCGAAATTCGTCCACTTTCTGTATTTTCTCTGTTTGAAGGTTGCTGGGAAAACCGTGGGTCAGGTAAGCAGGCCTGTATGCGTACGTGATGACCGATGGTGGAAAGCAACTTTTGATGGCAGCGTTAGCTTTTTGAAGGAAGGAACTGTCAGAGACCATCATGGGAGATTGTTTTTAGGCATCGCTTGGCTTTGGATCTGCCCGCGTCGAGGGCAGCGGTGGACGCGAGGAGCGACCTATTCTGCCTCCTGTTTGCCTCACTGTGTTGTATGTGAGATTTACCATGAGACTCGCAGAATTCACGTTATCCAGCCATGCCTGCCTCCACCCTTTCAGGATAGTTGTTTGATTTTCAGTTGGTATTCATGTTGATAATAAAAACTACTGTTTTTTTTTTTCCTCCCCCAAAGGGTATATTTCCTGCTTCGTATATTCATCTTAAAGAAGCCATAGTTGAAGGCAAAGGGTGAGTCTGGTCTTGATGTTCGAGCAAAGAAATGCTTGTACTTGGCTTTGCTGCTTATCCAAATGGCAGTGCCTGTAGGGGGAGGGGGGGTGAATGTGGGTGTGACCGTGATGGGATGGGAGTTTTGGAGAGAGGGAGGGAAGTTGGGGTGGCTTTGGACCTTTGAAAAGTCTGAAGTCAGAACTGTACCTGTAGTCACGTTCCTTGAAGCTGATGTCGATTTGGGATAGCATGGGCCCAGTGCTCTGTGCTCCTCTGAGAGTGACCCCATCAGGTGGAGGTTCCAGCCCCCCAGCTCTGAGTCTGTTTTTCTGGAAGGCTTTGCACGCTGTGATGCAAAGGGAGTTGAGGGTAAAGCAACAGTTGGTAAATTGGGACATGTGTGAATTTACATTTTGTCTAATTGTGATGTATGTTTCTTAGAGGTCATAAAACTGATGTATAAGATCATTAAAAGGACTTTTATAGAATGGGAACCCATTAGGCAGGAATGGCAAATGAATAGCCAGGTGTGAACTTGGAAGAAGCAGCATTAAAATGTTTTCCTTTTTTGTCTCTGCTACATCTTCACCCTCCGTTAAATATGTAAATTATAAAATTACTAATCATATGATTACTGCATAATGACATCTCTTTGGCTGATTACAAAATTGCCTTTCCAAGCACTGTACTTTTAACATATGAAAAGGACTAATCGGGTTCTGTGGTTGCATGATGCATAATTAAAATGAAGAAAATAATTTAGAGGCATAAATGGTGACGACCTGTAATACGGTATTTTTTTTTTTAATACAGATAAAATGTTTTGTGCACAAAGTTTTAAAAGGAAAGGGGGGGGAAAGGAAAGTTTTGACTCTGGTGGAAATAATTAAATAAAGTATGCATTTAATGTATTTTATATCCGTCTGTATCACAGTCAGTATAGACGTCAGACTGTGATTAATTTTTGTAAAAAAGCACTGTGAGGTATATACAAAAGAATATATGGAAAATGTAATTAGGAACCATAATAGTAAAGCGAACAAGAGATTATTTTGACTCTCGGTGAGGAGAGCCACACCCACACTGGGTCCCGGGGTGTGATGCCCCAGGGTGAGCGAGTGAATGGTGCACCCGGGAAATAAACAGCAAAGAGGTGGTTTTCCTGCCGAGGCTTTGGGGCTCCCTGTGTTCGCTCCCCATGCTGCCCTCTGTTGCTCCCACCCAAGCCCAGCTGTCTATGCCTTCCTCGTTGCAAAGGACTTCCTGCCTTCAGACTTGACCAGTCTCCTTTCTTCCGGAGACCTGCGGACACCGACCTCCCCTCCCCATGGTCCTTCCTCCTATCCAGCCCAGGCCACTCTGTCATCCCACCCCTGCTGCCTCCCTGCTCTCCAAGTTCATTACCCTGTCTCTCTTGCCGGGTTTCTTTCTGTACACCAGCCTCCATTCACTCTCAGACACCCCGCATCCCCGCATCACTGCCACATGCCTGCTGCCACCTGGTCTCTACCTTTACCCCGTAACCGAGGCGGTTCCCACTTGTCCCTCGTCCCATGGTCATATGGCTGCCGGTGCCTCCTAATTCCCAAGCTTCTAGTGTCTTCTCAAGGCTGTTCTTCTGGCACTTTCCTGCAGCGCTGGGCACTGGTGGCTGTCCCCTTCACTGGATGAAGCTCCTCGTTTGTTCTGATGCTTTCATACCCCGTTTCTCATGCTGCCTAACCTACTTCCTTCCCTGCCCGCTGCTCCCAGGGTGCTCTCCTTGTCCTTCTAGTCCTGTGTTGCCCCTCTGTTTGGGGTGGCCCGTGTCATTGTGCTTCCTCTCTGTGCGTGATGCCTGGATTGGGGCCTTCAGCCCTGACTCGTCCCTTGGTGTCATTTAGCGCCAACTAAGGAGCCACCCCCATTGACTGTCTGCTGTGTCTCGCTCATTCTTCCATGAGCCCTGCGTGATGTTCTTTCTGTAGGTCTTAATGACAACCCTATGGGGCAGACATGGCTGACCCCTTGCGGGTAAAGAGCTGGTTACAAAGAGGTGGTTACAGTGCAGCCAGATCGAGTCCATTAAAACTAGTTGGCACATTAGTTCAGAGACAGATCAGGCCTACGAAGAGGGAGGGAGTGGGAAGGATCTAGAACTGAGATGAGGACACAGTATGTAGAGCGAGGCCCTCTACGTGTGGTGAAAGTGAGTTCTAGTTGAGCCCCAAGCTTCTGATAGCCAATGGAAGAGCCCAGTGGACTGAGCATGAAACTCAGGATCTGGGAGGTGGAAGCATCCAGGTTGCTGCCAAATGTGCTCACCCCGTGGGAGAAGAGAAACCCCCCCCCCCCGGGGGGGCCCTTCTCAGAAGGGCACTGCAGAGTGCGATGAACCACATTTTCATCGACATCTTTACCGGGAACCTTGGTGACAGACCCAGCCGGGCTGCTGTGAAAACCACATTCTGAAATAGACACTGATCATGTCCCATCAAAGGGCGATTTCTAAAAGCAGTTTTGTGGATGGTGGTCTCAGACACACCCCTGCCTCGGACATCTGGTCCCTGTCGCTCCAGGGGTGCACGTGGCTAGACCTCTCCGCAGACACTGGTTTTCTCTCAGGGACACCATTGTCTTTTCCTTTGGGAGCCCCCACCATCAGTAGGTCATTGTAGCCCTGAACCCCAACTGCGAGCCAAAGTAAGCATCCTACCCGCCCATCTAGGCTCCAGCCAACTCAAGATATGTAGGTGGGACATATTTTGGGATCCCGGGATATTCCATGCTGGTTGCAGACTTGTCTATTCAGGACGTCTGGGGCGAGGTGGCCTCACTGCATGAGCCACACTTCCATCTCTTAACTCAGTCCCAAATATTCTGAGTCCTGTGTAGCACAGGGCCTGACACAGAGCATGCGACTGGAAAAACCATGGTTGATACCATTTAAACACACACACACACACACACACACACAGACACACACACACACACACACACACACACACACACACACACACAGATAGCAAGTTAAGACTAAGTCAAGGGTTAACCTTTCGGGGTGCAGGGAAAAGGGAGAGGATGCATCAGAGTTTGGGGATCACATAGAGTACCTCTGGACACTGGGGAGCCATGGCCTCGTTCATATTTTGACAGGGATAAGTGCTTCATGTATTATCATATAGTGAGTTTTATGCATGATGGAAATGTAGAAATCATCTAAACCCAAACCTGCATTTTAATGCCACACAGATTGGCTATAATTTATGGCCGTCTATAAGATAGATGGGTACACATATTATGAATGTACTCTCAGACCTTGACGTTCTGAAGACTTTAAATGGGATATTATTTGCCTCCTTCATCTTACCTTGACATATGAGGTAGACGCCTTTACATGTAGGATAATGTAGGAACACAGTCAAGTTCTGTACAAATATTACCTGTCAGTCTCAGAGATGTATGTATTCATATGTGTGGACACAGTCTTATTTGTATATTTTCTCTCCATTTGCTTAAATATTTAATTCTGTGGACCCGATTTAGAATTTACAAGGTATAGCTTGTAGACTTTAATGAAGCCATGAACTTGGCTGTCCTTTTCTCCTTTCCCTTAGGCAACATGAAACGGTCATCCCGGGCGACCTCCCGCTCATACAGGAAGTCACCACGACACTCCGAGAGTGGTCCACCATCTGGAGGCAGCTCTACGTGGTGAGAAAATGGGATGTTGAATCTAAGCTTCAAAACAGAGAAGGGTCTTGTGGGACCTTGATGTACCAAGGGGATGATTTTCCTTTCCCTGGGAACCTCAAAAGCAGAACCAAGGACTAAGTCCTACTCAGGGCAAAGAAGGCAACGTGGCCCATTATTCTTTCCACCCTGGGGGGCCACTGTCCTCTTGGACCCGCTTTGTAAATGCCATGCTCCCTGTGACAAAGCATTGGTAAAGGGAAGGGCCAAGGATTTCACCTTCATTGTGCCAAAAGGGGAGACGGGCTGCTTGAAGGCTTTGGAAGACAGGACTAGGCAGTCTGCATTGATGTACCCTCAACGTTGATATTTAGATCCTGAAAACTGAAATCTGCTTTTAAGCTTTAACGGGTGCTTCTTTACGGACGCAGTACAGAACAATTGCTGTTTATTTTTTCTGCCATTGCCTGTCTCTTATCATTTGAGTTAAACTACACAGTCTTCTAGACTTAAGTGTGCTTGTTCCAGAGGTGGGGAAGTCGTTTACATTCTGGCTCTGTGTGCAGCTGTCCAGTTCTCCCGATCACGGAAGAAGCCTTATTAACGCAGGGAGGCTGAGACTCTGACATCTTCCATTTCCTATTCCCTCAGGGCATTTCTTTGCACATAAATTCATATTTGCAGAAGATTACCTTTTGTTAAGCCTGTATTTCTATTCAGAGTGTTGATTTCTCGTATGCTAATGTTGTCAGCACAAAGCAAGGGCTCTGGAGGGAAGTCAGTGCATCGATTTCTTAGGAACACAGAAAACTTGCAAAAGTCCCACAGCTGCTCTCTGGGCAGGCTTGTTGTTTTTGATTATACAGTGGCTTCTTGTAAATGCACAGTAATAAGCAGTTGCAGTAATTGGTCATCAAATGTTCTCAAAAACCAAAAAGCGTAAAGTTAGCCATGAATGTTTTGTGTAAATCTGAGCAATTTTGTAGTCGGTGTTTCATGTTCAACTTAGCAATTTTTAAACAAAAATATGGCAGGAAAACAAACAGGGGCTGATGCTGACTGGTATGTTCGTGGGCTTGGGTCTAGTTCACGCCCGGGGGTAGACATGCCTAGTGGGCACCTTAGCTTCCTTTTTATGAATGTGGGTTTGTCTCTGGTGGACTTGCATTGTTGGATTTATACAAAGCTAGTAGAAATTTCCTTACAGCGTTTTGGTACGAGTTGTGTTTTGCTGTGCTCTGTGGCTGTAGATAAGTTAGCAAAATATTACAAAGTTTAGATACTTGATAAGGCTTTAGAAAAATGAATTAGTAAGAGGAAACAAATCTAATTGTGGAATAAACCATTACTTTTGACCATTTAGTTGTTAAGAAATTAACATTAGGATGATGCTATAAAAGTAGCTTGTGGGGTGCAGAATAGTCTCTGAGGGCCTTCTTTGACAGGTTGGTGGGGAGGGTCTTAGAAATTCCTACAAAGGTCACATACTAGAACTCGGGGAAAGGGAGGTTCAGATGTGGAGAGCAGAAGTTATTTAAAAAAGTGTGTAGTAGCCATGTTTTAATGTTTATAGGGACCGTGTTTAGAATTTCATCAAATTAAAGGTCTCCTAGATTTCATAGAAAGAACCACCTGCTTCCTTTTAGGGGCGGGGGCGTAATCCCTAACATCCTTGATGAATTGTAGTCTTGGTCTCAATGCAAAATGCTTTTTTTTTTTGTACCATCAACACCCTTCAAAATATGTATAAAGTGATAAAAATGTGAATTTTTTTGTGTGTGTTTTCCGTTTGATGTAAATGCACTGACTGCTTGTAGATTCGGACTTCACTGCTTGTAGAAGCTGCCTGCGCTGAATAAGGCGCAGCGCGCCGGGGCCCAGGCTGATGCTGTTCCCTACAGCCTGGTTGACGACGGGCCCAGGTGTTCGGTTGCCTGGGGTGCCGAGAATAGCGCTCAGGGCGCCGTCTTCAAAATGTTGAAGACTCGATGGCAAGATCTTCAAGCTCACACTGATCTTGAGGGAGGTTCAGGGGTTGCCCATCCCTGGGCCACGTGCTAGAAGCACGTGGGCTGGTTTTGAGGCTCCCCATCCCGATCCTGCTGTGGTGAACCTCTTGACTGAGAGGCATATACTCTGGAAGGTTGGGTGGAATAGTGAGGATTGTGCATTACGGCTTCTCCTTTCGATCTTTAGTGCCTCAGAGGAACCAGACTCCATATGATGTGTTCCTGTTTCATGCTAAAAACATCTTTTAACTTGACATTAATTGGATCGCATCAGATAAAGCATAGACTACATGTGTGTTTGGAAAACACTCCACAGGGCTCTTTTATACCAAAAGCTTTACATGTGGCTTTTCTCTCCTCCGTACAGCAAGACAACAGGGAGATGTTTCGAAGCGTGCGGCACATGATCTATGACCTTATCGAATGGCGATCGCAGATTCTTTCTGGAACTCTGCCGCAGGATGAGCTCAAAGAACTGAAGAAGAAGGTCACTGCCAAAATCGATTATGGAAACAGGTTTGTTTATTTCAAAGATGATTTCATGCTTAAATTATCCAGTATAATACCATTACCGTAAGCCTTGAGGAGTCTAAGATCATGTTATCATAAAAAAATTTCTAACATCAAAATAAGGGCCTAGTTTTCATTTATTTTTTAGTTTTCTTTAATTTTTTAAAATGTTTTTATTTATTTTTGAGACAGAGAGAGACAGAACATGAGCAGGGGAGGAGCAGAGAGAGAGTGGGAGACACAGAATTCGAAGCAGGCTCTAGGCTCTGAGCTGTCAGCACACAGCCGAATGTGGGGCTTGAACTCACAGACTGTGAGATCATGACCTGAGCCGAAGTCGGACGCCCAACTGACTGAGCCACCCGGGAGTCCCCCTAGTTTTCATTTTTGAAAGGATAGGATATTTTTGGGGTGCCTGGCTGGCTCAGTCGGTAGAGCATGTGACTCTGGATTTTGGGGTAGTGAGTTTGAGCCCCATGTTGGGTGGAATGATTACTTTAAAGATTAAAAAAAAAAAGGATAGGGTATTTTCTGTTGGGTTCTAAAAATCAGGAGTTTTCAGAGTCATTGTTGAAACCTATTCTTGTCTCCAAGAAGCAGGGGATTGGGTGGTCTCTCAGTTGTACTCTTCCATATAGAGGACCTTGTCGTGAGTCCCGCCGAGAAGGGACTTTTATTTTCTGCTCACAGTACTTCACTTTGAGTCCAGACCTGGGGGTCCCTGGCAATAACAAGCACCAGGTTTCTTTGTGGACCCCCCAGGTTCTGAGAGTTGGAAGGGACCTCATAGGTCACCTTGAAACTTAGCACCAGTGCGGGGGGATGGCAGGTTTGGCAAACCAGAGTACAGCCAGCTAAATCTGAATTTCAGATAAACAACAAATAGTTTGCTTTGTTGTAAGGATGGCTCTTGCAAAGGTTCCCATCTACAGCAAGCCTCCACTCCGTTGTGCTTGAATGCTTTCAGCGGCCGTGCGCTCCCTCCCGCACAGCTCTGTGTTCTAGTGTTCGCTCGCGGTTCTGATGCTGAGGGGCAGTGAGCCGCTTCTTCCTGGGTCTGCCAGGTCTGTAACCGGAAGGAGGCCACGCCCTTTCCCACCGGGTAACTGGTTGTCCCTATAATGTCAGAGCTGCAAGAGGCCTCAAAAATGATCTGGTCACACGATTCTCAGATGCTGGTCCTTATCAGCATCACTTGGAGAGCTTTCAAAATACAGAATCGTGGGACCTACCCCTGAAGATTCTGATTTCTAATATCTGGCACGCTGGCCTGGAATTTCAGTTTTTAAAAATAGACTCGGACCACGCTGGACAGCGGATCGGGCAACTTCTGGGTTGGACCAAGCCCCTCATTTTACACACTGGGATGGTGAGCCCAGAGAACGGGAGAGGGTTGCCCCAGCCGGTTAGCTGAAGGGTGCCCTGGGTATAAACTCAGCCTTTCTGCAAAATCAGAATTATAGTATCATTTTGTTTTCTAGTATTTCATCCTTTCAAGTGTGAAAAGTTTCTAGCAACATTATTAGGTAGACGGAGGGTTTGGATTAAGGCCACAGGAGGGGCGCCTGGGTGGCTCAGTGGGTTAAGCATCCGATTTCGGCTCAGGTCACGATCTTGCGGTTCGTGGGTTCGAGCCCTGCATCGCGTTCTGTGCTGACAGCTGGGAGCCTGGAGCCCGCTTCGGGTTCTGTGTCTCCCTCTCTCTCTGCCCCTCCCCTGCTCATACTCTGTCTCTGTCTCTCTCAAAAATAAATAAACATTAAAGAAAAAAGTCTACAGGAGAAGCCCCAGAAAGTTAGAGACTTCTGAGTATAGGATATTAGATATCGTTTTAGGGAAACCCATTTCGTGAGCACCTGCTTAAAAAAGCATGACACTTTTTGGAGCTTTGATTCTATTTTCTCTTGGAGTATTGTATTTTGAGCTTATGTTCAGAACCACCTGCTTAGTTTGGCTGTGGTAAGCAACGAAAGTACATTATTTCGCGGAACAATCGAGTTACGGAAGGAAGTGTTTCCAAACATAATTTACTGCTTTGAGAGGAAATACAGCCCTTAATAAGACAGTTTTTTGCCCTCCTGCTATGCTCAGACACACCTTCGTAGCAGAAGCTCACTGTGGGTTCAGACCCCACCTGAGCGCTGGCTGCTCAGAAAAACACACAGAAGAGTTGGCATGAAGAGAACCCTGACAAGCCACTTCCTGCGCCAGTTTCCATGTGGCATTCTGGAACGAGCACGGACTCTACCACGAGAGGGTTCTGGCTCAGAATCCAGGCTCAGGGTTCTTCTGGATGTTTCTCTGAGCTTAGGTTCCTTCCTTTGTGAAGCGGGTCTGGCCATCTGTCCTGGCAGGACTGAGGCGAGGAGCCCACGGCAGGGTGTATGCAGCAGGCTGGTACGTGGCCTGGGCCTCTGCTCCTCAGGGAGCCTGGTCCCGTGTGGCCTGTGGGACCTCTGGCCACCGTCCTCTAAAGCCAGATGCTTTGTAACTCTGCAGGCACCAGCACTGGGCAGCCCACAAGAGAAAGGATTCTCTCCCCCCTCATTAGCATTGGCCCCACCCACTCCAGAACTGACCCCACCCACACCAGCACGGACTCCTCCCAAGGGGTGGGCTCAGGGTTTGGGAGAGAGGGGGCTTTTCCTCATTAGCGAAGCGTATTACAGAGACAACTGAGGAGAGACTAACAGGCTTTTTAAAAAAAATGTCTTTCTGTTCCTTTTGAGGCACCCCACCATCCCCGCAACTACTAGGCTGTTTTCATGCAGAGCGAAAAGCCTCTGAGTATTTGTTTAAAAGCCTGTTTACCGTCATGTTGCCGACTGGCCCAGTGGGTCCTGCTTTGCCATCAGTGGATTTGCTTAGTAGATATTAAGAGGGGAGCACGAGGTCTTTGTGACTGCTTTCCAAATGGTGCAGTGGCCCAGCATCCTCTCAAAATGAAACCTGATTGGCACACGTTATCAGACTCCTTTCCAGCTTTAAGGTGTGTGACCTTCAGGGAGAGAAGTCGGGCATGAGTTTGCCTCGTTGGAGTCTTTCTTCCCAAGTCACCTCTCCTCTTAAAATTGTAACTGTTACAGTCATTATCTAATTGAGATTTATCTTTCTGTCAGCAGACTCTACTTTGCCGTATGGTTAAAGAAAAAAAATCCTGCTTCCATAGACTTGTTAATAGCAGGAAGAAAATCCCAAAGGCAAAAGTATAAGGCATCTGTGGTTAAGATCCTCATGTCTTATTAAAAAGAAAGCCATAACACGTCGCCGTGGTGCAGCTCCCGGTTTCTTTCTTTATATAATGGTCTTTGTTTATTCTTTAAATAAAAATTGTGCTAAAAATCACCTAACAATTTCGTCAGATTTGGGGAAACAGAGAGAAGATTGCCAAAAAACATTTCCAGACATGGATGGACAGCTTTATTAGACAGATGCTGCTCATGTTTTAAGTTGGCTACTACGTCTAGCCATCTGGCCAGAAAGTTGCTTAATGTTATTGTGGATAACTTCCACATGTTTGGTGTCGAAACACAGTAGAACATCTTTATCGAAGATCTTCTGATGAGCTAATTTCGGGATTAGAACTGACTGTAGGTAGAAGCAAAGCTGTGTGATAGAATTGACGAGAATAGAATGGTGGGTGTGCCTTTGCCCCCGCTCTTCCTTCCTACCTCTTCTCCCTAGCTTGGTGATGATGTCACCACCACCAATTTTAAATATATGGGTGCATGGGTTTGTATGTCACTGCATACACACACACACAGACACACACACACACACACACACAGGAGTATGTATGTATATACACTCTATACATAACTACACACCCTATATACACTCTATTTATCTATATATATTATACCCCCATACATACCCCTCCCCCAACTATCTATAGCATGTGTGTGCTTTAAACTACCCATGCTGTTCATATAGTGTAACACACACTTCATTTGGGCTGTGCAGATCTGTAAAATTTTGCACTTGAAGAAAAAGTCACTACTGCAATGGAAGCAAACATTGAATAATTTGTTTTAAAGATTTTACTTTTATTTATTTGTTTTTTTAAGTTTATTTATTTTGAGAGAAAAAGCAGGAGCAGGGGAGGAGCACAGAGAGAGAGGGAGAGAGAGAATCCCAAGTAGTCTCCATCTGGTCAATGCAGAGCCCAACATGGGGCTCGATTTCACAAACCATAAGATCATGACCTGAGCCGGATTCGGACAGTTAACCAGCTAAGTCACCCAGGCACCCCTGACTTTAGTTCTTTGTTTTAAAAAAAAAAAAATTTTTTTTTAACGTTTATTTATTTTTGAGACAGACAGAGACAGAGCATGAACGGGGGAGGGTCAGAGAGAGGGAGACACAGAATCTGAAACAGGCTCCAGGTTCTGAGCTGTCAGCACAGAACCCGATGCGGGGCTCGAACTCACGGACCGTGAGATCATGACCTGAGCCGAAGTCGGCCGCTTAACCGACTGAGCCACCCAGGTGCCCCATTTTTTAAGTAATCTCTGTACCCAACATGGGGCTCAAACTCACAACCCCAAGATCAAGAGCCTCATGCTCTACTGACTGAGCCAGCCAGGTGCCCCTGAGTAATTTTTTTGAATTCCAAAGGAATGTGTTTTAAAGAAAGTGACCTTATAGAATTATGTCCCCTAGTATTATGGATGACCCTGACTTTCTATGATGTTTTCAACTGCGCCTAGTTGTTGGGACTGAAGTTGTGTCAGAGAATTCAAAGCCCTTGGTCCGTGTCCATGAAGCTCTGAATTCTTGTTGTTCTAGAATTCTTGATCTGGACTTGGTGGTGAGAGATGAAGATGGGAACATTTTGGATCCAGAACTAACTAGCACGATTAGTCTCTTTAGAGCTCATGAAATCGCTTCGAAACAAGTGGAGGAAAGATTGCAAGAAGAAAAGGTAAGTTTGGCTGTCTGTAATGTGCCATTTACATTGAGAGTACCTTTTCTCAGTAACAGTTTTCAACATTAATAAAACACCAGTGAGGCCCAGAATTTGTACTAGAAAACTCAGAAGGCACGACTATACAGTATATTTCATACAATGATGAATGGAAAGGAACCCAGTGTCCAAACATACTGCTGACGACCAGGAAGGATTTCATCCCTTGGTGGGGGCGGGGGGAGGGTTGTAAGCACTGTGCTACGTCTTAGGAGGCAGGGTCTTAACGACATTGACTTTGTGTTTTCATCTCATGGGAAACAATACTGGATTCTGCATCTCTGATAGGAGCCAAAGGAGTAACATATTCTAAGCTTGATGAGGGCAGGGAACATGTGTCTTATTGATCTTCTGCATTTTCTCTGGTCTCTAATGGTGTCTTCTCTATAGCAGATATTAAGAAGTCAGTTGACTGATTGAGTCAGCCGTTCATTCAGCAAGTATTTATTGAGCACCTACTGGGTACCACAAACTGAGGACGTACTGATGAATAAGACAGAAGTGTTCTCGGAGGATTTAGTCTAGTGGGGGAACCAGAAATTAAGCAGCTCTGCATGTGAACATCACCGTGATTCGTTGTTTAGACACTGCAGTATTTGAAGACCATGTTCAGTACAAACTGTTAAGGGGTTGTGACCTTTGTACTGGGTGCGTGCATGTGTTGAGTGGGACAAGGAAGTGACTACAGAGTGGCTTTGCTGTGTTAGGCTAACCGGTTGCATGTAGTTTTCTGTTCTGTCATCAATAAAGAAAGTGCAACGTTGGTTAGTGGTGAGTATTGCTAATGTCAACTTTCTTCCTTCCTTCCTTCCTTCCTTCCTTCCTTCCTTCCTTCCTTCCTTCTTTTCTTTCTTTCTTTCTTTCTTTCTTTCTTTCTTTCTTTCTTTCTTTCTTTCTTAAGTTTATTTACTTATTTTGAGAAAGTGAGAGCATGTGTGCGCGTGAGTTGGGGAAGGGCAGAGAGAGGGAGATAGAGAATCCCAAGCAGGCTCCGCATGGTCTGTGCAGAACCCGATGAGGGCCTCGGGCTCATGAACTGGGAGATCGTGACCTGAGCCGAAATCAAGGGTCAAGGACACTTCACTGACTGAGCCCCCCAGGCACCCTGCTACTGTCAACTTTCTGTTTTATTTCTACTTACAGTCCCAAAAGCAGAACATAGATATTAACAGACAAGCTAAGTTTGCCTCCACCCCTTCTCTGGCCTTGTTCGTCAACCTCAAAAATGTGGTTTGTAAAATCGGAGAAGATGCTGAAGTGCTGATGTCTCTTTATGACCCTGTGGAGTCCAAATTCATCAGGTCAGTGACGTTCCCTCGCGGCTGTCTTTCCTCTCCGGGTAACGTTCGGAAAGTGGCGCTGGGCCCACCAGACGTCTAGGTCTCTCAGAGAGCAGGGGGGAGATCAGTTGGCCATACTTCCCCCGGCAGCTGAGCCCAGGGCGGTTTGGGATGGTGTGATGGCACTGCCGGGCTCTGGTCCAGGGTCAGCTCTCTTGCGTGCACACAGGTGTTCGAATGTAGAGTGTTCGTCTTGGAACTGTTTCGTGGACGTGGCAACCAACCAAAGATGGAAGTCATTGTTTCCTGTGTTGTCTTCATAGGGTTTTATGTTTCCAAGACCCCCCCCCCCCCCCGCCCCAGATAATGTCACTCTTGTCTCAATCTTGCTGTTGTCAAACTTTTGTCTTTTGCGAATGTCACTTTTGGACCTTTGACCTATTGTTATTTCTGCAACACGATTGGCTGGAATATAGTGTCTAGATGGCTGCCTGCTATATAAAGGCTCTCAATTAATAATTGTTGAATGAAATATTATAAATCTCGTCTTTGTCATCCCTGTCATTTCTAATGTGGTCTTTTCCCTCCTTCTTGCTTTTGTCTCAGTATAACTCTCTCTTTGTCCAGATGGAAAAATTATGGTTCAAATTATGTGTGAAGTGTGTGTGTGCTCATGCACGTACCTTTAAAACTCAAATATCTTCATTTGTGTTGTTCAAAATTATAAAAGTTGATATGTGATAGAAAACAGAACAAATGGATGAATTTCATCCTTATTTATGATACGGACTCCATTTCGTCTTGTCGTAGGATTCCATTTGTCTATATGGCATATTTGGTTGTTTTAGGCTCTGAGACAGACGTGCAGTATTTCTTTTATACTGTAAATGAATGAATGGTGAATTTTAGATCATAGTCAATCTCAATAAACGAATAATGCTTTTAAAATAATAAACTTTGAAATGACGTTCGCATATAGTTCCATTGCAAAATTACAGCCTTTCAGAGATTCTCGACTATTCCCTTGTGTGGGAAATTACTTATGTGCTAATGGAAAAGCAGTTCTCTCTGGCATGGCTGACATTTCTGAACTCGTATAGTTGTCTGCATTGTGGACTTATGTGGTATTATTTATAAATCAATGTGGGTGTCTATTTAGTGTCCTGTTAAATTTAGAAAATGAATTTGTTTTTCTTTCTTTCTTTCTTTCTTTCTTTCTTTCTTTCTTTCTTTCTTCTCAAGTGAAAACTACCTGGTTCGCTGGTCAAGTTCAGGATTGCCTAAAGACATAGACAGATTACATAATTTGCGAGCTGTTTTTACTGTAAGTACAACCAAAGAGGTTCATTTGAATCATTCACCATTCCAGTGATTATCTTTAATGATTGCCCTCTGACTTGTGTCTACACTAGAGCATGGATCCTTGGGATGCTTGTAACCCGTGTGAATGCAGTGATAATAAGATACCTTCCCAGAGCTGTTCAGGGGTCTCTAGCTTCCCTTAGGATCCCCATGACAGAGATTTGCCCCAGCACTCTCTTAACCCTGCATCTGAAGTTTGCTTAACGTTAATTGACTATTGTTATCCAGCTCCTTTTTGTTATGTGAACAACTTATTAAAATGCTAAAAACTGGTCAGAGAAGAGAGTCCCAATCCACCTTTTTACTGTCTGTTTCAGTTGCACCTGCATTGAGTAATGGTTCTCCCAAATAATTTATGGAAATTAATATTTCCAGGACCTCGGAAGCAAAGACCTGAAAAGAGACAAAATCAGTTTCGTTTGTCAGATCGTACGAGTGGGTCGCATGGAGCTGAGGGACAACAATACCAGGAAACTGACCTCGGGCCTGCGGCGGCCTTTCGGAGTGGCTGGTAATCCATTTCTCTGCTTTCCTTAGAGTTTCTAGACCGTCACGTTCATCCTGAGTAAGAGCTGCTGCTCAATACTGGACGGTGGACTGCTTTGATTTATAAGCTCTTCTGTTAGAGAGAGAGGGAAAAAAAATCTCTTAGCTCTTTTCTGTGTGGTTTCTGTGGACTGGCAGCTCGCGATGCTTCAGTCGCAAGTTTCCGATGTAAATCATATATTTGGTTTTAAAGCAGATCACATCTCCTGAGGGAGACCCTGACCCACATTCTCAGCCTGGAGGAAAGCCAGTCATTGGATGGCTTCACGGTTTCTGGAGCTGGTGATTGATTGATTCAGGAGGAAATTCACAGTGAATAGTCAAAGTGATGATGGGGTAGGAGGAGACCGGAGCATGAGGAGGACCCAGTTATCTTGGAGTAGGTTCCGTCTGTCCTCCATATTTGTGTTCCGTTATTTCGGTGACAGCTCAAGAAGAGGGACTGATTAGTCACCTCTGCTAGGGAAAGGTGAGGGTGTTCCCTGTCTTTTGGGGAGAGATGAAGATAGCCGTATCTTTTTGGTGCAAAAGGTTAAATATTTTAATGGAGTGATTCTCAGCCCTAACTGTGTTTGGGAACGGTTTGGGGCACGATTAAAAAATATATTTTTGAGCACCTGGGTGGGTGGCTCGGTTGGTTAAGTGTCCGACTCTTGATTTCGGCTCAAGTCATGATCTCATGGTTTGTGAATTTGAGGCCTGCATGGGTTTCTGTGCTGATAGTACAGAGCCTGGGATTCTCTCCCTCTCTCTCTGTCTCCACCCCCCCCCCCCGTCTCTGCCCCTCCCCACCGCATGCGCGCTCCCTCTCCCTCTCTCTCTAAATAAATAAATAAATCAACTTAAAAAATATATACACATTCTTGCCCAGGCCCCACATCCTGCCAATTAAATGAGAATTCCTTCTTTAACCAAGTCACCTATGAGCCACTACGGGTGTGAGGCACCCAGTGGAACGCTGCCATCAGGCTGCCTTGCCTCCCTCGTCACATGGCATTCAGCACCCCCAGTGGCGCTGTCCTAAACTAGTGCACACCCCTAACCTGCTCAGGACATCCTCTGACCTCCTGTTCTCTTTCTGGTTAAGAAAGGACACTTCTCCGCCTGAGAAGGTGGATCACCTTTTTGGTCATCCGCTTCTGTTCATACCTGTGCAACTCCAGTTCCCACACATGAACTTAATTTTAAGATTTTATCCAGAATAACTTCTGCATGTTTGTGTCGACAGAGCCCGGGTGAGCGATGTGTTCACGGACCTTTAAGCCTCCGGTTCTTAGCCTTCTATGGGAAATGCTATGTCGTGTTTCTTTTGTAATGTAGTGTAAAAGTGATATAGAACTTATGAAAAGACAAAAAGCGTAAGTAAAACATAAGTCACTCATAATTCTGTGTAGCCGGGGTTGTACCAAAGCCCCAACCAGAGCGCGAACCTCCGTGGTACGGGCCAGCGTGCGGGCGAGCCGCGGTGAGGGAGATTCCTTGCGAACAAGGTCTGTGCTGTCACAGCCTGCTCCTCCGGGGCTTGGGACAGGCGCCACTGAAAGGGCTGTCACTCCCAGGACGTGGAAGACTAAGGCTGCCTTCACCTGACTGGTGTCACACGCAAGTCTCATGGCTCACTCTCTTGCTTCCTTCCTGCGAAACTTTGCTGGGCTCCTGATGTGTTCCCCGGCCTGATGCCTGGGTTTTGGCATTGTGGTATCATTGGGGGCAATGCGAGAACTTACGGGTGCCCCAGAGCAGTGGCCAGGTTGTATGACTAGGGAGATGCACTCAGCGGCGGGAGGAGAGAGGGCTGCAGACACACAGGCGGGCTGTGCCTTGTGGACTGCGTGTGGCAGGTGGTCTGCGAGGCCCAGGCTCTCCCCCCTGTGACCCAGCGCCACACGGTTCTCAGTTGGCGGTGAAAGTATGGTCTTGGGCATCTGAGGGTCTCAATAGGTGCATCTAATGCCAATCCGTTGCCCCCAAAGATGCTTAAAGCTAGGGGCGTCTTCTGGTAGGTGGAGACTGTGGTCTGGGCCATATGCCTTCGGGGCATCCACAACCTGATGATCTAGTTCACTTGTGATGCTTTGACCCGTATCTCTGGACACATGTGTGGGCTCTTCACTCCAAGAGGAGCAGTGGTTCAGCAGGGTGTGGGCTGTTTTCCCTCAGGACACACTGTGGAAGCTCCGTGGGCTCCACCGAGGCAATCAGCATGTGATGATGCTTCTCTTCTCGTCCTTACAGAGTCGTCCCCCTTTTTGTTGGGGGAGGAGCAAGTGGTAGAGATGGAAATTGTCCACATTGTCAGTCCATGGTCGTAATCCTCAGGGAAGGGATTGTGAAGAGAAAATCAGTGAGCTATGTTACCCAGTTACCTGAAGTATGGGGATCGAGCGGAGACAGAGAAAGCGCCCGGGGCTGTCGTTGGGGGTCTCTGGCTGCAATGGTCAGAGCTTGAAAATCGGAGACTTTCTAGCTCTCTGACTTTGGGCAAGGTCATTCATTGGTGTCCTGGAGCCTCCATTTCCTCAGTTGTGCAGTCGGTGACTTTGAGGATCAGCTGTCGAATGCCCCTTGAAATAGTGTCCACGGATGCTGGCGTGGGATGGGTAGACGGATGGTAGTTACTTTATTTTTGGGGGAATGCAAGAACTTATGGATGCCCCAGGGCAGTGCCCATCAGCGTGGTCGGCCCTTGCCACATGTGGCTTTTATGAATGAAATCAAAGTAAAAATTCAGTACCACCATCACATTTGCCACGTTTCAGGTGCTTGTTGTTCCGGAACATTCCATCATCACACAACCTTTGTTTGGACAGGGCAGCTCCAGAGTGTCGGGTTGCATCCTAGGCAAAGGAATTTATTGAGCAGAACTCTGCCATTTGGGCCCCAACCCCATTTGGGTCGATGTTCTAAGATAACTTCATTTGTCTTTGGAACATGAAAATGCTCTGAACTTGAATATTAAAAAAAAAAAAAAAATGCCACCGTGTGGTTTATGCCGCTGTTGGTCAGAAGACAATCTGATGTTGCTTTATTTGTTTGTTTTCTCTGATTATAGCACTTAAAACAATCCCTGTTCTTTTCTTGTCCCCAGTGATGGATGTAACAGATATAATAAATGGAAAAGTAGATGATGAAGATAAGCAGCATTTCATCCCCTTTCAGCCGTAAGTATGGAGCAATCAAAGCACTCAGCCAGATACAAGATGGAAAACGTGTGTTTGTAATAATTCTCTTCAAAGTTAAGTTTATAAATTCAGCACAAAGAGAGATTGATTATTTTGTAATAATGGAAGATCTGTGTAGTCACGGCGGTAGTGCATGGCATTTCTGTAGCCCCACGAGTCTTGGGTTAAAGTTGCCTCGTGGTCTTGCACGTAGAAGATTTTCCGGGTGATTCGGGGGAATCGCCGTGTCGCATAGGACACGCAGAATTACCAGTCCACCGTGAGCATGAATGTTCCTTTACATAATTGATTCATTCTAGTAGCTGTACATATTCAAAATGCAGCATTTCCACATTCATCACGGGAGGCTGCTGTTTTTAAAATAGAAAACCAAACAAAATAGTGATGAATTCTTTTGTAAAGTGAAACGCTTGAAACAAATAATCATGCTGCTGCTTTTCTGTCTCTGTTGCTGCTTCAAGCGGACGGAGTCTGTGCTCACCTTTCTTAGGGTTTATTGTAGTTCTGAAGCCAAGTGTGTGGAGAGGTGTGGGAAGCTTGGAAAACACTTGGAGGAGATTTGTTAAATTGATTCTCTGAATGGAAGGTAGATCCCGTGGAAAAGGTCGAAAGGATTGGTGTCCTTTCCTTGGGGATGAAAGCGAGAGAGTAGCTACATAATGATCTGTGGCCACTTCACCGGACGCTTCTCCATCTCAGACGGCCGTGGAGAGAGAAAGGAAGAGGGATTAGAGTGGTTCAGGTTAATCAGAAGAGACAGCTTCCTCCTGAGGGTGTGAAATCTTAGAAGGGTAGACCATAAGGCGTGTTAGAATGACCTTCATAGTGTTCTGCCTTCTGCCTTTTCTCCTTATTTCTGTTCTTACTTAAGTGGTTCCAGGCTTGAAATAAATTTTATTTTAGAAATCTGTGTTCAGGTGTTGGCTGAGGAGGTTTGGAGTCTGGTGATGCCCAGCAGGTAGCTGAAGGAGTCTCTTTGGGGGCAGGGTGGGCAGGAGCTGTGAGTTTGGCTTCCCATTGCACTGCCCATTCTTACGTGACGGATCCCCTCACTCAGCCCCGGGCTTGAGAACCATTTGTTCAAGATGGGGTTATGATGGTTTTCTTTGCAGGCAGGTGATCTAGTCAGACAGCATCCTAAAGCATGGCTCAGTGGAAATTTTTGCAGTCTTCCCAGTGTGAGAATAACAGAGAACCGTGCATTAACCAGCTTAAAATGGGTTTTCACCACACACAACTGGAGGCAAAGGTCTTTTGTGGCTTCATTCCGTTAGCGTCACTCCTCTGTCCAATATGGTAACCATGAGCTACATGTGGCTGTTTCAATTAGTGCAGATTAAATCAAATGAAATACTTCTTTAATCACATTAAAAGTGTTCCCATTGAAAGTTCCCAAAGTCCCGTTGAGAGTGTTCAGTCCCACTGGTAGCCGGTGGCTACCATATTTGGCAACACAGGTCTAGAACATTCCCGTCATTACAGAACGTCCTGTTGGGTAGTGCCGCCTTGGAATCACATCCAGTGAGGATAGTTACAAAGGGAGCATGGTTCTGCGGAATCTGGAAGTTTCCTCAGTAAACAAGGGAAACATCGTCTTTGAACATAGGCAGATATTGAGGTAATAAATAAAATATGCCCTTATAAAATGATAATCCTAAGTTGCTGCTTTTGCCCATGAGAAATAATGCAGCCCAGTGCTGTTTTGAATGCTGTTTTATATATTAGACCTCAGAGTTTCTTGATGTCTTAATGTACCCCTGAGTTGAAACTACCTGTTGTCTGCTAGTGTCTTCTGGGAAAAGTCAAGGGAAAAAAAACTGTGGGTCGTTGTTTGAAAAGTTAGGGAGTTTACGAGTTTAAGACCCACAAGTCCGAATTTCACTGGGACGTGTTACGGCCATGTTGCCGCCATCTTTTTCTGTCTTAGAGCAAAACACCCATTTTAAAAATTATTATTACGTGTTCGACTCTTGCTGTAATTTGTGACTCCTTGCTCCCTTAAAGGAAGACTAATATTTCTAGTGTTTGAAACAAAAGAGCAGCATGATTTTAATAGCAAACTAAGCAATGAAACCAGTTCTTTGGGAAATGCCATGCTAATGAAACCGTTTTTTGCTCCATTAAAACTGATTTATTATATCACAGGATAAGTTTTAGGGAAGGAAGCACAGTGTACATCTTTCTCTCTCTGTCTTTTTTAACTTGGTGAAGTAAATTAAAAGTCCTCGGCTCTCTTGAGTAATGTGGGCTCAAATGATGAATAACACTTGTCCTTGGTTCTGGAAATGATTTTAAACATTACGTACATGACGTACATTTTCTTGCTCATTGCATATTGTGCTTTGCTGTGCTACATGGTATTTCTCTTTGCACATGTTGCCTGTTTGTACTTATCTCTTGGTCTTAGCGTAGCTTCTATTAAAAACTCATGATCCCCGGGACCCCCAAAGGGTGATGGTTTGCATTCATAATCACATCACAGTGTCACTTTTCAGACATGGTAGTTATGTTCTCCAAAGACTGTGCCATTCTTTTCACACTTAATTATCCGAGGCTACACTGGGTACACAGTCTGATGGAGTGGGTGGTTTTCACCCAAGTTCTCCAAGCAATTAGGTTGTAGGGATTGTTTTTTGATCTTGATTTTGCTTTTCCCTTCAAACCACCTGCCCCTTGACCTAAGCTATGGTCAGGAATTACTGAAATTGAAGAAAGGGACATGAACATTCCTTGCAATTAAATGCTATCCACATTATTTTCAGATAAGTCCCCCCCGCCCTTTTTTTTTTTTTTTAGTATCTATTAGAAATGGAGTGGAGTCGTGGTGGATGTTTATTTCCTGGGGATAGGGTTGACCTTGTTTGCTTTACTTCTCTTGTGTTTCAGCATTTTCCTGATCAATGCTCTTCCCTGTCTCTCTTGTCACCTATCCTGTCCTTTGTCGTGCGTTGACTCATGATGACTCTCTCGCACTCGGTGACGATGATCTCTTGTGTTCCCTTGTTACCGTGACCTCTGGGTCTCTGTGCCCCTTTGTCTCCTGTGGTCTTGGTCGTCCCGTGCCCTCCAGGCTCGCGTTGGACGACGCCATTCGACACAAGCCGCTGAACATGTCATCCCGTTTTTCACCCAGGGTGGCAGGGGAGAATGACTTCCTTCAGACTGTTATAAACAAAGTCATTGCTGCCAAAGAAGTCAACCACAAGGGCCAGGGTATGTATTCTGTTGTTTTGTTTCTACAAATGTTCGTTTATTACATGAACTTGGGACAATGCTGTATGCTTTGCATTTTAGTTTGATGATGATGATGGTGGTGATGATGAGAATGAGGATGGTGGTGGTGATGTTGATGGTGGTGGTAATGGTGATGAGGATGATGGTGATGATGGTGATGGTGATGATGGTGATGATGATGTTGGTGATGGTGATGAGAATGATGGTGATGATGATGGTGGTGATGGTGATGAGGATGATGGCGATGATAGTGATGATGATGGTGGTGATGGTGATGAGGATGATGGTGATGGTGATGATGAAGATGATGGTGATGATGATGATGGTGATGGTAATGAGGGTGATGGTGATGATGATGGTGATGATGGTGATGGTGATGAAGATGGTGATGATGGTGATGATGATGTTGGTGATGGTGATGAGGATGATGGTGATGAGAATGAGGATGGTGGTGGTGGTGATGTTGATGGTGGTGGTGATGGTGATGAGGATGATGGTGATGATGAGAATGAGGATGGTGGTGGTGGTGATGTTGATGGTGGTGGTGATGGTGATGAGGATGATGGTGATGATGGTGGTGATGGTGATGAAGATGATGGCGATGGTGATGGTGATGATGGTGTTGGTGATGAAGATGATGGTGATGATGGTGATGATGGTGTTGGTGATGGTGATGAGGATGATGGTGATGATGATGTTGGTGATGAGGATGATGGTGATGATGATGATGGTGATGGTAATGAGGATGATGGTGATGATGAGAATGAGGATGGTGGTGGTGGTGATGGTGATGGTGGTGATGGTGATGAGGATGTTGGTGATGAGGATGATGGTGATGGTAATGAGGATGATGGTGATGGTGGTGATGATGGTGGTGATGGTGATGATGTTGGTGATGGTGATGAAGATGGTGATGATGGTGATGATGGTGTTGGTGATGGTGATGAGGATGATGGTGATGAGGATGGTGGTGATGGTGATGAGGATGATGGTGATGATGGTAGTGCTGACGATGACGCTGGCAGTGTTGGATCAGGATGTGCTCATACAATGTATGCACAGTGTAGGTACAGCATGTGAAGGTTTTCTTGCTGATCACCCGTGTAAGCATTGCTAAGAGCCAGCCTTCTGGGTGAGCGGGGAAGGCTGAGTGGGACACAATTAAATGTTTGCAATGAGTCCAGAGTTGATGAGCCTGGAAGCAACTCTGCTTTCCTGAGTCTTCTTCAGCCCTGTCCTCTCATCCTAGCCAGTTGTGAAAACACTCGAACGACCTCACAAGAGAATACAGTAGTTGTCCACCGGCTGTTCACTTCCCCTTTGCTGCTCAGAGAGATGTGGAGACATTCAGCACAACACAGCTCTGCGTGTGCTCTTCTCTGTTTTCCTTGCCCGTGTCGCGCGCTAATTGCTGGCACGTTGTTTCCTGGGGCTCCCCTTCCTCCCTCTGAGGAAGTGGCTTCATTTTGCAGACAGATTTCCCTTCAGTTTTGTAATGGAAGGGACTTCTCCTCCTGACGCCGCGTCTTGCACTCATCGTTTTTAATCCCACGCTGACAAGTTTCCCAGCAGCTGACCTTCTGGAGGCAGAGGCAATGAATCAATCACCCCGGGCTGGTGACAGTTGGCACTCGGGCTGGCCAGGACCGCTGCCAGAAAACAGCTGTTTACTGAGGCCTCGCCTCCAGCTCAAGGGGAAGTCACCTTCAGAGCCCTTACCTGAGGCTGCTTTTAGCACCGGTGGGAGAACCCACTTTTCAGTCCTCGATTAGATGCAGACTTACCATAAACTCCGTGGAGCTTAGGTGGATAGACCTCTTTCATTGTCTAGTTACCTCTGTCGCCAGCCTTTTAAGAAACAGTTCTCGTGATTCGTTTCCCGTTGTTATAAAGGAGAGTATGAATTGAGTGTGATGAGTTTTCTGGAGGAATGGGAAGCCTTTGGCTTTCTTTGGCGTGAACTAGCCAGCCCCTTCCCTGGCAAACCACAACCCCCAAAGCAAAGCAAAGCAAAGCAAAGCAAAAACCCCAACCCCAAAGCGTTAATGAACCGTGGCCTCTGTAGACAGAGTGGTTTAAGCTGACCCAGGACCCACCTTCTCATCAATTACTGGCTCTCTGATTTGCACGTTAATTGAAAACCACAGGGAGATCCAATTAAAGTTGTTTTGATTGGGGCCACCCTCAGACTGGGAGCTCCAGTGCCCAGACCCCAGGCTCCTGTTGGATTGAGTTTCTCTTCCAGAGCCATCAGATTGTGATAAACTTCTGTCCCAGAGTCACACAGGAAAAGTGGAGATTAGTGTTAGACCAGCGGGAAACTCCTCGGAAGGAGGACCCACGGCCTGCCTCCATCAATCTCACTGGTATCGTGGTCCATATCTGTGTCACCAGAGGCCCGTTGGGCTGATACCAGGGGGACCCTGTGAAATAGAGAAGGAGCGGTGTTTTTAGGTCCCAGTGAGAACTGAGAGACAAGAGCATTGTTTTTTTCCTGCATGGAAGTGGGCAATGTCGCTAGCTTTTTTTTCTTTTTCTTTGAAGCTAACTAAAGTGACCATTTCTCCGGGCTCCCTGGCCAGCCAGCTTCAGTGCATTCCAGGGAGACCAGAGACAGCTGCAGCCCAGGGAATGCAGCACAGAACTCGCTGCGAGGTGTGTGGGGTTGGCCCGGTGGAGCCGCGTGCTTTCAGCGGTGGTGGTGACCCGGCGCACCCCGGCGATGTCCCTCCAGCCACCGCAGGCTTGTCAGCCAGAGTTCCCCACACTCATCCTTCCCCGGCTCCTCCCTCGGCTTTGGCCTATTTTAGGTTTACATCCACACGTTTACTTGTCACGATTGACATTTTTTATATTTAGCCCCAATTATTCTGAACCCTGAACCCAGGGCTTCAGGGGTTTGATGTGGACAGTAAGCCCCCTCCCCCCCCCCCCCCCAGCTGCTCCTCCTGTTGGAGTTAGAATGTATGCTAATTTCTTTTGTTTTTAGCCACTCTGGTTAAGCAGAAGTCAACCTCCAGGGCACTTGTTCGTTGAAAATTGGCCTCATTTTCTCCTTTGAGGAAAGTGCTTTAAACCCAATGTAATCAGGAAAGCTTAATCTCTGTGTTTAAATCGTGTTATAACAAATTGAATTGTGTCATTAAGTAACTAGTTGATGAACTAAGGTCTTTGAGCAAGCTCGCATTTGTGTGAATGAAAGGTGTTTGGGAGGCGGCCGGATTCGAGAATGGTGTTGTCAAACATTTCTCTGCCTCGGACCTCTGTAAATGATTACCTCACCACGTCCTGCGAGTCCTTGACGAATGTCATTGAGTGGGATTCCTGCTGGGGACACTCATGCCTTTGGGAGGTTTTGGGACCAGAGATTTGAGAGCCTCGAAGCTGCACCTTGGTGTCCCCAGTAGGGATCGCGTCTCTGTCACCTGCAGTGATGATCTCCCCTTGCACTTAGACACGTGTCCCTTGACTTGCTCTGCTCCACTGGAGGATATGGCCCCCTCAGGGGCCTGTCTGCTCTCCTTTCAAGAGACCTCTCCTGAAGGTCCACAGGAACACCAACCTGTGGTCCTTTTGTGTGAATTAGAAATAGGGCGTCCATCTTCTCAGTGAGTCGGAAGATGCAGGCAGCGCTTGGGCACCCAGCTTGATGAGCAGAGTGTGGGCTGGGTTTAGCTCCCCACTTGCCTTTCTTTGCCAGGGCCTTGTGCAGTGCACATCCTGAGCAAGGATACCTCTGTCCCTATGTGGGTGTCACCCCCTGACATCTCTTTAGGGACCTCCTTTTATGGGTTATGCTTTCCTCCTCTTTCTTCAAACTCTCCCTCTCATGATTTGGAGTTTTATATTTTAAACAGAAGGGAAAACAACAGGAAAGGAAAGAAAAGGAAAACACCATGCATAGAACAGTCTACCTTAGAAAACATGTCTGTCTCTGTGTATTGGCTCGCTCTCTCCGAGTTTCTCAACAGAGAGGCTTATATCTCCTCCCTCTGACCTTCATCTGTGTTCCTTCTTTGCCCTCCCGTCGGCGTTGCCCCCTCCCGTCTTCACCAGAGGTGCACTTGCTGAGGACCTCCGGAACACCCTGGGTGCTCAGTGCCGTGGACACTGCCCTTGTTGCTTGGGCTGCGTCTTGTGCCTCTCACCACCTTGCTGCTACCCCCCTGGGTTTTCCCTGCTTGCTCTGGCCTCTGAGGTCCTTTGTGAGCTTTAAGTGTCGGGAGTTGTGTGCATCGTAGAGGATCTTCTTCCTCTTCTTGCCCCTGCCCTTCCTCTTCCGGGCGTCCCCAGGATACGGGGTTTCCTGGCTCCGGGAGTGGCATCCCCGCTCCTCCTATTGGCCATGCCCACAGCTGTCCCCATCTCTGCAGAGCCGCCCCTTCTCCCTCCGGTTCTGGTCTGACCTTCATGCGGGTGGCTCCATTCCTGCTGGCAGTGGGATGTGTCCCGGGTTCCTGCAGTGGCTTCTCTGCCGGGGTTCCTCACGTGGCTCTGAACTCCCACCCTCCCGCCTGTCTGTGGGCCATGCTCACATGGCCACCAGAGTTCTGGTACGTGCCCCTCTTGCCAGCCTGCCCTCGCCTTCAGATGGGGCAGTTCCCACCATGGCTGGCAGGGTCCCTGCTGCCCTTCCTCGCTTCATCTCCTGCCTCTCCCCCTGAGGCTTGGGACTCCAGGCGCCTGGGGGTGGGGTGGGGGTGGGGGGAGATCTTCTGATCTCTTGTGATGTCTCTTCCTCAGGTGAGCCTCTGTGAGCCCCAGGATTGCAGCCTTGGGGACCCAGTTTCCAGGTGCCCTGGACTTTTCCTTAGAGAGTTCTTTGCTGTTGCAGATTTCACCGAGGCTATGAGTTTAGGGCTTGACTCCTGGAATAGAAGCTAAGTCCCTGGCGGGGATATAGTGAGTGTTTGCTCTGTGTCTACAGTGCCCAGTGTGTGTCGGGCACACAGTAGGTGCTTATTAGACAGCTTTGAGTAGATCAGAGACACCGTCTAGTTGGCAGGAGGAGAGGGGTTCACCTGGCAGAGAATAGAATGTCATCAGTGACTGTGGGCTTTCTCAACCACAAGTGACATACGTCTTTGCAGAGGACAGATGTCTCCAGGCCAGCTGCTAGCAGACAGGAAGCTCGAGGAGAACGGTGTGAGGTGTGGGGTTTCATCAAGCCGAGTGGCTCTCGGTAGAAGCAGCCTCAGGTGAGCACGCCTTGTGTGGGAACGCCAGGCGTCTCCCGGGCCTGCCTGGAATGCACATCATTTGTGGATGGGGTCTCAGTTTTCCCGTCTGCCTGCTACTGAAGGCAGCGTGCTGAGCTAAGCAGTGATGAATTGTCCCTGCTCCCTGGAAGCATGCATCTAGGGGAGGAATAGCTGGACAGACCGACAGACAGACACACGAAAGAGTAGCGTGAGTGAGAGCAAACGCCTTTATATTCTGATGTGGATTTGGGTCCTGCTGGGCTGAGTGGCCAGGGAGCGAGCAGGCCAGGCCTCTGAGGTCCCCGAGATGGAGACCTGAACGTGACAGCTGATGGTGACGGCCTCCTTTCCCACTTGGGAGAAAGGCCCTGTCTTTGAAAATTTCTGAGAGAGCCACGCAACTGACTTGTGTTCTGCCTTTGATTTCATTACCCCGTGTCTGCTCTACTCCCTCTTATTTTTGCCTTCTGTTCGCTTGCTGCACGAGGGTATTTTCTCCAGAGTGCAACTCTGCATCAGCTTTGCGGAGGGAGAGGCTGGCACACGCACTCTCGGCTCCCAGGCCCTAGCAAGTTCACTCTGTCCTCCCCACGGCATCCCTTCCGTCCCGTTCAGAGGGTTTCAGAGCCTTCCTGCCCTGTCCCCACCCCCCTTGGAGGGGAGAGCAAGTGGCGGCTGGAGCATTTGTTCGTCCTTTGCTGCGATGTTGTGAGACGGAGGGACCGGGCTGCCTTGGCCGTGCGGGGTGGCTCGCTGCCCGCCTTCTGGGAAGTCCAGGTGCTTGGTGTCCTGAAATCTTTCAGAAATGTATAAGCTAAAACATGACTCACGCATCCATTGCTTTTCTAGGTTTGTGGGTAACATTGAAATTACTTCCTGGAGATATCCATCAGATTAGAAAAGAATTTCCTCATTTAGTGGACAGGACCACAGCGGTGGCTCGGAAGACGGGGTTTCCGGAGATAATCATGCCTGGTAAGAACGGGTTCCTTGCGTGCCTCTGGGTGCAGTGCGGATGTGGCCGGCGTTTGGGGCGTTTGTATCGCTGGCCACAAAGAGCAGTGCGAGGACGGTGACCGGCATGCGGAGGGTTGAGCTGGTGGTGGGTGATGTGTAAACCCCAGGGTGGTCATGGATCATTCCCGCAGGCAGGAGCCGTGGCCAGAGTGAGCGCCGACCACCTAGGTTCAGACCGAGGGGAGGCGGCTTCTCTTGGTTGTAATAACCTGTGAAGGCTAGGGGAGCGACTTCTGACAGTATCATAATAGGGACAAGCAGGCGAAACAAGCATTTCCAGAACGCAGCCCTGAGAACTTGAGATGGGTTTCTACCACCAGCTGGAGCGAACGTCGTTGTTGTAAGCAAACCCTTTACCGTCCCGTATTCCAGTGTTACCCTTAATCCAGATGCCTTGTGGTTTGTCTCTGCCCCACGTCATCTGGTGGAAAGGAAGAATGGAGGCCAGACGTTGCACCGCCTGGCCGCAAGGACTGCGTGCGCTGGGTCGTGTAATAAGGGCAGCGGGTCATGGGGCTTTCTCCGGGGCCGCGTGGGACTCCCCTTGGGTTCTGATCAATGGATCCATTGTGGTGGTTGGTTCACGGTTCACTCTAGGATGAAGGTAGCCCTTTTATGATGGTAACGTGGGTTCACGGTGATGATCCTGCAACAGCTTTGGAATCAGCCGGAACATGTTAAACTTAAGGGGGCACAATTTAGATAAACAGACCCTACTGTGTTCCTGGTCCTCGGGGTAGGGTGTGGGTTAAATGTGTCCTCACCACAGTGCTCCCGAGCCTCGAACCCCAGTCTTCAGCCCCAGAAGTGAGATTGCAGGACCTGGAATCTGGTCTGCGCTTTTCCATTGTGCTCCGGCTCGTCCCTGGCTCTGTGGCCCTGGTTGAGGCCCTGACCTCCCTCAGCTGTGGTCCGCGGCTCTGAAGAATGAGAGTAATGATCATTCTTACCTGTAGGGCGGGTGGGAGTTGGGCTCCTCTAGGGTGGAAGTAACAGAAAGCACAAGGCCAGGACACACGGCCGAAGCCTGAGGATATTCATCGGCTCACGCACCTGAGCGCGGACCTGGGAGTCAGCCCGGGCACTGGCTCCGTCCCTCCGTAGCAACCTCTGCCAGTTGTCCTCTTTGCATGTTGACTTCGTCCTCTAGCAGGCCCCCATGGCTCCCGTTTCTTCCCAGACCCCAGTGACCTGAGGAAGATGGCATGCTTTTGACCCAGTGTTTCCCAGCAGTGATGTTCTGAGCGGCATTCAGACTGGCTCACTCAGTTCCCTGCTCTGTGGCCCCCTGGACAGTGATGGGCTGGGTGACGGAACAGGCACCTTAACCACCTAGAGCTTTGGTGAGGTCAGCTCCTTCCGACGGCAGGGGTCGTGTGGGGGAGACGTGAACACCCGACAGATGTTTGGAGAGACATCTGATCAGAATAAGGAGGGGCAGACGTGAACGTGTACACCTGGCACCTGCTTAGTTCATGTTACTCATGATACTGAAGGTTGCTTAGGCCCGGTCATGGATTCTAAGCTTACGAAACCAATGACGGACTCCTGTGTAAAAATTAATCTCATGTTTACTTTTCAGTTTTCAAATAACATTCACAGTAGTAACATGATTTGATCCTCACGAGATCTTGGGGAAGATCCTTTACGTCCATGGGATACTTTTTTGGTTGGCAGATAATAATGCTCACGTTAATAATTTGGCTTGATCCATCTGAGGATCTTGAAAGCCGACAAATTGGCGTTGAGCTAATTGAGGATCAAGATTCAGCCGCAGCCTGAAGTTACATAGCTAATGAGCAGTAGAAATGGGGCCAAACCTCCTCACATTCAAAGATTCCCTGTGGTGTCCCTTTAAAAGGGCCTTGCTGTACATTCGCAGGGAGAGCTATCCACTCATTGTGCATGCTATCAGAGATCTTGTTTTGGTTATTTTAGGGCATTTAGGGACATGTTCTTTCTTCTTTCTTTCTTTCTTTCTTTCTTTTTTAATGTTTGTTTTTGAGAGAGACACAGAGTGTGAGTGGGAGTGACAGAGAGAGAGAGGGAGACACAGAATCCAAAGTAGGCTCCAGGCTCTGAGCTGTCAGCACAGAGCCCGACGCGGGGCTCGAACTCACAGACTGTGAGATCATGAATGGAGGTGAAGTTGGGCGTTTGACTGAGCCACCCAGGCACCCCTGGGACCTATTCTTTCTGCTACCTCTGTCTTTTGGGGCTGTCGTGGGTCATTGTGTACTCCAGCTGGTAAGTGAGTGTGAAAGTCATCTCAAATTGGTTAGGCTGGATCACAGTGGCTCACCGTACAGGAAGAAAGTATGACATCCAGGACCATATTATAAAACTGAGGACTACCTACTGCGGGTATGAGTCAAGTCTGTAAGCAGCAAATCGATTTGGAGTTCACAGTGGATGTATTGCCTGCATGTGTATTTGAGATGAAATTTATAGATTAGGATGACGTTGTGCATTGATCTTGGGTGGTCTTAGGATGGCCTCATGTTCAGAGCAAGACCCAGAAAACTTGGAACTCATACTGATCATGTTTCCCTTTATAATTGTTCAACTGAAAAAGTTAAGGCCACTAAAAGAATCTACTAGTAGATTCTTGGGGCAGCCATACAGGTGACTGTTGTTCTGGCAGGTTCTGTGTGTTAAGTCGGGAGTCAGGGCTCCCGTCGTGTGGGATTCTAGCTAGAATGAGTCACCACGTTCTCTCCATGGCCGAGGAATCACTGACGGGCGCTTCCCCAGGCCCCTTGGGGGAGAGATGGCATGGGGTGTTTTCTCTCGGATCCCTGGCCGTTAGCTCGGTAGAGCGTGTGCATTGTCCCCTCTTGCCCCATCTTATGGAGATACCTTCACAGAGATGTGTGTCTCCTTTGCACAGTGGGAGAGCCTGCCGTTGTTGGGTCTTCTACCTGTTTGTGAGCCTCGGGAAAGCCTGCAGTTTGTCCAAAGCATCCTGGCGGGGAGCAGAGTTTTTCTCTGAGCTGGGAAGGTGGCCAGAGGCTTGCGTGTGGCGAAGGGAGAGTTCTCGTGGAGTCCGCTCACGTCTGCTTCCAGCTCCTTCCTCCCCAGAACGAGAAGCCTGTGGCCCTGGCGGCCTTCTCCGAGGGCAGGCTTGTGAGTGCCCGTGTGTGGAGTTTATCTCCTGTACACCCCACTTGTGGGTGGCCCTGAGTATGGATGTCTAGGCCAAGAGGAGAGTGAGACTCACCGCCCCCCTGCCCCCAGCGTGTGACGGCTGTCTGGCCGGTGAGGCCTGTAGAAAGCTCTTGTAGCCCCTTTTGATTATGGCTTTTGTGCTTTGGTAGAATTTACAGGCTGAGGGATCACTCAGACTGCCCTGCCTTATTGATGAGGCTGTTTAGCAGCGGTGGCAGGGGAGGTTAAGTGACGTGTTGGTGGTCACTCAGGGATTAGCGGCAGGTGTTGGCCTGGAGGCTCTGCCTCCTGCCCTTGGCCCCCACGCTCCGTCACTCTTAGCTTCTCGCTCGGTCGATATCACGGACTGCACTCCTGTTTCCTCTCCCAGCAGCTCCGGTGGCTGTGGTTGCAACCCACTGGGATTATTATAATAACGACTTTTAAATGAAGGCTTAATTTAATAGTTGGATACATTAAAAGCCAGCATAGAGCAGTAAAAAAACAAAAAACAAAACAGAAACCAAAAAAACCAACCTCCTCCCCGCCCCCCCCACACACAACAAAACAATAAAGCAAGGGGTTTTTTTTCTTAAGGGATCCTTGTTCTTTGCACACGGCGGCCGTTCACTGCCCGTGGTGAACATCCTCCTCACATCCCTGTGGGAGAGCAGGTGGGTCTGGCGTGGGAGGTGGCCAGACAGACAGCAGGGTTGCAGTCGCCGGGTAGTGTTACGTGCTCTAAATCATGATGCTAACGAAGCTCGCTAAGTTTTCCCAGTCGGCCCATTACCAGGGGCCTCGTGTGCTCTCGGTAGGAAGAAGCGTTTTGAGCTCGTTTGTCGTGTGTGGGGTTTTGTCTCTTATTCCTGCTTCTGTTTTACACAACTTATGGCCTGACTCACGTTACAATGCACAGATCTGTTTCGTTCTGCTCCCTGTGGATCTTCTTCAGGTTCCTGACCGCTGCCCACCGGAGGAGACAAGATCCATGCAGAAAGCTGTCTCTTGACCCACTCCTAGTCCCTGATCCCAGACATCAACTCAGAACGTTGGCTTGGGGTTCTGGTTCTCAGTCAGCTTTTCATTTAAGTCCTTAGAAAAATGTAGAGGAGGCCAATATTGCTAGTTGTCACTTAATGTTGTGATTTTCTTTGGCTGCCCAGACTCAGAGCACGCAGCCAGTGGTCCACCTCGAGATAGTAATGTGAATCACAGCGGGCCGTAGACTCTGGAGAGGGACAGTCATTGCAAACCCATCGACCGCATTGAAGCCGCTGTGTGTGTGGGCTGCCTCCCGAGGTGAAGAACCACGCAGATCATTAAGGGCCTTGAAATTTTCCCCTTTCTCGTCATCTTGTGCTGACGATGCTGAAAACTGCTTTTGTCATGCCTTTAAATCGAGGCTGTTTTGTAGAAAATATTGCATAATCATCCAATACAGTGTTTTGAATGCGCTGCTAGGAGAGGTAGCAAGTTAAGGCAGTTGTGCAGAATTCTCGGTTACATTGTGAATAATGGATTGGCTTTAAAGGTATAATTTCTCCCCCAGGTGATGTTCGGAATGATATCTACGTAACTTTAGTTCAAGGCGATTTTGATAAAGGAAGCAAAACGACAGCGAAGAATGTGGAGGTTACCGTGTCTGTTTATGACGAGGACGGAAAACGGTTGGAGGTATATATTGTGGCCAAGCTTAATCCGTAGCGCAGAAGCTTTATTTTCCTTCCAAGTGTCTCTTTGGCTCTGCTGCACGATAGAAAAAGACGTGGCTGGGGCTGTGTGACCCCCTTTCTAGGGATGAGAGTTTACTCTTTCCCCCCCTTTCTCCAGCTCGCTACAGAGGCCTGGTGTGCACAGGGGCCTGGCAGTCCCGACCAGGGGGTCCCGACCGCCTTTGTTCCCCGGCCGTGTCACCATGCCTCACTTGCCAGTGTAAACCCAAGGCTCAGAGGTCTTGCCCAGCACGGTCGCGGGTCAGGCACTGTTCTGGTCACTGTGTGAGAGATGCGGAAACTGAGGCCCAGACAAGTCTTGTTCAGGGTCAGAGAGCTAGCGGGAGGTAGGACTGGGGTCTGGATCCGGGCATCCGACCTCTTGCTCTGCTGGCTGGTGGTGGTGGCTCCCGAGACCTCCTCCTGCGTGGTCGCAGTGGCCGGCAGGACTCGCGAGCTGGGGCGGTGCTCGGAGACGGTGGCCTCCTCCGATGACCGGAGGCCAACCCAGAGCACGTGTCCCTGCCGCCTCCCACTCTGGACCATGGGTGGAGGCCTGGGCTCCCCTGGGCCCACGTGGCGGAGGGCAATGCCACTGTGCTCACCTGAGGCTCAGCTGTGCTGGGAGGGGTGGGTGGCCCACGTCCAGTGTCACTGCCAGGCAGCGCTGCCCTTGCCACTGGGGCCTCCCCGGTGTTACTTCCGCCGAAGTCAGGTGGTCAGTGTTGACAGCTGGCGGAACAGGAAGGAGTGTCGCCATCTCCTTTTTGGTCCGAAGCTCTTTATTCTAGACCTACTGAATGACTCCGGCAACTTCCTTCAGACCTTAATGTTGAGGCTGTTAGGGGCGAGGGGACGGGGGACGGAGGACAGTATAGCATCTCTGTGCTGATAACCATCAAGATGCTTAAATGGCTGAGAGCAAGATCTTACGCCGGCCGGCCGCGCTGGCTCCAGATGGATCTGTCCTCCCATTGCCGGGAGCACATTCCATTCGTGCCGGGTTTATTGGCATTCCTGTAGTGCTCTGCTTAGCTCATCTAATGGGGGCAGGAGGTGGGGAGATGTATGCGGTGTCAAGCTCTATGAGGTCTGATGTGAACTCTTTATGCCTTCTTTTAAAGCATGTGATTTTCCCGGGTGCCGGCGACGAAGGGATTTCAGAGTACAAGTCTGTGATTTACTACCAAGTCAAGCAGCCGCGTTGGTTTGAGACCGTTAAGGTATCATTTACATGGTCATTGTATCCCACGGGGTTGATGATGAAATGCTCATTTGTATCCCAAGGAAGTCCCCACCTCCCGCCCAAGCCGGGGCTGCTCGCCAGCGGCCACCCCAAACAGGCAGAGGCGCTCTTGCAACAAAGTCGTTCAAGGTTGCTAAGGAACCACGCTGGCATTTCTTGGAATACATTTACTCTCATCTCCTCTTGGACATAAAAATAGGACTTTCATGGAGACAAATGACAGGGTCCTTTAAAGATAGCTATTATCTTTCTCTTCTCGGGTCTGTTTGATGTGTGGCCTGCTGTCTTTACACCAAATGGAAAAAAATAGTGGTGACAGCGTATGGAGGGGGTCGCTGGGGAGACGAATCCCCTTCCGTGGTGTCGTACTCTGCTTTCCTCACGCGGCACGCTGACGTCACCACGGCAGCCCAGCGTGGCGCTCCCCCAGCCCACGTGCCAAGGGCTTGAATACTTGAGACCCCGGCCAAGGGTTAGCTCGACAACACAGATGTCAGATATGAGAGTTTTTAGGGACAGTCTTTGCCGAAAGGCAGTGCGCGTTGGGTCTCCTTTGACTGGAAGTCATGACAAGCCAGCTTTGCTCCTGCCGCCGAGGGCAGGTTCCCGCGGCTGTGGAGGATGCGTGGGCACCTCCAAGAAGGGCTGCCAAGGAAAATGGCAACTCGTAAACGTGGACTCTTAACAGGGAGGATCTGAATGTTGACGAAAACCTCTGCTGTCTCGCAGGGTTGGTTTGGCGTCCTTTGCAATATTATCTAGTTTAAATTTTCAGAAGGCGTTTTGCTTTGGAAAGTCGTACGGGGGATTAGGTATCCAGTGTTTTCATCACTGCAGTGACGAGTTGTGCGTGGTTGCACCGTACCTGCAGTTAGACAGGGCCACTGATGTGAGAAGATACTGGTACAGGTGCTGAAAGTTCCGTTTTCTACTCTGCAGGTGGCCATTCCCATTGAGGATGTCAACCGCAGTCACCTTCGGTTTACCTTCCGCCACAGATCGTCACAGGACTGTGAGTAATCCCTCCATTAGCCCATGGGGTTTTCAAGGGAGAACAGGGGCAAAGCTCAATAGGCTGTACTCGTCACTTGTTCTGGATTGTTCTGGAAGTTCTGGACCTAGAACTCGGTTATCCCAACACAGTGCCATCTTAATCCTTTAACTCATTTCCGTGTTGACTTGTTTCCAGAAAATGTCACCGACTCTTTTTCCTGGAGCCGATTATAGGGAGACATGAATTTTCTTGAGTTGTTCCAGCTGCTACTTCCTGTCCTTCCTTTCTGTTTCCTCTCTTCCGTGTGACTCGTAATGCTGTTCCATCCATCAGAAAAGTCACTGAGATACAAGTGGATTTCAAAAATTGGCTCTTCATGCCCTTTGCACTGGAACGGAAACCCTGGAGACCCTTTGTCTTTGTGAGCGGCCCCTGGTGTCTGGATTCAGGCTGAGCTTCTCTCACAGGAAATGTTGGGGCAGCACTGGCTGATGCCGAGATGCCGGGAGAAAAGAATAGGGGACTTGTTTTTTTTTTTTTTTTTATGTTTATTTATTTAATTTTGAGAGAGTGTGCGCACATACAAGCTGAGGAGGGACAGAGAGAGAGAGAGAGGGAGACACCGAATCCCAAACAGGCTCCAGGCTCCGAGCTGTCTGCACAGAGCCCCACGTGGGGCTCGGAACCATGAACGGTGAGATCGTGACCTGAGCCAGAGTCAGATGCTTGACCGACTGAGCCACCCAGGTGCGCCAGGATGGGGGTTTGAATCTCTCCCCTTCCAAAAGAGTTATTGATGACTGAAGGTCACCTTGTCACATTTGTTGAGTGTCTGCTAAGGATGTAGCCCAGTTCTAGACACTGAGATATTACGAAAGGCAGATAAGTCCTGTGTCTGTACCCACTGGGTGGTGACCTCAGATTTGGGAAAACAATTCACAATAAGAGGGGCGCCTGGGTGGCTCAGTCGGCTGAGGGTCCAACTTCTGCTCAGGTCATGATCTCACAGTTCATGAATTCGAGGCCCGTATTGGGCTCTGCGCTGACAGCTCGGAGCCTGGAGCCCGCTTCGGATTCTGTGTCTCCCTCTCTCTCTGCCCCTCCCCTGCTCGCACTCTGTCTCTGTCTCTCTCTCAAAAATAAATAAACATTAAAAAAAATAACAATAAATAAACAGTGAGATTGGCTCCATTTTGTGGGCTGTAGATTTGAGGGAAAGGGTGGTCTGGGGGCCCTGTGTTGCATGGATGACCCTGTGGGTCCTCAGCCCTGGCTGTCGGGCGCCCTCACAGCCATCCGGAGGATAAGAAGGCTTGGTCATCAAGACCGAGCACAATGGAGGCTGCCGAACCCTTGGCACAATGCCTGGCATGGGGTAGGTGCTCCTTAGGAGCCACTGCTGCGTGATGATGTGTCCATCCTTCTTCTTGTTCCTGTAAGGGGTTCTGCCTGACCTGGTCCCTTTCCTAGGAGTGTGGTCCAGGAGAGCGGGTACACGTGCAAGGGTCTGAAGCTGGGGGGACGTAGACCCCTCTGTGGGGCCGGTGAGGACCCAGGGCCTCGCTGCTATTCAGAAGTGTCGAGGCGTGCTCACGTGGTCCGCGGGGCTGGTGTGGAGAGAGCACGCATATCAGCCGGAAGACACACGGGGGCGTGGGGTAAGGCGGCCGAGGCAGTTGAACCAGGGGGTCCGGACAGCACGGGGCCCGTCGTGGTCAGCGGCTATGTGGAGGGGGTGGGCAGAAGTGACCTGTGGCATCATCCTCTCTCTCGTCCTGTCCCCGTGTTTGGGCCGAGCAGGGAAAGGGGGCTCGGGGTTCGAGCAGGGTGGAGCAGCAGGGTCGTGGGGGCTGGGCAGCGTGGCCCGCAGTGCCCAAGCGTTGCATACGTGCCCCGGGGGCCAAATCCAGACCAGCAGGCCGCAGGGGGTGCACGGCACCCCTTGCTGGCCAGAACTTTGGGAGAAGAACAACTGGTAATAAACGTTTGCGAACACGCATCACGCCTTTACTGGGCTCCTGGCACGAGCAGTTTTGCTGTACTGTTTCGACTGGTCCTCACAATAACCCCGTGTTCTGTCACTGTGGCCATCACCCTGCCCGTTACGGTTGAGGAAACTGGGGCCCACGGACTCCCCCTCGGCGGCCCAAAGTCACCCTAGTTAGTCAGTGGGACGGCTCTGGTTCAAACTTAGTCTCTATGCCTGAGCGTCCTACTCCCACACCTTGGGGTGAGGTGAGGCCACGTCTATCACCTGGTCTTAGTTTTTCACCTGCTGTCTACCTGTTGCAGAGAAGGTTCTCCTCTTTCTGAATATCATCCTGGGACTATTGTGGAGAAGGCTGGGGTGCAGGGTGAATGGACCGGGGCACGTGGATGGGGGACCCAGGGCGGGTCTGTCCTCAGCCAAGGCGTGCGGGGAGCCGTGGGCTCAGCACCCTGCATCAGTGAATCGGCCGGGATGGGAGCGGGCCGCAGGGACAAGGGGGGCACGCTGGAAGGCAAGGACCCAGTTCTGGAATCCATAGAGGGCTTGTCTCCGAGGTAAGCTCCCCCTTCGTAACGAGCTTGTTCTCTCTCGTTAATAAATTACATCAGGGCCCAGCATGTTAATTTTCAAAATCCTTATTTTTCCAGACAGTTTTAAGTACTCATTATAGACAAGATGCTGTCACCCAACCCGCCACCGCACATTTGCGTAATTAATGAGGCTCCCTGCGCCACGGCTTGTGCGGTTTTGGAACCGTGTTGAGCATCAAGAGTGTGATGCCGATGCAGTCCTGAGCTGTCCACTACGAGAGTGACGGCAGCCAGGGGGGTCCCTGTCACCTCCGCGATCGCGATCTCCGACAAACGGGGTCAGAGACAGGAAGAAGTGAGGCCACAATTCCTCCCCGTCCCGCCCCCCCTCCCCCCCCCCCCGCCCCCGCCCCCCGGCCTATCAGCCGCTTTTCCCCTGGACGTGGGCAAGCCAAGGAAACAAGAGCTGGGATTTCTCAGGATGGGACCCGTCCCTGGGGGTTGGGTGATCTACACTCCAGCAACGTGTTAGCAATTCCAGATGCACTGGCTCCTGTTTTACCAGAACGTGAGCAGCTGTGCAGCTCTGGGTCCAGCCGGCTGGGGGCTGAGTCCCCCTTGCTCCTAGGGGGCCTGGTTGGGTGGGGCAGCCCTGCCTCCTGTGCCCTTGACATCCTGTAAGTTTGTTGCCTGCTCACAGTGGCTGCTGACGAGCACGTAATAAGTGCAGTCCGTGGCCTTGACGTCCAGGTGTAGCGTGTTAACGAAAGGTGTGCACTGTTCCTTTGTGCTGCTTTATAGTAGGATCTGGGAAGCCGTGGGCTGACAGGGGTGGTCATGTGTCCCTTTGAACCCCGGCTGCTTTCATGGAGGCATGTCCTTATTGTTTTCACGTCAGCTCAAGGCTAGAAGCATCTGTTCTTTCTCACCTGAATATTAAGATATTTTACGTTTTCTGATGCCCATTCACGAAGTTGTATTTTTTTTGATTCCTAGGGTCCATATTTTTTACCTTCTTCCCTCCCTTTAGTGTGGTTGGTCAGTCATTCATTAATCTATCAAATTAGGTATACCATTTATTGAGCACCTACTGTGTGCCAGGAACTGATGGACACCAGGACTGCACAGATGAATGAGGCACGCTATCTCGTGCAGTGGGGACTTAGGGTAAATATGTTGAGCCCCTGACTCGAGGGGGGTGGATGTGTGCTCCTTCCTTCGTTGACCTCTGTCCTTTCATCTCTAAAAAGAGAATCTGGGATATATAATTTTAAAGATTATAGCTCTGAAACTCAATGTTTTCCATGCTGTACTCACTTGGCATCTTGCAGAACTCATGCTGAATCTGTTTCGTCGGCAGAGACGACTCATCCGTCCCTCCTGCGCTGGCCCCTGCCCCCGTCACCACCCACTACTCACCGGTCCCCTGGCTTTCCGTCCCCAAAATGGCCAAGCCTGGGCCCACTTGGGGACTCTGCATTTGGCCACGTCTATTCTGGAAGGTTTACGTCTTGGCTCACGTGTTGTCCCTCTTCTCAGAGACCTCTTCCAACCACCCAGCCCATCGGGACTGTTCCCGCCATCACCCTATCCCATGTCACTGTCATCGAGTGAGAGAACCAGTTCGTTGTCACCTCTCCAAGTAGAACGGATGGGGACCGAGTACCTCATAAGTGGCAGGCACCACTGCTCAGTGCTGGGGAGATAGCAGTGACGCGGACGCAGCGTCGCTTGCCTTCCAAAGGCCAGTGTGTGAAACGAAGGCTGAACGACAGCTCACACACACACACACACACACACACACACACACACACACACACACACGTACACACGGCTGGAGCTCTGACAGGGATGAGGACTGTTATCTCACTTTGCTCCAGCAGCCGTAACAGAATAGACTGGGGGGCTTCCACAATAGGAATGGGGTTCTGGAGGCTGGGAGTCTGAGAGCAGGGTGCCAGCACCCTGGGTTCTGGCGAGGACCCTCCCCAGGGTTGTGAACTCACACAGAGGAAGAGAGCTCTGGGGTCTCTTTCTCCTTTTTTGACGGGCACTGGTGCCGGAGGATCGGCACTTCACCCTAGCGACCTCACTAGCCTCAAGCACCTGCCTACGGGACACATCTCCACTGGAGTCACGTGGTGGAGGGTTAGGGCTCCAGCCCCAGACTGGGGTGGGGGGGGGCACACAATTCAGTCCATAGCACTTATGAAGAAAAGTGCATCAGGGGAGGGGAGAGTGTGACCAGTTTCTAATTTACTCTGTTAGACGGGCTGGTCACCTCGGAGTAGGCGGTACGTCCGCAGAGATTTGAATGAAGTGAGGGAACGAGTCTCACGCGCAGGTACGTGGGGAGGGAGCTTTCTTGCCAAAGAGAACAAATTTACACATCCGTGTGTTCGCCCCACCTGAATTTATACTAGGGGATGCTATGGGGTAGGAGTCTATTTTCTTGTTCCATATTGATTGCCAGTTTTCCTAGGGAACGGTCTGTCCTTTCTGGACTGTCATCTGCCTCGCGTCTCCAGACCCTGTGGTTCACACTGGTCTGAGTATCCCGATGTTAAGCCACGCCATCTTCCTTGTTAGCATTTCCCGGTCACTCCCGGTTGCTAGGATTGCAGGCTTGCCTCCATGGCCTTCTTCAACATCATCGTGCTACCCTTGACCTTGGGAATCAGGCTTCAGGTTTGCCGAGGAAAGTCCCGCATGAGATCTTGGTCGCAATAACTTTGAATTTACAAGATTAATTCGAGCTCAAGTGAGGAGCCTTCCTCTGGTTAACTTCGTCCATTTCTCCATTTGTCTGTTTACTGTAATCCAGTGTGGTTTTGTAGTGTTTTCATGAAGGTAGGCCTCGCAGCATTTTATGATGCTAGATTGTCATGACGGCAGTTGATGACGGTGATTGGTTTCTCTTGCAGCTAAGGATAAATCTGAGAAAATATTTGCACTAGCATTTGTAAAGCTGATGAGATACGATGGGACCACTCTGAGGGACGGGGAGCATGATCTCATCGTCTACAAGGTATACCACTTTATTGGTGCCGTATGGCTAGTATGGACTCTTTCACCCGTCTCTGGGCTTCCTGGCCTGAGCTGACATTTCCTCTCTTTGTGAGAAAGCTGCTCTCTGGCTACAGTTCGTTATCTAAGTGAACATTGCAGATGACCAGCCTTTTGGCTGTTCCTGATGAGAGAAGATGATGTACGATAAATGTTAACATGAATTAATCTACAGGAATAAGGGAAATCATTAAAATAGTTTAGCAAATGAAAAAGAGCAAATATCATGATGGTTCAAAGGATTGAGGATAGCAAGGGGTAGGAAAGAATTAGGTGTCGGTCCATTGTGACTCGTGTTCGACATGCGTGTGTCGGTCCATTGTGACTCGTGTTCGACATGCGTGTAATTAAACCCACAGGCGGAGGCAAAGAAGCTGGAGGACGCCGCGACGTACCTAAGCCTGCCCTCCACGAAGGCGGAGCTGGAAGAAAAGGCGCACTCTGCCACGGGCAGGAGCATGCAGAGTCTTGGAAGCTGCACCATCAGCAAAGATTCCTTCCAGATCTCAACACTGGTGTGTTCCACGAAACTTACCCAGAACGGTGAGTTTGGGGACAGACCCGTGTCACCCCGCGGTTTCCCTCCCCCACCCGAGTCCTGCTCGTGCTCCCCGTTCAGCAGCGGAAGCTTCGGCAGGAGCAGGATCACTGTCCGTGGGTCATTCACGCATCCTCCGGGATGGACGGTGTGGGCATCCATGGACTAGCAGGGAGCGTGACATCCATTGCGCTTTAAACTTCACTATAGTTTTGGTCTAAGGATTAACCTTAAATAGAGATAAACCAGTGGGCTTGCTTTAAAAGAAAGGTTTTTGGCCAAAGGAACACAGCACGGCATAAGGGGAAGAAAACACGAGACTTGGAGTCAGAGCACAGACGTGCCTCTGAGCCCTTGCCCTGTGCTAATCCTGGAAGTGACCTTGAACGGGGGCCTCTGACACCGCCTGAACCTCATTTCCTCATCTAGGCACATACGCAGGTGTAATGTCTGTCTCAAAGGGCCTGGCAGGGGTTATGTGAGCTGGAGGGTCTGAGGTGCCCACTCTGTGTGTACCTTCCCGTCTCCCAGCTACTCACTGAGATAATTACCAGTTACCTTTTTTTAAAAATTTTTTTTTTTAAACATTTATTTATTTTTGAGAGAGACAGAGACAGAGTGTGAGCTGGGGAGGGACCGAGAGAGAGGGAGACACAGAATCGGAAGCAGGCTCCAGGCTCTGAGCTATCGGCACAGAGCCCGACGCGGGGCTCAAACTCACGAACTGTGAAATCATGACCTGAGCCGAGGTTGGATGCTCAACCGACTGAGTCACCCAGGCGCCCCTTTAGCTTTTTTAAGCTACAGAGTCACCCTCTGTTTTTTTTTTTTCTTTTTCTTGTTTTTATTAAAAAAATTCTTTTTATGTTTATTCATTTTTGAAAGGCAGAGAGAGACAGAGCACAAGCAGTGGTGGGGCGGAGAGAGAGGGGGACACAGAATCCGAAGCGGGCTCCAGGCTCCGAGCTGTCGGCACAGAGCCCGACGCAGGGCTCGAACCCACCAACCGTGAGATCATGACCTATGCTGAAGTCAGACGATCAGCCGACGGAGCCACCCAGGCTCCCTCAGTTACCTTTATTTTTAAAGGTTGGTTTTGGTGGCCTTTCTAATTCCCCTGGCGGTGAGATAAGGCACCGGCTGATGAAGCACACTGAAATGCAGAGTCAGGTGGTGCCTGTGCTGGGCCCGCCGGCTGCCTTGAGTTGTTCCCACCGCTTGCAGAGTCCCCAGCAACGTGGCTGTGTGGCCAGGGGCACCTCTTACTCACAGCACACTGGACGCGGCAGTCCCTTCTGTATGCTTCCTACCTTTAAAAATTGCATCCCCCAAATGTGAGTATATCACAGCTGTGCAGGGTGACTTTATGCTCTCTTGAAACTCAGCTGAAAAATCCAATTTGCCCTCTTAGCCACCCAATATGGATTTTGATTATTAATGTTTGTTGCTATCTTGAATTGTGTCCCTGGGGATTGTCTGTAAATCTTGGCAGGAGTCTCGGATTTGCCCGAGGGGTAGTCACTGTTTGGACCTTAACAGGATCAAAGGGGACAGAGTAACCCCCTCCTCTGGAAGTCATGGCATTGGAGTGGAAAGAGGGCTGGGCATTCGGGTGTACAGGCCCCGTTCCAACTTTCCGGGCCCACCTTCTCCACTCCGTTGTATTGTGCTGTTTAGAAGGTGCTTCCTCACTGCTTGGCTCGTGAGTCAGCTGTGCGGGGTAACGTGGGGGATGCATGAAGGCCATTGGGATACGTCTCTCTAATGTCTTCATAATCACGGTTTGCCCTAAGCATTGCCCTAAGCTGGTGGTAGTCAGTAATCTCCGTGAGCAATTGTAAAGTCTTAACTGGGCATCGGGGTTCTGTGTAAGCATGGGGAGGGCTGCAGAAAACATGGGGGGCTTGTGCGTTTAGTGCCCAGGGAGCACATGGTCAGCAAGGCAGGTGCTGGTTTGGGACCACGTTATGGAAAGGATGCCCCCACGGGTCAGACGTTACTTTCTGGATACCACCCTGGTAGTTCACTAGTCTGATGGCTACACCGCCCAGGGCCTCCTTGAACTCAGGGCAGTGGCAGCCTCTCCGGGGAGTCACTGCCCCATGCATGTGAAGCTTCAGCTTTCCATTACGTGCTGGACAAAATGAGAGCTGCTGTGTATTGTCATTTTCACTACACAGGACGCCACCGCCTTATGCTTGGGTCACGTTCCAGGAGCACGTTTGGAAGTTGTTATTTGGAACTTGAACATGTTTTCCCCATCCAAACAACGTCCCGAAGAGCAGTTAGGTTGGGAGGCTCCCCCACAGAATCCTTCATAACCCATGTGTGGCTGGAGAAGGGGACTGTGAACGAGAACTCTCCAAGGTGTTGGTTGGTTAAGTGGCAGCCATCTCCCCGGGGGGTGATGTTGACCTCTCCTCGCACCTCCTGACTCCTCGGCCGTCATCAGTCACAGGGTAATTCCTTCCCTGGAACTGAGGGAGCGAGCACCCCGCTATTGGCGGCAGCGGTTGCCGGGCAACGAGGAGATTCCGACGTGATGCTCACTGCGAGTAAAGGGGGCATCTTTTGTCTTTCACTGCACACCAGCCGATGATTCCTCTTTTCGGGATGGTGGTGTGGCAGGTGGTGTGCAAGATGGAGCTGCCCCACTTGGTGTCTGAGCACTGAGTCCCAGAGTCTCATTCGGGGAGTCATTTTTCTGCAGCCATGATTTGTTCCTGCGAAGTTCCGTTACTTAGGGAAAAGCAGTGGTTGAATTATTCATCGAGCTTTGTATTAAACATCTCTGTTCTCAGCATTACTGGATGCTGTGGGGGATAAAAAGGGAAGTTGAGGATGTGATTCCTCTCCTCAATTAGCTTCCTATGTAATTAGAGAGAAGTCACAAGACACAGAATTGATCACGGCCAAGCCGCGGTGGCTCCCGGGGATGAGGGCTCGGACAGGGAGTGCTGGTCTGACCCTGCTAGCGGAGGGCTGGTCAAGCTGTTTTCTTAAAAGACGCTCTCCCTCCTTGGAGGTGTTCTTACGCTGGCCGGTTGTACCTTTTCTCAGATTTATTTTTTTTATTTTTTATTTAAAAAAACATTTTTTTTTCAACGTTTATTTATTTTTGGGACAGAGAGAGACAGAGCATGAACGGGGGAGGGGCAGAGAGAGAGGGAGACACAGAATCGGAAACAGGCTCCAGGCTCCGAGCCATCAGCCCAGAGCCCGACGCGGGGCTCGAACTCACGGACTGCGAGATCGTGACCTGGCTGAAGTCGGACGCTTAACCGACTGTGCCACCCAGGCGCCCCCTTTTCTCAGATTTAATATACCGACATCAGCCTAAGCCTCCCTCACACCGGAAGTGCCGCTAACTTTGCGGGAATGGAATCCAGATAAGTAACTAGTTTCCATTGAAAAAACACTGGTAACTCTCATGAGGTGGAAATCTCCCTTAACCCTGGCACCTAGGGCATGTCTGGGCAGGATGTGGCCTTTCTCATACTCCACCTTCATTTACAAATGAAAACATGTTAGTTTTCACGATGAATGGCTAAAATTTTTCACTTCCTCATCATCTTGTGGATGGACAGCCACTGCTGTCTGTCTTCATGCTGGGTAGCTAGCTGAGCACTTTCTCCACATCACACCATTTAATCCTGGCACCAGCCTTCCAGTTGGGCAACGTCGTACCCATCCTTCAGATAGGTAAATTGAGTGAGGTTAGTTGCCCAAGGTCATATGGTGGTGATGTGGCCCAGCGGGCATTCGAGCCTACAGCTTACTCATTGCCCAGTGCTCCTGGGTACTGTCCTTCTTCATTGTCACTATTCCCCCTCCCCCCCCCCCCATCAGCTGTCCTTGGGGGGAGGGCAAATAAAGGAGAATGTATGTTTTGGTGATCATCACACGAATGCCTTTTGCGTGGTTTAGTCCTTAGCAAGTGTCTTATGTCCCCTGAAATGCTAAAATTATATTGCCAAAATTGTATTTTTCTTTTCATTATGAACTAGGTTTTTTTTTTTTTTTTTTAATGGAGATACTTTGCGTAGCTGACGTTTCTTCCCGACGAGCATAAACAGTCACTTGGAGGCACTTTGCTAATTGTGTTTTTTTTCACGTAATGGGATATTAATATACTTTCAAGTGGAGAATGTGTGGGCACATGTTCTTTCCTAGAGATGCTTTGGATTCTGTCTTCGTGCCTTAAAGAACATCTTGCTGTCTTAAACAAAATCATCTCCGGACATTGTCTTCCGCATTTAGTCTGTAAAAATGCATCCATTCAGTCTGTGGTTTTTCTATGAGAAAACAAACCAGATAAAATTCAACCATAGGAGACAAACAGCCATGGTAGGTCAGGCCAGGATGAGGGCAGTGGTTGCCCCATGGTCCAGGCTTCCTGTCACCTTGTAGTTTCTGTACCTGAATGTGCATTTCTTATTTTATGTTATTTAATTAAAAAATAAATAAATAAAAGCCATGTTCTCAGATAGGAAAAAACCCACTTGGTATTTCAGGACCGCACTTGATGGGCCAGCAGCCTTCTTCCAGACCCTCTGCTGGTCTGAATTTACCTTCTTACAGGTTGAAAAGTTCAGTCCTTTTTTCTTAAGCTCCCGAATGCATTTTTTTTTTAAGTTTATTTTGAGAGAGAAAGAGAGAGCGCACGAGCCGGGGAGGGGCAGAGAGAGAGGGAGAGGGAGAATCCAAAGCAGGCTCTGCACTGTCAGCACAGAGCCTGACACGGAGCTCAAACTCATGAACCAGGAGATCATGACCTGAGCCGAAATCAAGAGTCGGACTCTTAACCGACCGAGCCACCCAGGTGCTACGCCAAACGCAATTTTAAGCTTCGACCTGGAATCATTTCATGGTAAATGTAGTCGGAAGTCATGTATTCAGCCATACAAGGTGTCAAGTATGTTCTAGAAAGTAATGAAGTTTTTAGCGGGAGGAGGTTTCCAAGCAGGGTTGTTTGCTCTGTTTCAAAGTTCTATCGAGAACCTCACCGGACACGTGACAAAGGGAGACCAGGTTCTTGCCGCGAAGATCTGATGTTCGTTCGTTCGTTCTCTGTTTCCAGTGGACCTGCTGGGGCTGCTCAAGTGGCGCTCCAACACCAGCTTGCTGCAGCAGAACTTGAGGCAGCTGATGAAGGTCGATGGTGGCGAAGTAGTGAAGGTAACTCAGACCCCGGGGGTGGCATGGTGTGGTGTTCTTCCATGTGTGGGCGGATCCACGCACTGCCTGCTCGGTAGCATGCGATTCCGTCAGAATCCCTCCGTCAAGTGGCTTCTGGTGGATGTTGACATGCACCTCCACGTGGACAGACTCCACCTTGGGTTCTGGTTGGTAGGGTGGTCTGGCTTCACGGGAAAGGAAACGGGCTTTGGATTCAACCCAGTCTTGGGTTCTGGTTCAGGAGGTCAGAGCACTGAGAGCCTTGTCATGGCTGTTTGCTTCCCGTGTGATCTTGGACTCATTTCTTAACTTCCCACAGAACTCTGGAGAAATGTTAGGTGCTCTCTTGAATCTTCATCTGCAAGATAGGACAGTCAGACTAGGGTGATCCGAGATCCTTGGAGTGCTCCAATTCTAGAATTCTTTTCTTTTTTTTAATGTTTATTTATTTTTGAGAGCGAGAGAGCGTGAGCAGGGGAGGGGCAAAGAGAGAGAGGGAGACACAGAATCCGAAGCAGGCTCCAGGCTCTGAGCTGTCAGCACAGAGCCTGATGCGGGGCTTGAACCCATGAACCATGAGATCATGACCTGAGCTGAAGTAGGACGCTTAACAGACTCAGCCACCCAGGCTCGTCATCCAAATCTATAATTCTTTTTTTTTTTTTAATAATTTTTTTATCAGAGAATTGTTATTACTTCTGATATTAGAGCGTTCTATCCTTTTTTTGACCCCGGTGACTTTTCCTTTTATGTAAGGAAACCTGTTTCCGTGTTCAGTTTGCCCCATTTGGCCTGCACACCACCAGCTGGTCCCCACTGGTGGTGTTCTGTGAGCGAGCTCTCTGCTGCCGGGTCTGTCTGTCCCTGGCTCAGTCCTTCACCCTCTGTGAGAGGTGCTTGCAGAAGGAGACTGCCTTATCTCTGTAAAAATTAATTACTTAAAATGGCCTTAATTAAGCAGCAATGTGGTTAACTTCACTATAAATTAATTTGGTTGCACCACTTTCTGAAACTCATTGTATAACCGTTGAAACATATCCTCGCCACTCTTCCAATTTTAATCATCTTTTTAGGTTTTTGTCTGCTACCTCTGGCTTGGACAATGCTAATTGCATTTGAAACTTCTCTGGGTCTTGTAACTTCCCCGATGCAGATGGAAGTGAATAAGTGAATGTAACTCGAGGAGACACACAGTTAATGAAATTTTGTGCTTTTTCCTTTTGAAATCCCTGTATCACATCAGGAATTAGCCGTGTTTCTGTTGGCCTATTGTTACATATAAGGAGATGATCTAGAACCATCTTGTCTTGTTGTCCTTCACTCCCCTCACCTAATCTAGTACCAAATCCTGGTGTTCAGCCCTGGAAGTGGTTTTCACCAACCCCTGTCCTTCCTGTGTGTGCTGGCACCACGGTACTGTGCGTGTGACCTGTCCGTCCATTGCCGGTACATCCTGAGTACCCGGTGGGCCTGGAGAGGTGAACGGACGTGTCTAAGCTACACGGCTGTCAATGAGAGCCAGGGCTGGACGGATTCCCAGCCTGCATGGGGCTCCTTTTACTCTGTTGGAGGACGTCATAGACCGAGTTCGTTCCATTCATTCAAGCCCCACCCCCGGCCCCCCACCTTGTGTACATTCATAACTGCTCGTAGGGACATGACATTGAACGGCGGGTTAAGAACAGTGTTTGCTTCTTTGCTAAAAGATGCAGTTGCTCATTTTGGTGGGAGATGAAAATGGTGACTTGGGGCCTCCAGTGGATAGTCTTAGAGAGAAGGTAGGTGTCAGAAGAAGCGTGTTCATGGCTCCATGTGAGGGACTTCCTTCCGGATGCTGGTATCCCTGTACCTCTGCGGCTCGACAGCCAGAAAAACAAGACTCCGGCTCTCTGCTGCCATGTTTCCGTGCCACTGATCCTGTCATTTGTCTGGGTAGGATGGGTAGAGCTATTGCAGGGACGCTATGCGAACCGAGACGAGCCACAGTGAACTCACGAGCTGGTGAGTCCATTGGCAGCAGCATTGGGCTGTTACCAGATGGCGTGAAGTTTTGACCTTTGCAAAGATTTTATGAACTGAAAATGATGGGGAAATAATACTAAAGTAATGAGGCGATGTGGGCTCCTCCATAATTGCAGGGTTGGTAAAGCCTTTGATGGCTGGACCAGAACACCTCTTGGGCAGCAAGGTGGTTTGCTTCCCCTGCCGTTTCATCCCACTTCCTGCGATGAAATCGGTGTGTGTGGGGGCTGGGGGGGGGCAGCACAGCAGAATGTAATGAGGGTTTATGCACTGGTGGGTCTCAGATCTCTTACTAGGTTTGGGAGGATGTCCCCTTTCCTGAGGGAGATACGTAGTGTTGGGTTTGGGGCTGTTGCAACGTTTCACAGCGTAAGGGGGAGCAGTGGGGCAGGCACTGGTTTGGGGAGCAGGTCCGAGTGGTTGGGTTCCTCAGCCTGCGTGCTCAACCCATTTGAGACCCTCTGTGAGGACCTGAAGGCCCTTGTGGTTCTGTGTGTTCTATGCATGGGCTGAACTATCCGGGAAGAATGTGGCCCAGACATCCCATTCAGCCATCCTTCTGACACCCTTGCTATGGGGCTATCTCAGCTGTTCTTTGGTTTTTAATAACAGCTTCATTGAGATATAATTCACATACCATACGATGCACTCTTTTAAGTTTACTTATTTTGAGAGAGACAGAGAGAGCAAGCTGGGGAGGGGCAGATAGAGGGGGAGAGAGAGCATCTGAAGCATTCTCCAGTCTCCGAGCTGTCAGCACAGAGCCCGACGCAAGGCTCGAACCCACACACTGCAAACTCATGACCTGAGCCGAAGTCGGACGCTTAACCGACTGAGCCCTTCATTCCTTTTTATGGCTGAATAAGAACCATCCCAAAGTATGGCTATGCCCCAGTTGTTCCCTCAGTTATCAGCTGGTGGACATTCGGGTGGTTTCCCCGTTTTGATGTCTAGGAGGAAAGCTGCTGCGAATATTTGTGTACAGGTTTTTGTGTGGACGGGTGTGTTCCATTCACTTGGATACAAGCCTGCGAATGAAGAGGTTCCCGTGGCGAATATACGTTTAACCCTTGGAGGCGCTGTCTAAGCGTTTTCCAAAACCATCGTGCTGTGGTACGTTGCCACCAGTGATGTGCGAGGCGTCCGTTTCCTCCGCTTCGTTGCCTGCCCCATACTCCCAGGATCGCTCATGTCTCGATGGTAGCATTCTCGGTGGGTGTGCAGTGCTAGCTGCCTGTGGTTTCGATTTGCATGTCCCTGTCGCTTCTCGGCCTTTTGGCTAAGATCGAGTGCGATTTGCATGCCCCTAGTGACTAATGATGATGTATCTATATTTTATTCTCTTTTACGCCAATATTCTGTCATGTGGCGCACTGCCTGTTCTTGAACTCGTCCACAAACAGGGAACTCATTACCTCCAAGATGGCTTTTCCTGGTCCGTTTGACGCTTCTCTCGGGGAGGATGGGGATGGGCTTGGAAGACAATGTCCAGTGTGACATAACTGTTTTCTTTCCTTAATTAATTGATGATAGTTTGTCATTCTATGCTCTGATATTTACCTGGTGAATTATAGTAGGCTATAAAAGGAATTTCCAAGTTGCTCTTGAATAAGACGCGCTTCTTGGCGCCCCAGTTTTAGAGTCTCACACCTCTTCTGTCCTTGGGCATCTGGGCCTCTGGAAGGTCCTTTATTACTCTCAGCTGGAAGCATGTCTCTTGGTGACTTCTGCCCCCTCCCTAGCCCCGGTCCTGCACTCGGAGTCCGGGACGAGGCCGACCCAGTCTTCGCGGAGCTGGTGTTGAGTTCTTTGTTGCCAGCCTGGTGAAGACCAGGAAAAGGGGTGGAGAAGACCAAAGGGGTGGGGACTGTCAGGCATGTCCCTGTTGCCAGGCCTCCTCTGCTTGGCTCAGGCTGCCCTGTCTTTGCTGTGTGTTCACTCATCTCACATTTTTGTCTTGTGCCTTGAGTGGCTCGGAAAAGTCCCCGGAGCGCACAGCTTCTTTGGTGACTTCTGTGGGAGATGGGTGTTTGCATATAGATGGTAGCTATTCTAGGTTGGGGGAAAGCTGCGTGAGTTTACTTGGTCTGCTGAGATTTGATGTGTCTCCAGTTCCTCCAGGACACCTTGGATGCCCTCTTCAACATCATGATGGAGAACTCCGAGAGCGAGACCTTCGATACGTTAGTGTTTGACGCTCTGGTAAGGAGCCTCTATTTTCCATCTGTTCAGATGTTAGGGAGGCTTTCATGCTGCAGCCTTTGAAGCTGGGGGAGGGCAGCGATCTGAGAAGTGTTTTCGGTTGTAAATCCCATCAAGGCATCGGGTTTGAGAGGCAGGGAGTAGCTTTCAGCGGAACGTTATAGTTAGGCCAATATCATTTCTGGAGTTAAGAAGAGGTAACTTCCGGAGATGTTCTTGTTCATTGATTCCCACCACAGCGCAGGTAATTCAGATGAGGATTCCAGAATGGCTCACGTTATCTTGCTAATGAAAATATTGATGAATTTAACAGGTATTTATCATTGGACTAATTGCTGATAGAAAATTTCAACATTTTAATCCTGTTCTGGAAACCTACATTAAGAAACACTTTAGTGCAACATTAGCCTACACGTGAGTTATTTTTGTATGTTTATTGTTCAGTGTCTTTTTCATATGCTTTTGTCTGTGATCGTATATCCCCCTCCCCCTGCCCCCCCCAACTCTGAATTTCCTGGGATAATTTTTATTACTGTTTCCCTTATAACAGACCTAAACATCTTGTTGAAAGAAGATACGCGATAAATTACCATAACGTTCTGGAATAAATTCTGGTTCTCCTCTATACCTTCCATTTGTCTTTGAAATTTTCAGTTTATGTTCGATGAAACTGATCTATGGATGTGGAGTGCCTGCCTCACCGTGGCTTCCTGACCAGCTTTTGGCGAATGAATAAATGGATGTGTTCCTGGTTTGAGATGATTGGTTGTCTAATGTGGATAAAACTCAGTTCTCAGTAGATCTTTTTGCTCTTCAAAGAGGGCCTTCCTTTTTGTTCCAGATGCTTCAGCTGTAATGGGCTTGGGTTCTGACTGCCAGCCTAGCTGCTCTTAACCCTCCCGCCGTGTCCCCATACCTGCCCCTCTGGGTGCCTAGTAAGCAGGCAGAGCAAATGTGTGAGATCCCGGCCTGAGAGGTGGCTCACTGGGTGTTGACCAGCACAGTCTAGGAACACTGCTTAACCCACAGCACTGTCACTTCCAAGTTCACATTTCTTTTCTTTCTTTCTTTTCTTTCTTCTCTTTCTTCTTTCTCCTGTCTTTCTTCTCTTTCTTTCTTTCTTTCTTTCTTTCTTTCTTTCTTTCTAGCTTATTTATTTATTTTGAGAAGGTGGAGGGGAGAGGGGCAGAGAGAGACAGTGGGAGAGAGGGGTGGAGAGAGAGGGAGAGAGAATCCCAAGCAGGCTCCACCCTCCGTGCAGAGCCCGACGCGGGCTCCAGCTCACAAACTGCGAGATCATGACCTCAGCCGAAATCAAGAGTCAGACGCTTAACCTACTGAGCCACCCTGGCGTGCTGAAAGTTTAAATTTCTTAACCTCTTTGGGCCTCAGTTTTCTTATCAGTAAAACAGGCACGTCTTAGGGTTTCTTGAGAATTTCAATGAGTTATTACATGTTAAATGTTTGGAGTAATCCCTGGTGCTTAGAAAGCACTAAGCAATATTTAGGTTTCATTATTATTATAATACTTCTGAGGAGTTACTCCGTCTCTCTTACCAGGGGATTTGTTGGCATTTATTTAAACTTTTAATTGTGTGAGTTGCAATTAAAAAAAATTTAAATAATTTCTTTAAGAGAATTCCCCACCGTAGAATCACTAGAGATGATCGTCTTTAGTGCCAATAACTTCAGTCAAAGCTCTTGTGTGTCTGGAGCGTATCTGTTTCCTTGCCTGCATGCAACCATGAACACAAGGCCAGAGGTCTGATGCTGGCTCTTTGTATGACGTCAGTCATTCTGTCCCTTGGCCCTTTCATGTCTGCTGTGAGTGCATGTCTATTGCAAGGCGGTGGGCAGAGCCCCAAGTGGGCAGAGAGCTGCCACATCCTCACGTACACAGAACCAGCTGTGACACGTCCTTTGTGCTTGCTGATAAATGTTCGTTTCAGACGGTTTGTTCTCTTAGTGGAGATGTCCATTTTGTGCTTTGGGCAGTCCCTTTCAGACTGTGAGGAGGGCTGACCGAGCAGGGCCATCTTGCTAGGGCGGACGAAGCAGGGTTTGCAGAAGTGGCCTATGAGCTGCTCCTCATGGGGCGGGATCTCCCTACGCATCACATTCACACTCATGCTTCTTTGTGGAATTAGGACCAAACGGCTCTTCTCGGATTAGCTTTTGTATTGGAATTTCAGGAAATCAGCTCAGTGAGTGAGCTTGCCACGCTGTGTTCCAGATCTTCTGTTGGCATCGCCCATTCTGTGCCTTTGCCATAGGAGGCCAAGTGAAAGTCAGGGAGTCTTTGGAGAAACAGAAGTACCATTTTATCTTTAAGAGATGATGGGACGGAGTTGAGAATCGGTATCCTCCCATCCAGCCCCTGTAATATGCTGAAAAGCAGATTCATTTTGGAAAACAAGTGTTCTTTTGTTTTGTTTTTTGATTTTTAAGCGTTTATTTATTTTTTGAGAGACAGAGAGAGTGTGAGCCGGGGAGGGGCAGAGAGACAGGGAGTCACAGATTCCGATGCAGGCTCCAGGCTCTGAGCTGTCAGCACAGAGTCCGATGGGCTCGAACCCAAGGACCGGGAGCCGAAGTTAGTCGCTTAACCGACTGAGCCACCCAGGCGCCCCTCTTGCCATTTTGGTAAAGAAGCAATCCCAAGTGGTTTCTTAGTTCGAATTTGAGAATTTAAGCCTTGAAATACCAAAGGAGGTAACTGTGATTCACGCAGTTCTAGCGTGAATCATGGAAAGTTCTCTCTGCGTTAATGGTCTCTGGGCCAGGGGAAATTCTGGCACTGGGTATCCTCACGGAGGGTCTCCCAGCCACTGCCCCTCTAGAAGCCTGGGCAGGCACAGATGGAGCTTAGACTCTCTCCCAGATAGTTCCTTTACCTCTTCCCTTTGGTAGCGTGGAGATCTTCAGCCCTCTCGGCAAAGAACCCCAAGACAAGAAACGAAAGGTGACTGCAGCAGAGGACCTCTCAGTGCCCCACCTCCACCGTGGGCGTGGTCTGGGTGCGGGAGCCCCGCAGAGTCACTGGCGATGCTGATGGGGCAGGCGATGAGGGCGGACTGGTCCTCCGGGAAACTAGCAGAGCTTCTTTCTGGCCGCAGAGCTACTTTTCCCGGAGCTGGTCCAGGTCTTGCCTCTGCTCAGCGGATGCTGCATTTGGTCTGCGCCTCTCGGCGAGTACCAAGGGCGCTCCATCTTTGTGCCATTACAGATGGCCTCGCTCATGCGGATGTGGCTCTTTTGACATCCTTCCTCATTTACTTTCTGGTTCTGGGTCTTTCTTTTTGCAGATCATTCCATTAATTAATTAATTAATTATCTGTTGGGAACATTCCCAAAATGTGTTCTGTGGAATTTCTCTTTCTATTTCTTGAGGTATCAATGGGTTTAATAAGAAAAGGTAATCTGGCCAATAAGCTTGAAAAAGTAAGTTAAATCAGGTGAAACGGATTTTCTGGCAGGACCCTAGATGTCTTCTGCTGTGCCTCGAGGGCCACCGGAAGACACGTGTGGTGAGCTACCCTCCCACCGTGGGAGCCAGGGAGCCACTGGGGAGAGGACCTCTCCGGCCCAGATTCTTCCTAACACCTTGCTCGGGTGCCCCTCTCCTACTTGGAGAGTGAAGAAACTCTCAAGTTTCTTTACTAGGGTTCTGCAACCTGATGAGACTTAGAAATGACTTCCCATCTGCTTGGTCACCCAGAAAGCTTCCCCCTCCCCGCTCCTTAAATGTTTATTTTTGAGAGGGAGAGAGAGCGCGTGAGCAAGAGTGGGGAGGGACAGAGAGAGAGAGGGAGAGAGAGGAAGTGAATAAGGCTCTGTGCTGACAGCAGAGGCTGATGCAGGGCTCGAATCCACGAACCATGAGATCACAATCTGAGCCGAAATCGGCCACTTAACCGACTGAGCTACCCGGGCGCCCCTTGAAAGCTTTTTATTGTGGTTTATCAGGACAGTGGTTACTCTTAGGGCTATTCTGAGGTCATCCTTAATGCAAGTTACAGTTGCTCTTACGGGTATCTTACAATAATCTCGACTAACAGTCTGGGTGCGTATGGGCTCACAACTTAGCTGGAAATGCTGGCCGTGCCCTACCAGGTTATCTTTATGAGCATAATGAGTATGTAAAAAGTCACAGTGAATTCTTGTTGATGACATGGGAAGTTGGGGCTCATAGAAGTTTGGCCGATGGTTGTTGGACAGACTGCACATTTGTGGCTAGTTTTTGAATTATAGTGCGGCCAATACACCAAAACCAGAAACCACGTTGAAGTTAAGCTAGCTGTTCTTTTATGATTCAGAAGCATTGCTTCAGGGTCAGCCTTCTGATCAGAGAGCAGTGATTGTTAGTTTATGGGCCAGTAGTCCAGTAGTAGTAGAAAATGTAGAAGTTGGGGGCAGAATTAAAAATTCACCGTTGCCACGACTGCCTCTGTCATTTGAAAATAAATGCATGCTCCGTGTTAAAAAAAGAAACATGACAAAAAGCATTACAAAAACATATGTGGCTATGAAGAAAACCTCTTCAATTTTACTTAGCATTGGGGAAGCTAGTGTATCTATCTAAGCCTGGGCTTCTTCACTTATATGTTAAGGGTAATATACCTGCTATTATACCCAATTATTATTATTATGCCCTAAAATAATACTTGCCTTATTGGGCTTTTGTGAAGATTAAGTTACATAATACATTTAATGTTTAGAAAAACCTCTAAAACTTAGAAAAAAAGGCTGGTTTTTTGTTCAGATCTCGCTCCTCTGAGTGTTATTTTATGGCTCACTTTTAATCTGTTTCGAATGCATTTTATAAATAGGCATCTACGGATAAGTGTGAACCAAAAGAAGAATGGCCCACTTATGTGTTTCTGTCCCAATTAGGAATTGAGGTCTTGTAATTTTCTGAACACGTTAATTGATTTGTGATTCTATTACGAATAGGAAGCTGACAAAAGTTTTAAGAAACTATGTGGACAACGCGGAAAAGCCGGGAATAAATGACCAGCTGTACAAAGCTATGAAGGCCTTGGAGTACATCTTCAAGTTCATCGTGCGCTCCAGGATCCTGTTCAATCAGTAAGTGTCACCCGTGTTGGCCCTCCTAGGGAATTTTAGGCGATCTTTTACTTCCTTTCTTCTCCTTCTCTGTTCCCCTCTCTCTTTTCCCTCTTCTTTCCCTTCTCTCTCCTTCTTCCTCCCTTTCTTTGCTTTCTAGCATGACAGAGCAGTAATAGATAGCCATGCCGGGTTGGGGTCGCCCACTCTTAGGGTAACTGCTCCCCACGCTGTGAAATGCGAGCACAGGTTTGAACAGCAAGCTCTGTTCCCAAGTCTGAAATGTGTGCGTGTGAGTGAAATACTGACCGCTGATGTATTCCGAGTTTATCAGAGGTAGTGCAGGGTGTACACGAAGGGCTCTGAAGTTCGTGCCAGTGTATCCTTCGATAGAAAAAAAGCCTCAAGAGAGCAAACAGTTAAAATAAGCAACAACGTCAGAAGGCTAAAACCATGTTAAATTGCCTCCCTTGGGAAGACCGGAGCTTCGGCTCTTTCTTTCCTTCAACCACAATAATATTTTGCTTCTGGAGAGAGATTCTCACGTGTGGAACTTCCAGGTGAATGGGCTTTCAGATATTGAGGTCAGTGACCTGTTTCTCATACTTTGGGGATGAATGTGTGCATTGTTTTTGAACCTTAGAGTGGATTGGGGGTGTCGGTGACTTTCTTTTTTCATAGAGAGAGATAATCTTTTTCCAAGTGTCTGTGGTTACGAGCTGTGCTCAAGCCAGAGTTTCCCAGTTAGCCCACGATATGGAACTGTGTGACTGAAGAGATGTGCGAAAGGGGCAGACTGAGCGTTGAGTGTCGAAGTGGGCTCTCTGTGCTTGTTGCTTTGGGAGGATGGCTGCTTTGGGTGGCCTCCTGTGAGTGATGATGGTTCCTGTTGATTATTCAAGGTTGACGTTCTTGTTGTGAGTTCTACACTCAGACATGGAGTTTCACAAACTGATGTTCCTTTGATTTAGAGAACACACATCCCCTTTAAGAAAAAATTTTTCTTAAGGTTTATTTATATTTGGAAGAGAGAGAGAGAGAGAGAGAGAGAGAGAGAGAGAGAGAATGTGCAAGTGGGGGCGGGACAGAGGGAGACGGAGACAGAATCTGAATCAGGCTCTAGGCTCTGAGCTGTCAGCACAGAGCCCAACGTGGGGCTTGAACTCACAAGCCATGAGATCATGACTTGAGCCAAAGTTGGTCGCTTAACCAATTGAGCCATCCAGGCGCCCCATCTTTTAAAAGCATAGTGCTTTGTGAATGTACGATTGAAAACTGGGAATTGGACCATTGTAGACCCAAATTAGTCCCTTTCTATTTCTCTTCATTTTATCTTTGTTGGCCTGAGGTAGGCTCCTTCAGAAGGGCCCAGGAGAAAGGGATGGTATTCCGATCCAATCTTGTGCACACCATGGTGCAAATAAAGCCAGAGGAGCGAGTTATTGACTATGCATAGACCTGGAAAAGTGATACACAGGGTGGGGCCCACCATTGATTAGAGTGGTGATCAGTGGTTAACCGCCCCTGTGTTACTTGTTAAGGATTATTGTGCTTGTGTTCTCTCTGGAGTTGACGTGATATAGACAACATTGTCTACACTGCCATTTGAATGTATGAAGACACACAGTTTGAGGCCCTCATGCTGTCATCCTCAACTAAGATATCAAAGGCCTGCTCTTTGTGCTAATTATAGGTAGGTATGAATCTTGCTGTAGACTGAGCTTTCTCTTAAGAGACAAGGCCATTGACGATTTTCCCGCCGTCAGCTGTGAAAGATGACCAAGTAAAGTAGGCTTTGTCTTCCTGCATTTTATTTTATTTTATTTTATTTTATTTTATTTTATTTTATTTTATTTTAATTTTGTTTAATTTTATTATTAAATATAATAAATTAATAAAATTAATTCTATGAAAATGAACTTCTTGTCACCCTCTCTCTTGCTTTTGTATTTTTCCCCACTAAATTTAAATCATTAATTACCCTAAACCAAAATCTGCACTAAGGTGAGAGCATGAACTTGAGAGAATGGAATAGGTGATGTGTATAGATTTTGTCATGTTTTATTTGAAAGAAATTTAACCTTGTACAATTTGTAATCAACGTGACATCGAGTCAGGGGTTCGGTGATGCTCATTTCCTTCCCAAACACACTGCTGACTTTCCTTCTCATTCAGAGATTAGGAATCAAAAGGAACGTGCATTGATAATCAGTGTGTTTCTGCTATTGTAGTAAGTGCCATAATCTTGTACAAAATAATGCAGCTGGAAAACATTGGGGTCACCCAAGTGAACCTTTGGCAAAGTTATTTCTTTCTCTTAATCTCTTTCAATCTCCAAATACAAATGGCATGATATCTTAGAACCATGGCCCATCAGTGTTGAATTTGATCAGTCTTCCTAGAGGTTAGGAATATGATTGGCTTTGTGTTACAGGAAAGCCTAGCTTAACGTGGCTTCACCAGATGAGCTTTACTTCTCCCTAACTCCATACACAACATATAGCCCAGAGGAAGATTCCGGAACTCATGCACTTGTTCCCTGGTTTCCCCATGTCCTTGGCTCCGTTTGCCTTTCTGCTCTACTATCCTTAGAGTCTGTCTCTTTGTCCTCTGGTCCTGAGGTGGCTCCTGCCCCTCCTGGCATCAGGCCTGCATTCTAAACAGCAGAGAGGGGAAGGTGTGGCATAAACAGCCTCCTAGTTACTCTCCTTTTTAAAGAACTTTCCCACCCCCTACGAAGTGTCACGTGCTTTCATCTGAGTGGCCAGAACTATGTCACATGACCACCCTAGATGCAAGGGAGGTTGGAAAAGATTTTTATTTTTTTTCTAAGTTTGTTTATTTATTTGGAGGGTGGGAGAAGAGGCAGAGAGAGAGGGAGAGAGAATCCCAAGCAAGCTCCTCACCTCCAGCACAGAGCTCGATGTGGGCTCCAAGTCATGAACCGTGAGATCGTGCCCTGAGCCGAAACCAAGTCACGCGCTTAACTAACGGAGCCCCCCAGGTGTGCCTGGAATAGATTTTTAGATGGAGTTATTGATGCTTTCCACAAAATCAGGGTTGTTTCAGTGCAGGAGTAAGGGAGAAGTGTATATCGGATAGGTGATTAACATTCTCTTCCTCCTGCTTTTAACCTGAATTTCTGTTGCCTGACAGCTAAGAACGCCCCTAACTTACTCTGAGTTACTAAGTTCTACTTAATTAGGCTCCTGAGAGCTGTTCTCCCTTTCAGTTTGGGGGTCAGTCTCAGAGACTCCTGTCACTCGTACCTCCTTGGCTTTAAATCACCGGAGCCCTGCATGACGCACAGATGTGATTCAGTCTTACTGTCTCTGCAGAAGTGGAGCGAAATGCTCAGCAGGTCCTTGCCTGTGACCCGGGGGAGGGTTTTCGGTTCGATATCCTTAGGAGTGCCTTTGTTTTGGCGCTTGGCAGCGTGGTATTGGCATTGACCGTGATCCCTCTGCCGGCCTTTGTCCTGGAGTGGCCCCAGCAGGGGGCCAGGCCTGATCCCAAAGGAGTTTCTTTGCTTGGATGACTTGTTTGTGAAGAGCTGGGACTGTTCAGGACAAAAGAGCAGAGAGGTCGCAAGGCGAGCAGCGGCAGTTGCCAAAAGGCCGTGAGACTTTCTAAGGCTCCCAAGGCCCTTGTCTGGGCATCCCGGACCTCATCCGAATACTGTAGCAAACATGAAGTTTTTGACGACGAGGTCCTTCCCTCCTGCCTTCCCTCCTGCCTTCCCTCCTCTGCCTTCCCTCCTCTGCCTTTTCCTCCTCCCTCCTGTAAGTACGTAATGGGCTTTGGAGCCCTGACTGTACCCCTGAGGGCAGAGAGCAACAATATGTTCCTTTCAAAACTTAGAACCCGGTTGTAGCCACATTATGTAGATAAGATCAGATTCCTGAGATTCAAACCTGTAGTCTGAAACTGCTGAGAACTCAAGATTCTGTGGGAAGGAACAAGGTCACGGTCTTCAAACCGTGGACCGCGGGACTAAGGACTTGAGGAGGGTCTCGCTCTCCCCACCCCCACCCCCATCACCCCACCGTACATTTCAGGAGGTCTTCATATTCCTGTTTTGTACAGGCCGCTTAAAGAGAAAGCAGGCCCGTGTCCTACGCAGATATCGGGAGCATGTGCTGCATGACGAGATGTGAGCAGCTCTCTGGTGTGGTGTTTTCAGAGCCAGGGGAGCAAGCAAACCAGGGTTCCCATTTTCTTACCTGCACCACGTTTGTTACCTTGGGAGAAAGACAGTTGTGCTCACAGCTGGAGGCGACAAGAGTGTTTTTCTCTTTGCAGTTGGAATAAACGTTAGGGGTCCTTTATTTTTCTCCTTCTTTCAAAACGGTCGGCTGTGTTTTCGGGTATTGTCCTACGTTTGTAAAATGCCCGGCTAATTGATAGTCATTATTCTTCCAAAGAACAAAGAGGTGAAACTTTGGAGAGGAAGATACAGAAGATTATCCCGCTACCTTCCTCACTGTGCGAATCTGTGCTTTTTCTGTTTTGTTGAGAAAGCTCGTTTTGTTTTGAAGTGAGAACAGCCGTTTTAAAACTCTGGCCCAAAGACATTTGGTTCAGAACCCACAGAAGGATTCCTGACAGCCGGGGGCACTTCTCCGCTGGTTTTTGTTTGTCTGTGTTTTCTGTGTGGGTGGATCACATTAACTAGGAAGCCAGAAGACAGACACATCCTGCATCAGATCTTCTGAAGCAAATTACTAAAGCTAGTTATTGCTGTGTTCCTCTTCTGTCTTTCCGGTGCTTTGTGGCGGCTCTGCCTGTCATCTGGCGTTAGCTTTGTGAATAATGAGTTATTGATCACGAATAAGTTGTTGCCTCTCTGTCATTCTGTTCTCATTTCCTGGGTCACAAAAATAGAATGTAGTTAATAGACAACAATTTTGTCATTCCTTGATAATGAATACTTCTACAACGTATAAATAGAGCAAGAAATGATCACTAGGTCTTACTCTATTGTCTACTTATCTACTGATAGCCCTCTGAGTTCTTTCCTCTCACCCCTTCCTCCACCTCAAGGTGGGTCATGCAAGGGACTCTTCTGGGTTCATTTCATAAAACACAGAGGTGAGACTCTAGAGGCCTCCCTTTCACTACAGAAAGATGCATCAGTGGGATTGCTGTAAAATACTAACCATTTTGGTGTTTGAAACATCTTGAGTGGAAGCAGAGAAACTAATACTTAAATTTTCACCAGAGGGATTCCTGGTAGAATTTTAAATATAATAGAGACTCATTAATTATACCTTCCAGATTTTGAAGCTGTGTTATTGGGGGCATACAGATACAGAATTGTAATCTCTCTCTTGTGGATTTACGGGCACAACCTGCTTTATTGCACTTTGCAGATACTGTGAGTTTTATAAATCGAAGGTTTGCGGCAACCCTGTGTTAGGCAAGTGTATTGGTGCCATTTTCCTAAAAGCATTTGCTCACTTCATATCTGTGTCACATTTTGTCAATTCTTGCAATATTTCAAACTTTTCATTATTATTATATTTGTTATGGTGTTACAAATGGCTGAAATCCCAGATGATCATTAACATTTTTAACAATATTCAAAAAGAATTTTTTTTAATGTTTTTATTTGTTTTTGAGAGAGAGAGAGACAGAGCATGAGCAGGGGAGGGGCAGAGAGAGAGGGAGACACTGAATCTGAAACAGGCTCCAGGCTCTGAGCTGTCAGCACAGGGCCCGACGCGGGGCTTGAACTCACAGACCGTGAGCTCATGACCTGAGCTGAAGTCCGACGCTTAACTGACTGAGCCACCCAGGTGCCCCAACAATATTTTTTAAATTAAGGTATGCACATTTATTTAAGATATGACGCTGTCGCACATTTAACAGACTGCACTGTAGTGTAAACCTATTTTTCATATGCACTGGGAAACCAAAAACTTAGCTTTGAGTCTCTTTGTTTTGTTTTGTTTTTTGTTTTGTTTTATTGTGGTGGTCCGGAAACTGAGCCTGTAGTGTCTTTGAGGTGTAACTGTATCCCTTAATAAATATGAAAACATTCCCTTTATCTTTTGGTTAATATTTATTTGCATGGAATATCTACCTTGCCTCCCTCTTTTTTTTTTTTTTTTTACTTTTAACCTTTCTGTGTCCTTATATTTAAGGTCTGTGTCTTGCACACAACACATAGCTATAGCTTTATTTCTTATAGTGTGAAAATCCTTTTAACTGAGTAGGTAGTTTATTTACATATGTTGTAATTGAGTAATATGTTGGGTGTATATTTACTGTCTTTTTGTTAACTTAATCTTTTATCCATCTGTTTTATTATTATTTTTTAAGTTTATTTGTTTTGCAAGAGAGAGAGAGTGGGGGAGGGGCAGAGAGAGAGGGAGACAGGGAATCCCAAGCAGGCATTGCACTAACAGCATGGAGCCTGATGTGGGGCTTGAACTCATAAAACCATGAGATCATGACCTGAACTGAAATCAAGAGTCATCTGCTTAACTGAGCCACCAGGCCCCGCTCTTTTACCCGCCTGTTTATGTTCTTCAATTACATATATATTAGACCCCCTTATTATACCCTACAATCTCTAGTACGCTTTTCTATATTTTTGTCTCTGTGCTTATTTTCATGTTGAGCATCTTCCATTTCACTAATTCTGCCTTTTACTTTGTCTAATTTCAATTTAACCCATATAATGAATTCTTAATTTTGGATATTCTATTTTTAGTTTCAAAGTTTTCATTTGATTCTTTGCTATAGATTAATTTCTGTACTAAACTTTCCCATCTTACCTTCTGTTTTCTCATCTCTCTATTTTTCATATTTCCATCTTTTTACTTTCTTCATTTTTTGTTTTAAAATATAATTATATTTATGTTGACATTTTTGCTAGCTAGCTAACTGCAATACATATTTTTTAGGTTTATTTATTTTAAGAGAGTGAGCGAGCGAGCACGAGCAGGGAAGGGGCCAGAGAGAATCTCAAATGGGCTCTGTGCTGTGGAGTGTACGGCCCGACATGGGCCTCGATCTCTCGATCTCATGAACCGTGAGATCATGACCTGAGCTGAAATCAAGAGTTGGACACTTAATCAACTGAGACACCCAGGTGTCCTGCTAATTGCAATATCTTGACTACCTGTGGTTCTGTTTCTGTTGTCTTCTTCTTTTTTTTTTTTTGATTTGGCCATGTGATCTGTTCTTTTGCTATGTTTAGTTAAGCTTTATTTTAATGTAGCTCAGGATAATGTGCTCTTCTTCCAGACATGATTCCTCCCTTCCCTCTGTAGGCAGAGACAGTGGGAATGACCTTGTACTCTACACATGCTGTACGGGGTCAAGGCTGTGTGTAGCCTTGGTAGATCCTCTGTCTCCATTTGCTTCTGGTTCTTCAGGGTTTGCGGCTGAGGGTCTGCTGGGAACATCTGGGACCCTGCCCCCTGGCATTTTCTAGGTCGTTGTCATTCATTGTCTTTGGAGGCTAATAAAAACTCTACAGAGGTTTTCGGTGGGGTTTTTAGTCTTCTGCCCCATGCAGCTCTAGGAATTGACAGATGTCCTGTGGACGAGAATGACTACACGCCTGAAGCCTCCCCAAGTGTTTGTACTACTCTCTAAAACGTTGCCGTGTTGTTTGGTGGTGTTACCGCTAGCAGAGGTTCACGACTCTATACTTTTGTTTGCCATACACCGTTTAAACAAACTCCTATTGACTAAAATCCTTTGCAAAACCGACACACCAGGTTGCAGTTTCCCATTTTAGACAGAATTTGTTGCTTTCCAATGGAACTCATTTAAATATAAGATTACCTCTAGGGCAATTAATTACCACTTAGTTTACAAAATTTCCCTTTGTACTCAAGTTTTCAGGTATGGTCTACTTTTAATTAGGCAGAAAACTAGTCTATGTTAAGAAAACATCTGCATGGCGACATTTTAAAATGCAGATGCATTGCTTTTTAGTAACACAGCAGTTTGAAGTCACTGCTAATCAATGATTTATAGATGAAGCTTATTTATTATTAGTAACGTGTATTTGCATACCTATAGCCAATGTACGACTTTATTATCCGTTTATTGAATATACTCCACCTCCTGAACATTTTCCCATTACCAGTTCTGTGATGAATGAATTTGTGTAGTGTCATCACTCTGAAATAAAGTAATTTTGAATTTACTATCATAATGCCATTTGCAAATGGTTACGAGATCGGGTTAAATTCAGGAAATTAAATTTATGTTAATTATGGGACATTGTGGGTTTATAAAACACTGGCAGGAAACACACCAACATATTACTGGTGTCCTCTCTGTAGGGTAGAATTAAAGCGGAATTTCTCTCTTCCTCCTTCCTCTGTTCCTTTCTCTCTCTTTCTCTCCTTCCCTCCCTATCCATACATTTCTGTGTGTTTCAGATTTAGAAGATGTCTTACGTTACACTGAAAAAAAGCGATAAACGGTGTGGTTAAAAACCAGCTCGCTCAGCGTGGAGACTTGCCTCCCTAGCTGGGTCTTGCAGACGAACCCCATTTCTGAACTGCCTCCTGTGTTCCCCCAGTGTGGAGGACGTTCCTCCCGTTCTCCCCTGCCGCTCAGGCAGCACCCGTCGAGGCTGTTGGGGCAGGAGCGGGCCGTGGGGAGGCCCGGTCTGCCAGGCCCCACAGACTTGTGTGTGCTCCTTTGCAGACTGTACGAAGACAAAGGAGAGGCCGACTTCATGGAGTCCCTGCTACAGCTCTTCCGATCCATCAGCGACATGATGAGGGGCGAGTCGGACCAGACCGTCCGGGTGAAGGTAGGCCCTCGTGTGCAGGAGGACCGGCCGTCCTCAGGGGGCACCGTTAGCCGCAGGGCTCCCGGGTGGGGCGAGAGCCGGCGCCTGTCCCTCCTGCAGAGCGTGAACAGGAGTAACGGCCCAGGGGTGGCATCTGTCGTGCGTGTAATCCTGCTCCCTGGGCGTTAACATTCTTTTTTTTTTCCTTCTTCTTTCGAGGCTGTTAAATACTGTCATTGCTCTCTCTCTGCCCCTCGGCAAGGAGATGTTCTCAATTTCCTTTATGGAAATATGAGGATGTTGAAGAGAGTCATGTTTGCGTGTCACTTGTCAGGATATCTTGGGGTCCAGGAAGAGGTTGTAGATGTCCCAGGCCTCAGTCAGACCGCAAGCCTTGCTGTGGGAATGGGGATACGTCTTCGCCCTACAGCGTGTCTTTTGCTTGCGTAGAAGAGTGAGGAATCCCGCGGTCCCAGGTCCCAGGGGCCTCACCGACCACCTTTAATTACTTGTTCTCGCCTTGTTGCCCTTTGGAAGAAAGATGCCTTCACCTCTGGTCTGTGGGATGCTTCTGGTGTGGAGGTGCCGGGAGGCAGAGCACAGGGAGGGTCCGTGGAGGAGCCTCAGGGCCCGCACACTCTTGGGCTCCCCTGTTCTGGCAGTTTCCGTGGGGCTGACCTACTGCAGAAGGAGGTGCGGTTTGCAGTTTGCTGCCCAGGCCGATTCCTTCAGAGAAGAAGAATCTTCTGGATTAACTCGTGTTTTAGAAAGTGACTTACCTACTTTGAAGTCTACCATTGAGCCCGGAACAAAGGCGTATGTGCGTCAGATGTGTGTCGCGGGTGCTGTGACCACGGGCACCGGCGCAGCTCGACGTGGATAGAGCCGCAGTGGCCCTGTGATCTCAGACGGGGTGCAGCTCTCTGGCCGCGCCGTTGGATCCTTCCATGTAATTTCTTGATCTTTATGTGAATTTGGTATAAAAAGACTAGTGATCTATAGAGAAAGCGAGTGGTGGGCATTTTGAAGTTTTCGGGGAACTATTTTGGCAACTTGATCTTGCCTAAAGCTTCCTTATTGTTCCAGGGTTAAAATTAGCCATGCGTTCAGTACATTTACTACTACATCCTGTGGCATTTCAGAAAAACAGGTGCGGCTGGTGTAAGAATAGATAAAAATTGCAGAAGTTTGAGCCCAGAAGTCATTTTAGATTTCTAAATGTACTCTTACATTATTAAATTTGATTGGGCTTGACTTTTGTCTGCCCACCTCCCTCTATGTCAAGTTATTTAGTGACTGCAGTCTCGCAAGACCTTCCTCTGGTGGTGGGTGTTTTATTTTAAGACGGGAGCGAAGTCAGTGATGTTCACGCATGGATTCCGCCTTTCCATCTGCGAGACCGGCGACCGAGCTTTATTTGCAGCGTTGACTTCCTCACTGCTAATTTTGTACCTTGTGTTTTTGCACATTAGGTGCTCTCTCTGCATGTGAGATTTAAAGACTTCCATCCCAGGACCCTGGTTTTTGCATTGTTCTGGCTCTTTAGGTTTTGCTCTGTGGAAATGGAAATGCACTTGTGAATCACGTTCTGTAGAGAGGATATGAAGAAGACCATGGCGTTTCGTAAGGGTTACGTGTTGTCTCCCAAAGGGTGGCCCTTGGTGGCCGTTTCGATTTTTGAGATGATCTGTGTGCCCTCGTCTATGACTGGGAAGACCACATGTTCTCGTGCCTTCCTGGCATCGTGGGCGGTAAGCTGATGGGATTGGAGGCTGGGGTGGGGGGGCGGGCTGCTTTGTCCGCTGGAGCCCGCACCCTGCAGTCACCTTCTCAGAGCTACAGCTGCCCCCCCTCCCCCATCCACCTTGCAGATTGTAGACTCAGCCCCAGCATTTATGCCTCAAGGAAGAAAGTGTCAAGAAGAGTTTGGGGAGCGGTACGCCTGAGTGGCTCAGGTGGTTAAGCGTCCAACTTCGGCTCAGGTCATGATCTCACGGTTTGTGGGTTCGAGCCCCACATCGGGCTCTGTGTGGACAGCTCAGAGCCTGGAGCCTGCTTCGGATTCTGTGTCTCCTTCTCTCTCTGCCCCTCTCCCACTCACGCTCTGTCTCTCTCTCTCTCTCTCTCTCAAAAATAAATAAACATTAAAAAAATTAAAAAAAAATAGCAGTTTTGGGGAAATAAGTAGCTGCCGGATAAATGTGGCATCAGATGTTGTCAACATTCCTGGCTTCCATTTGACTCCGTGACAGACTTTTTACTAGGGGCGTTTCACGTACGCAAGCACACACACAAATTCGAGAATGCTTGGGTATGTTTTGTGTAGTGGGAGAGGCCATTACAGCCAACGTGTGGACTGAACGTCATTCACTTCTCTGCCAGGTGGCCTTGGTTGCCCCCACTTCTCGGTCCTGCTCTGGGGCACCCGTGTGTTTCTGAAGACAGACTCACCTTTGTGCTGCTTTGCTGTCCTTCAGTTAATGCCCCGAACCTTAGGGCTGCTCCCAGGTCCTGAAAAAAATTTTATTATGGTAGTTAACATACCGATGTATGACCTTAACAACTTACTTATTTATTTAGAGAGAGCACGCGTGCATGCACGAGTGGGGAAGGGGAAGGGCAGAGAGAGGGAGAGAGAATCTCTTCTTCTTCTTCTTTTTTTTTAAAGTTTACTTATTTATTTTGAGAGAGCGAGCACGCGGGAGGGGTAGAGAGAGAGGGCGAGAGAGAGAGAGAATCCCAAACAGGCCGTGCACTGTCAGCACGGAGCCCGACACGGGGCTTGAACCCACCAACCATGAGATCACGACCCGAGCCGAAACCAAGAGTCGGAGGCTTAACGGACTGAGCCACCCAGGTGCCCCCAGAATCTCAAGCAGTCGCTGCCCCGGGCGAAGATCCCGAGGTAGGACTCACGTCCCCCAACCCTGAGATCGTGACCTGAACCAAAGTTAAGAGTCAGATGCTTAACCACCTGGGCCACCAGGCGCCCGCCATCTTAACCGCTGTCAAGGGTTCGGCTGTGTGGCGCCAAGTGCGTTCACACGGTGGTGCACCCGCTGCCACCGTCCGTCTCCAGAACTTCATTCTTCTCCCCACAGAGGAGCTCTGTCCCCGGTAAAGCGTGACTCTTGTTCTTTCCCTGCCCCAGCTCCTGGCACCCACCGTCCTGCGTTCTGTCTCTAGAAACGTTTCTCTTCCAAGTTCCCCACGCACGTGGAATCACACAGCATTCGTCCCTCCGTGACCGGCTTGTTTCGCCCGGGGAACATCTTCGGGGTTCATCCTCGGGGTAGCGGCCGTCGGAACTTCCTTCCTTCTTGAGGCGGAACGGTATTCTCTTGACTGTGTATCCGTTTTTGTTTATTTATGCGTCTACCGGTGGACGCTTGGGTTGTTTACACCTTTGGGCCATGGCGAATAACGCTCTGAACGTCAGTTTACAAACAACTGTTCAAGTCTCCGCTCTCCCTTGTTTTGGGCGTGTATCGCATGTGGAAATGCTCGGTCGTATGGTAATACTGTGTTTAACTTTCTGAGGAATTACCGTATGCTTTTCCATAGCAACTGTACCATTTTACTAAAAAAAAAAAAAAAAAAAAAAAAAATTGAAATTTGAAATTCCTCCGTGAATTTACCTTGCCAACTAGTTCTGGCACCCTCTCAAGCTTGAGGCTCGTCGTCACCCCCCTGCCACCACCTCTGTGCAGCAAGTGGCGCCAGTCTGTCTGCTCCGTTGTGAACCCGCCAGGATCTGTCTGGCATCACCTTTCCTTTCTCGCTTGCCGTCCTGCTACCCGAAAGTAACCTACCTGTGCAAGTCTCCCCGCCCCGCCCCTGCCCCTGGGCTTCTGATCAGTCCCTTACCCTTCCTCTCAGTCTAGAATGTTCTGCGTGTATATCAGATGGCCCCTTTCACCTCGTCTGTAATCATGGCCAGACATTCTCGACACTCAGCAGGTGCTGGTGGGATCCTTGTCTGCCACCGTGCTGCCCTCTTTTCTCTGTCCCACGAGCGCGTCCTTGTGTCCATTGCCAGCGCCCTCCGGTTCTGCTCTCTGCTCTCCCCTGCGCGATCGTGGTCCGCCTCTCTCCCGAGTATGACCCAGTGGCCCTCAGATGCGGCCTCTCCTAGCCTGACACGGCCACGCTCTTCCACGGCCTTGTCTTCCCTTTGCCCACCTTTGCTCTGGTAGCACAGATCTGTGTTCGTTCACGTCCTCAGCTTTTCTTGATAAATTTGTGCAGAAAGCGTCTTAACTCCCTACACCCTCAGTGCGGCACCTGCCCTGTCTTGTTTCCTGACTGTATTTCAGTGTTTTCCTAAAACTCACATCTGGCGACAGCCTTGTTTTTCTCAGAAAGCCGTGATGCTTTCCAGCTGCCCGGAGAAATGGGTCAGCTTCCGGTTCCCGCCATTCAGAAATCTCCATAGCCGATCCCGCCAGCCCTCCTAGCCTTTAATTCTTAGAGACACAAGTAGAGTCCCTCCCCTAGAGAACATCAAACATCTGGACGTTGGGAAATCTCCCCAATTAATTCCAGTGGTTGATGGAATCTGGAGCTCCACGTGCTGGAATTGTAACAGCTGACATTCATTGATCGCTTTCTGTTCTAAGTGCTTGACATGGATCCTCTTATTAGATGTCTATGGTTATACTATTAAATAGGTACGACCATTGGTTTCAGGTTTCAGAGACGGTAACTAACTTGCCCAAAGCCACGTGGCTCGTGTGAGGCACAGTGATGACTTAAGTCTGGCTTGCCTGGTTCCAAGAGCCACACTTCTCTTTTTTTTCCATTAAATTTTTTTTTAACGTTTATTTATTTTTCAGAGAGAGAGAGAGAGAACGAGAGAGAACACGAGCAGGGGAGAGGCAGAGAGAGAGGGAGACACAGAATCCAAAGCAGGCTCCGGGCTCCGAGCCATTAGCACAGAGCCCGATGCAGGGCTCGAACCCACAAACTGTTAGATCATGACCGGAACCAAAGTTGGATGCTCAACTGACTGAGCCACCCAGGCGCCCCCTTTTTTTTAATGTTTATTTATTTTTGAGAGTGGGGGGAGGGGCAGAGAGATGGAGACAGAGGCTCCGGCATGGGCTCTGCACTGACAGCAGAGAGAACCTGACGCGGGGCTTGAACTCATGAACCGTGAGATCATGACCTGAGCCGAAGTCGGATGCTCAACGGACTGAGCCACCCAGGTGCCCCTCAAGAGCCACACTTCTTTTTTTTCCATTAAAAAAAAAAATTTTAATGTTTATTTATTTTTGAGAGAGAGAGAGAGAGAACGAACGAGCAGGGGAGGGGCAGAGAGAGAGGAAGACACAGAATCCAAAGTAAGCTCCAGGCTCTGAGCTGTCAGCATAGAGCCCGACGCGGGGCTTGAACTCATGAACTGTGAGATCATGACGTGAGCCGAAGTCAGATGCTCAACAGACTGAGCCACCCAGGTGCCCCTCAAGAGCCATACTTTTCTATTCATCTCCCCAGGAGGAGACTGCTAAGCGCCGGCCATCCAGTGATTTTCAGAAACAGGGCCCATATCTGCCATCCGCAGCAGTGGTCAACAGCTCTGTGTCCGAGGCTTTGAGACTGTAAAGGCATAAACGGCATTTCTGTTGGGCCTTTCCATCCAAGTGGACATATTCTATGGTCACTCGTGAAGCAATTAAAAATACTTGGACTGCATGCCCCCAAATGGGTGTGTCTGCAGGGGAGTAAAGGGAGTTTGATGGGGCTGGTCACAAAGGCTTCTTGGAGGACCGAATCTCGGGCTTGGACCCCCTTTGTTGGCAGTAGGTGGTTCTCTTTCTCGACCCCTCGTGGATTGCGGTGCTGGACTTGGGGCGGTGGGGCCTTGCAATCAGAGTGAGCGCAGGAATTGCTGCTTTCCCTGAATTCCAAAAATATTACTAACATATTAGCTGTGTGGGATGATCCTAGAAAAGAATATCCTGCCTCCTCAGTATAGTCTGCTTGTGTGTCTGTGGCTGCGAATTCCAGAACTTTCTCTAGAGGGGAACTTTGACCGTGATCCACAGTAAGAAATAGATTTTGGGGGTATGTGTCTCTGAAGCTGAAAAATGTTTCATGAAAAGGTCCTTACCCTTATCCTATGTGCTTCCCTCTGGCATTTTCTATTCTTGTCTGGTACCCTTTAGTCTGTTCTGAATTAATGTATTTCTCTAAAAAAACCCACAAATACACAAAAACCAAATTGCTCGTTGACAAGCACTCAGTTCTTTTCCTGAATGGCTCGCACGTCTCACCCCACATTTGAAAAATGCTGCTTCTCACCTTTCTTTAGGTTTCTTCTGGTGTTCCTTCTCTTCGGTTTAGCATGAGAATATGATTCGTTTTCTGTGTGTCTCCCATTGTCTCACAGAGCTGGAGGCCCCCGCGGCTCAGCGACTTTGCCTCACGGTGTGTGGTTTGGAGGGGGGTGAAGAGTAATTGAATTTGAGGCCCCCAAGCTGAGGTTGGCTCACGGATGTGGGGGGCTTTGTCTTCCTTCCCGGGGCTCCCCCTGGGTACAGGCTTCCTTTTAACCATTCACAGTGTCGTTTCTGTCTGGCCGCTTCTGGAAGGGATTGTGTTGGGAATAAGTTGCGCCGTGATAGCGGTAAATGCCATTTTGGGTGAGTTTTGTCCTCTGAGAAGCTGTTGCATTTCCTTAAAGACCATATCCTGGCTTGAAATGAGCCGCACTCACTTGCCGTATGGCTTATCGAAAATTCTTCCTATCAGAAGATTTTGTTGCTTTTTGTCCATTTCTTTAGTTTTAACGTTGATTTATTTATTGAGAGAGAGAGAGAGAGAGAGAGAGAGAGAGAGAGAGAGAGAGAGCATGAACAGGGGGAGCAGCAGAGAGAGAGAGAATCCCAAGCAGGCCCCACACTGTCAGCACAGAGCCCGACATGGGGCTCGATCTCACAAACTGCAAGGTCATGACCTGAGCCTAAATCAAGAGCTGGACACTTACCTGACTGAACCACATGGGTGCTCTGCTTTTTTTCTGTTTCTAAGCTCGCATCTGGGGTCCACACTGCCTGCCACAGATTTGGAAGTTTAGGAAAATGATCGCACGGTATTAGCGATGATGACAAATAAGGATCCGAAGTCATAGGGCTCCCTTGCGGGTGAGGAGACAAGGCTCACAGGCGACTCTTGACCTACCGGGGGCCTCGTTTACAGAAATAGCTGCTGCCCACTCTGCCCTTGCCTCCGGAGCCCTCCTGTTTTGTGCTTCTTGTGCTGTGTTCGAGATTGCGGAAGGATGTGAAGTCTTAACGGTTCTCTTAAGCCATGCGGGTGTTTATTGTGTCCTTGGCCTCAGTTATAAATGTAACTGTGATCTTGCTAGAAAAATGGAACATGCCAAAACGTTGATTAAGAAAAATAAGACTCGTTTATCATTCGCCTCCCATAGATTAATTACACCGTTCGTGGTTGTTTTTATGATGGCGCGCTTTTTCTCCGTGGCATCATCAGATATATATGAGGATATGCGGTATATATGATCTGTATATACGTGTATATTCATGTGTATATATATATACGTGTATATACATGTACTTTTACAACTTTTATTTTTTTCCATGTATATTTCCCTGTATCCTGTAGTGCTTTTCAAGAACATATTTTTTTTTTTTTAAATATAATTAATTGTCAAATTGGCTAACATACAGTGTGCACAGTGTGCTCGTGACCTCACGGTTACGTCATAACTTAAGGACTCGGTTTTCTGTGTTTGGGAACTGAGATTGATCCTAGCTCTCGTCTCCAATTACGGTGGTTTAGGAAGCCTCTGTGGCCGGCGCTCTCTGGGCCGCAAAGCCCTTGTTCTCCCTGGTTTGCTGGGAGGCAGCCAGATTTCCACATGCTGCCGAGTCCTGTGAAAGCCGTCCCCAGAGCCGTGCGGACGCGCCCCCAGATTACGAGTGTGTGCGCCTCTGGTCTGCATGGTTGTGTTCAGTGCGATTCCACCTTATTGCCCACCTGGTGGGGCCCAGCCTCTCAAGTTCAGAGTTGTGTGGCTGAAGAGCCATTCCGTCCTGAGAAGCCATCTGCTCCCGTGGCGTCTCTTGGTCCGGGGTTAGTGGCTGCGTCAGGCAGGGAGGTGAGAGCTGTGTCGTCCTCCTCCTTTGCCCTGGACGGTTCTGGGTCCGGAGGGAACCAGCCAGGGAGATGAGGCTGGAGATGGGGCACCAACAGCAAACAGTTAAACGGTTTCTTGCTCTGTTTTGAGGTTGAGGGGCGGTCGCAGATCGTGTTAACTAATCCCATCGATGCATGTTAGGGCTTTGCTTGTCTGTCTCTCATCACCCATGTGGACACGGAGGGGGTGGTTTGAATGGCCACCTTCTAGGTCATGTTGGGGGAAACCCTGTTGAACCAGAACACCCGCCGCTGAGGGTCTGAGGCTCAGGAGAAGCCGGCATGAAGGGAAGAGCTGTACCTGATTGAGAACCTGTGACAGGCCAGGCCTTCCGGAGTGTTCTCCTGCTGACCCGAGAGGAGAGGGAGGGCCCAGACGCAGGAGCTGCGGGGACAAGCCACGGCCGGAAGCGGCGTCAGCCTCCTAGGGCTGATGTACCAACGTGCCGCAAACGTGGCCTCTTAATAAGAACCTTATTCTCTCACAGCTCCTCCTGGTGCTTGCCTGAGTCTGGGCAGCTGTCACGGAGTGTTCTAGACTGGTTTCCCCCTGACGGGGTGGAGAGAAGATTTCTCTCCGGTGATTCTTATCAGGGCACTAATCCCGTCACGGGGCTCTACCCTTATGGCCACATCTCATCTTCACCACCTCCCCGAAGTCCCAGCTCCTGACTCCATTGCACTGGGGTGCAAGGTTTCGACATATGAATGTGGGGCAGGGCGGGGGGACACAAACACTCAGACGTAACAGTGCTCTAAGAGAGAGTCTGAGGTGTGCCCTTCTCCCAGCTCTTCGGTGGCTGGCAGTCGTTGTCGGTCCCTGGCTTGTAGACCCATCACCCCCGTCTCTTGTTTCCCTCTTCACACCATGTTCCCCTACGTGTCTGAGGTTTTGAGTCCCTTTTCTTCTTCTAGGGACACCAGGCCTCTTGAATTTAGGGCCTACCCTATTTCTGCGTGACCTTGCGTTAACTTGAGTCTGTCTGCAAAGACTATTTCTAAGATAAGGTCACTTTCACAGGTGCTAGGGGTGAAGATTGGAACAGATCTTCTTCTGGGACACAGTCCAACCTACAGTGGCAGTCCGTGTGGACTCCACGTGGGTGAGGAAGGGCCGGGGCGGGGCGGCGGGGTGGGGCAGGGCACCCGGCGTCAGGAGCCCAGACCTCAGTGTGCGCACACAGATCACCTGGAGGTCTTGTTAAAAGGCAGATTCTCACTCGGTAATTCTGGGGAGGGGACCCAAGATTTCTCATGTCTAATCGGTGCCCGCTTAACGCTGATGGTCTTGATCCCTGGGTTAACACTTGGAATGGGAAGTGGCCAGGGCTCACCTAGTGTAGAGAACGTTCTGGCTGCTGTGTCAGCACCAGCAGGAGGGAGGAGGGCATGGGGGTCCAGGCTCGGGCAGGTTTCTCTGCAGGGCTGGCTCCACCCGGGCTCCCAGCCCCCAGATGCCTGATGTTCTGGGCTATTCTGATTTCCCAAGTTTTCCTGATAATGCAGAAGACGAGACACTTGGAAGTGAAGTCATGACTCACATCAACAAAGAAGAAACAGCCAAAACAGAACCACAGGAAGGTGAAGAAAATATTTTATGACTTGCGCTTAGTAAGCCTTTAGCTCCAAGTGCTTCCGATTTCCTCACACAGCTTTCTGGCCTGTGGTTTCCAGACTCTGCAGAGAGTTCCACAGTCTGGCTGAGGGATTTGAACGTATCAGACCCCACGCTTCCAGCTTCTACCAGACTGGTAGTTTGGAGAGCAGTTGCCCAGCCCTGGGTTTCTGGATCTCTCCTCTGGCCACAATGCCTTTCAGGGGGGCTCCACAGTCCTCTTGGCTGCTGCCCCAGGATGCGTGAGGTACTACCCACGTGCTCAAGACGTGAAATGAAGCTGCCTGTCTGGATACGCTTGCTGCCTTGACCGCCTCCCCCGCCCACCGGAACCATACAGCCCGCCGCGGCAGTGGCAGAAATGAAAGTCCTTGCTGTCGCCCTTCTCCTCCAGGAAACCAACCGTCTGTGTTGGTTTTCCACCAGTTAGGGTGCTTGGGCATGAGTATTTTTATGGTCCATCATAGATACTATTTGGTTTACTGCTTCTTTATCATTCTATCACAAGCACCTTTTCCGTATCAGTGAGCAGTCATAATTGTAATTGTGATGGCTGTGTGCCCGTTCAGAACGTGCCCCTGAATTGATGTGCATTCATTTACTTAATCAAGTGATTTTTCATCATATTAATTTTTTCCATTGTTGAATATTAGGAATTTGCTTTTAGCATTTTAAGCCTGCAGTGAATGATTTCATTGATTAGTTGGTGGCATTTGTCTTTTTACAATTTCGTGGTAGGTTTCCTTCGTGCAGATTATCCCCATGTTCGTACCTGGGTCAGAAGACAAGGCTTTAATTTGGGATTGCAGAGGAGCGCCTGGGTGGCTCAGTCGATTAAGCGTCCGGCTTCGGCTCAGGTCGTGATCTCACGATTCGTGTGTTCAAGCCCTGCATCTGGCTCTGTGCTGACAGCTCGGAGCCTGGAGCCTGCTTCGGATTCTGTGTCTCCCTCTCTCTCAGCTCCTCCTCCGCTCCCACTCTCCCTCTCTCTATCAAAAATAAATAAACCTTAAAAAAATTTAATTTTGGATTGCAGAATTCCAGGTGTCTCCCAGCCATCTCCGCCGTCCTGCCCTCCGTCATGACGCTCACTGGGGGAAAGAACTCCTTTGAATTTGTGGCTCTCGTGATTTCCTTCTCTCTGCCCCTGACCTTGGCCTTCAAACGTCTCTCCCCCGAGCTCCCCTCCCACGTGTGTGCCCTCTGCCTCTGGTCCCCCCGCCCTCCACCAGTGGGCAAGGTGTCATCCAGCCTCCTCCCTCCATCACGGTTGGGGTTTATTCAGTGTTCCTAGGAGCGTGAGCAGGCCTCATACACAGGTTTATGGCTTGCACCTCATCCTTCATTTATTTGGTCAGTCATTTTTATTATTTATTTGTTTATTCACTTATTTTAGAGAGAGTGTGTGAGTGGGGTAAGGGACAGAGAGAGAGAGAATCTTTTTTTTTCAACGTTTTTTTATTTATTTTTGGGACAGAGAGACACAGAGCATGAACGGGGGAGGGGCAGAGAGAGAGGGAGACACAGAATCGGAAACAGGCTCCAGGCTCTGAGCCATCAGCCCAGAGCCCGATGCGGGGCTCGAACTCACGGACCGCGAGATCGTGACCTGGCTGAAGTCGGACGCTTAACCGACTGCGCCACCCAGGCGCCCCGAGAGAATCTTTAAAAAAATTTTTTTTAAAGTTTATTTATTTTTGAGAGAGAGAGGGAGAGAGTGAGTGAGTGAGGGGCAGAGAGAGAGACACACAGAATCTGAAGCAGGCTCCAGGCTCTAAGCTGTCAGCACGGAGGCCGACGTGGGGCTCGAACTCTTGAACCTTGAGATCGTGACCTGAGCTGAAGTCAGATGCTTAACCGACTGAGCCACCCAGGCGCCCCGAGAGAGAGACGATCTTAAGTAGGCTCCATAGTCAGTGTGGAGCCTGACGCGGGACTTAATCCCACAACCCTGGGATCATGACCTGAGCTGAAATCAAGAGCCAGACAGACGCTCAACCAAGGGAACCACCCAGGCACCCCAGGGTCATTTTCTTTTAAAATGCGTTGAATGTGTTCATTCTGTGTGCTAGGCATTGGGTACAAATAACATTGAAGTGGCTTTAATTCTCATGGTGATTGCATTTAAGAGGGAGCTGAAAATTAACCCAATAACTAAACCCATCCATATATAGTTATAGATTATAATACTTGATTTTAAGCACATCAAAGACCTAATTCCCTAATTAAAAAAAAATTTTTTTTCAACGTTTATTTATTTTTGGGACAGAGAGAGACAGAGCATGAACGGGGGAGGGGCAGAGAGAGAGGGAGACACAGAATCGGAAACAGGCTCCAGGCTCTGAGCCATCAGCCCAGAGCCTGATGCGGGGCTCGAACTCACGGACCGCGAGATCGTGACCTGGCTGAAGTCAGACGCTTAACCGACTGCGCCACCCAGGCACCCCAAATTCCCTAATTTTAGATTATAATGAGTCCTTTTAAGGAAATGTAAGGGATAGGATGACCAGGTACATCGGGGGTGTGGGGGATTGGAAGTAGTTTGGGGGTTCGAGGAAGGTTCCAAGGAGGAGCTGGTTAAAGGAGGTGGGAGAGTTCCAGGTCGAGGCAGCAGACAGGAAGGTATGTGTTGCTCTCATGAAATTCGAGATGATCCGTGGCTGTGGCTGGACAGAGCGGTGAGGAGAAGTTCAGGACTGCAGGGAGAGAATGGAAGGGTGCACCTGGACGCCTGTGCACCTCTTAAGGATCCAGAAGGCCACACGGTCAAGTTATTTGGGAAGGACCCGGTCAGGTCAGACTTGGCTTTTCAGTGGGTCACTTGGGCTGCTGCCTGCAGGATAAATTAGAGCAGCTGAGAGAGGAGATAGTGGGGTGAAAGGCTGTCATGGAATCCAGGTGACAGACCGCGGTGCTGGGGCCCGAGCACAGTTCTCCAGCTAGGCACTATGGACGGCATTCGGGGCCGAAAACTCTTGGTCCCGGGTGGCTGTCTTGTGCAATGTAAGACGTGTAGCAGCATCCCCAGCATCTACGCACAGGCCACCTGCCCTAGCGTGGACAACCAGCCGCGTCTCCAGCCAGCTCCTGGGGTTGGGAGGGCAAAGTTACCCCTGGGTGAGAACCGTGTGGCTGCAGTCCTGGTGAAGAGGTTGGAGTAGCAAATGGAGACGTGCCAGTACAGTCTGCAGGCTGAGGTGGGAGACCTGATGTGCGAGGTGAGGACGAGGAAGGGAGGTGTCATCGTCGCCTACCAAATCTTTGGCCCAAGCCCGTGCGTGATGGAGAAGCGTGAAGCAGCAGGTGGAGGCTGTGGAATGCGTGGGCTTTGGGGGCGGGGTTCTCCCGAGGCCCTGCTGGGAAGTTACCGCTTTCCGGGAATTGCTGTGTTCGTGACTCTGCTCCCTCCGTCATGGGAAGCCTGGCTCTGTGCAGCTGTCGTGTGCTGATACGTCCTCATTTACTTCCTGTGGCGTGTTCTGGATGTCCTCTGCATGTGCGTCCACCTGCTGTTTCCGGCTACACTGCGGTCCTTCAGGTCTGGCTTCTCCTATCCTTTCCTCCTCTTTGGACAGCATCCTGCTTCTACCCATCGTCCGGTGTCTGCTTAGCGGTGCCATTGGTCCTTCGGCTGTGGGCATTTGGGCAGATGCAGGGCTCGTCGCTGCCGGATGCTTGGTTCCGTAACACCGTGGATGGAAATTCCGAGCCCAGACTCCCATATGGTTTGGAGAGAATTCATCTGCTGCTTCTGTCCAGCCGGATCGTGGAGTGTGAAATGACCCTAATCCCTCGTATGTGTGTGGCGCTCTTACGTGTCCAATCCTTTGGATACACGCCGTCTCTCTGATCCTCCTCGCGGACACCGTGGTGTCCATTAGAAGTAATCTTGGAAAGGCTCTCTAAAGGGATGGGCGGAGAACATAATCATGTAGAAAGTCCGCATTTTGATGGCTGCATTGTTGACGGAAACGTTTACATCCCACATCCACTGGTTCTTCTCCGGGATCTCTCAGTTTCCGCTGTCCTGTGGGGCCCCTTTCCAGCTTGCGTGCAACTGACTTGTGGAACGGTATTTCTTTTTTTTTTTTTTTTTTTTTAATTTTTTTTTTTTTCAACGTTTATTTATTTTTGGGACAGAGAGAGACAGAGCATGAACGGGGGAGGGGCAGAGAGAGAGGGAGACACAGAATCGGAAACAGCCTCCAGGCTCTGAGCCATCAGCCCAGAGCCCGACGCGGGGCTCGAACTCACGCACCGCAAGATGGTGACCTGGCTGAAGTCGGACGCTTAACCGACTGCGCCACCCAGGCGCCCCATGGAACGGTATTTCTAAATGTATTTGCTGTAGGTTTTTGTAGATTCGTTTCTGTATTTTGTGTTTCTGTGGAGCAAGGCCTCTTTTGATGGCAAATTGCGTCAGTCTCCAACGGGAGATAAATACATGGGAAGATACTCCAGCAGATGGAAAAAAGGACTCAATAATGTGAAGATGTCGGTGCTTCCCAACTTGAGGGATAGATTCAGTGTAGTCTAAGTCAAAATCTCCGTACATGTCTCTACGGGTATTGACAGCCGATTCTGAAGTTGGTGTGGAAAGCCCAGGGTGGAGGGAGAAGTCAGGCAGGACGCTACAGGAAGACGCCAGGTCTTACTGTAAAGCTGCAGTGATCCCGTTGCACGCGCCCAACTCCGATTCGGTCCAGGAGGCAGGAAGAGAATTGATTCATGGAGCTAGGGCGTCCGAGGCATTAGACAGGCACGACCACGACCAGGGCTTAGAAGATACCCTCCTCAGCTCAGTCGTCTGTCTCTCTCTGTTCGAGGGGAGAATGGCCACCAGTAGCCAGAGGCTTGTATTTTCTTACTCTTTATATTCCTAGAGGACACAGGGGGACCGTTTCTCTTTTCGTGTGCGTGACAACCCTCAGAATGAACCCTTGTCAAGCTTTTTGGTGTACGAGAGTGACCATCCCTGAAAGGGAATGACGTGGGGGGCGTTGGGAAGAGAGAGCGCAGCTTTGTGGTGCAGAGAGTGTGGAGAGAGAGCCAGAAGGAGGGCCCGCGTAACGTTTGTTAGCGTAGCTGAAGCCGCTGCCTGTTCGTGACTTTGGGACGTGGTCCCTGTGGCACATTTCTGGACTTGTCTGCTGGCTGATGGAAAGGGGTGGTTAAATCCTTCATTTAGGATTGGTGTTCCAGCCGGCATGCCACCTAGCCCAAGCTGAGGCCCAAGAAGAAACCAGACCTTAAGTAGGCCCAGGAAGAATCATACTGAGGAACATGCCGGCAGGTACTGTCGCATAAGCAAGGGTGAAAAAGGAATATGTCCTACGTGCACTTAAAAGAATCCTCAGGCCTATTATAGAGAATAATGAAAAATTTCATTAAAACCATTGTACAGAACTTTATGGCAGGATAGATTATTTTTGTGCACGTACTGATGGAATCATGGACTTTCCGTGGAGCCAGATTTCAAAAGCATCCACGTAGTTAACTCTGGGGAATCTGAGAGCTGGGGAGTGGGAAAGTCACATCCAGAGTTTTCTCAGTAATGTGTCTATGAACCGAGTGGTCCTGTGAGGGAGGGTCAGCCTGTAGTTCTCCATCCCTCGGCCCGTTGCTTTTCCCGTGACATCCTGAGTCAGATAATAAGTTTGTACATTACACCGGCTTTATTTAGAATTCTGCGCCAGGCAGTATAATTTTGATGAGAAGCTGAGCAGTATTATTCTCTATGAACTGTGAATGTGACACTTTTATAATTCAAGCAGAATTATTTTTCCCTTGGGAAATCCTATGCATCCAATATGGTGCATTGAATTAGGGAAGAGGTAAAGGGGGAACAAAGCTATAAAAGGTGTATCTTATTAAAACAAAGCAGGTTTTATTCTTGCCTGTGTAACCTTTAGACACAGTGATTGATTCTTAGTCAGGCCCTAATTTTGTTTTTAGCATCAATTGTCTTCTCTCCAGTTGTAACGACTGAGGAAGAACGAGGTCCTCCTCGTCTGGTTGGGTGAAAACATAACAAGAGCGCGATTAAATTGCGAAGAGGATATTTTCATAGCGCTTCAGATCATTGTGACCTTCTGCATTCTGTGTGGTCAGCACTCAAGGTGAAACGCCAAGTTGCTGCGTCTGAGAAAAGAGGTGTCGGCCAAGTCCTCTCGTTGTTTTCCTTGTAAAGAAAAGGATCAAGGATCCTTGTAGAGGATCAAGAAAATACTCTCGCTCCTGCCGTTTGTCAGTCCGGTCTTCTTCCGATAGTTCCCGGGTGGGCCACCACACTGTTGATACGGTGCCCTCGGTGCATCCTTCCGAGGAGCGGCTCTGTGGATCTGTTCCCCCAGAAGACGCCTTGCTGATTTACATGGTCTCCCAGTGGGCCCGTTCTCCTTTCTGCTGCCGTAGTTTTTCCAGGTCCATGCAGCGGATGCGATGACACACGGCTGGCTCAGCAGCACGGAGGTTTGCTCCAGGTTACACGATTCCTTGACCTTTCCCCTTTGCGTGTATCTTAGTATGTGTCAGCCACTTAGCGTCCCACCTTCCCGCTGCAGCACAGGTACCCTCGGGAGCGGTTGGTGGCCTTGTGTGGTAGTGAGCTGGGTGGGTGCCGAGTGTTCTTTGTCGTTTCTTATTAAAACTTGGCCTGAGCCGGCAAAAACGGGGGGAGGACTGTTTTCAAGTGAGATTTCCATTTCTTTATTTTGTGTGCTTCTCAAAGACAGGTGACAGAAAAGAATAAAGTACAGTTAAAAAAAAGCCCATGTAAATCTACCACTCAGAGATTACTTTCTGTCAGCCCGTTGGTTATGAGCGATGCTGTATGGATTGTATGTGTGTTTTTATTTATTTATTTGTAACATTTTTCTTAAATGTTTATTTATTTTTTTGAGTGAGGCAGCGTGAGCGGGGAAGGAACAGAGAGAGAGGGAGACACAGAATCCGAAGCAGGCTCCAGGCTCTGAGCTGTCGGCACAGAGCCCGACGTGGGGCTCGAACTCACGAACTGCGAGATCATGACCTGAGCTGAAGTCAGATACTTAACCAACTGAGCCGCCCCAGGCACCCCTATATGTGTTTTAAAATGAGCCAGTGATAAATACATGGCAGGTGTTGTCCTGTCCTCGGTTTCCCCATACCAAGTGTGTGACCATCTTTCCATGTGCATAGGTAATACCTTCTTACTGACACAGAGAAACTTGCTGTTGGGTGAAATCAGCATCCAATGAAATGATCAGTTGAGAGCTCCTTGACATCCATTGACACCAAAAGCTCAACCAAACCAATCAGCAGAGATACATTAAGGAGAAACAACCAGAAAGCAGGGGTCATGGTGTCAGCCTCAGTGGGAACGTTGGAATTCAAGACCTAAGGCAGAGTCCCCTCCTGACGGTGTGGGGAGGGGTCTGCGGGGTGTGTGGACGGCGACTCTGAAGCATCCCCGGCTCTCCTTACTGCTCCAGTCCTCCAGAGTCCTTTCCATTCCTCCTTGTTGTCCTCTTCTGCCCTGGGATGGACCTATGTCTTGGGTCTTCTCCAGCCGATGCCGGGCTCTCTTCTGGGCTGGGCCCAGCTTCCCCTTTGCCCTCTACCCACGAGCCAGCTTCCTTATCTTCTTCCAGGGCCTGCTGCTTTATTCTTCCAGCTGGCACTTCCGAAGCTGGATTTCTCCCCCTTGTTTCTCTTTGCGCACAGAACTTGAGCGGTGTCTCTGGTACTTTCCTCCTGGCCTTCTGAAGGCAGGCAGGTGCCCGAAGCCTGTGTGTTCACAGTACGTAGGGACCTGCTGCTTCTGTGGGAGTGGCCAGAAGGATTCGTCTTGAATTAAAAAAAAAAAAGAAAAAGTAGTAACTTAGACTTCGTGTAGCCAGTTTGGCTGATGTTTATTAAAAAAATTTTTTTTAATGTTTATTTTTGAAGGAGAGAGACAGAGTGTGAATGGGGGAGGGGCAGAGAGAGAGGGAGACACAGAATCTGAAGCAGGCTCCAGGCTCTGAGCTGTTGGCACAGAGCCCGACGTGGGGCTCGAACTCACGAACCGTGAGATCATGACCTGAGCCCAAGTCCGAAGCTTAACTGACTGAGCCACCCAGGTGCCCCTGGCTGATGTTTATTAAGTTCCTTCCAAGATGTCAACCATAAGTGCTTGCCCAGGTCTGCTTTAGGTAATGAAATCTTTGTGGATGTTATTGTCAAGTTTAGCATTTTAATATGTCTGTGCTTAACATGTATGCAGAGATAATGTGGATCAGAATCCTTGACTTTATAGCGTGTTATGTGTCCATTTGGTGCAGGCTGTGGAGTCGTACTGGCCCGAGGCCGTTAGGAATATACAGAGGAAGGCGTGGCCTTCCGTCTGCAGGAGAGGAAACCAGGTATTTGGTCCCCCAAATAGATACCAGATGAGTTGTTACATCATGACATCTTGGGGCATCCGCATGCGAGACTTCAGGCAAGATGAGGACCCCCAGAAGGTGGCTGGTGGACTGAAATCATTCGGTAAGGGTCGGTGGGAGCAGGGAGGCCTGGCTTTGAGCTCTGAGGGGTGGGAGGGAGCTGAGATGGGGCCCATTCCAGGGAGGGGATAAAGGGAGGGGAGGATGGGCACAGCAGGAAGAAAGAAAAGGAGAGGGTGAGGGTGGCAGGAATCCACTGGTTTTTTGGAAGACAGGAACCCAGGGGCTGGAGTAGAGACTCGCATGAGGAGCAGGAAGCGTGAGGTGGGGGCGGTCCTGGTCCCACCCCGTGTCCTCGGAGCCGAGAAGGGGAACACGATGTGTTCCAATAATCAGATACGATATCTGAGATCCTGAACTGACTCACTGAGAATTGACATATGGGTTTATTTTAAAAAATTTTTTTAAAGCTTTTATTTATTTGAGAGAGAGAGAGAGAACGGCAGAGAGAGGGAGACACAGAATCCGAAGCCAGGCTCCAGGCTCTGAGCTGTCAGCATCCGGAGCCCGACATGGGGCTCAAACTCACGAACCGCGAGACCATGACCTGAGCCAGAGTCAGACGCCCAACCGACTGAGCCACCCAGGCGCCCCTTAGTTTTTTAATCTAAAATTACATTTTCAGAAAAGGACAGCATCTCCCGGGAAAGAACCAGGGGGGAAAAAATGGACTTTTCCCCCGGGGATCTCTCAGTATGAAAATTACACGAGTTCTTAGAAATTTTATCTTGTGATGTTCCTTATTAGTTCTTTTATTTTTATCATGGGATAACTTTTTTCGCTTACATTTTAAGTAAAATATGTTTCGAATTGAAAAAAGTTTTCCTGGAATCTGGCCGGCCGCCTTTTGGAGTTTTGTGGCTGTCGTCAGGAGCCCCTTCTTGGGGCTCATGGCTGGTGGGTGCCCTGTCAGGGATTCCTGAGGATCTGTCCCCAGGATGCCACTTGGGAGATTGGTGGGGCTGACACCTGTTGTCGCGCAGGGCACTGTGGTCAGCCGCGGGGGTGTTAAAACATGAAGGTGACGTGCTGCGTGCGAGAAAGGAATTTGTAGAAAAGAGTGATCGTTTTCCGGGTGTGTCCATCACTTTCGATAGAGGATGTGATGTGTCCTGAGTCATTGTCTGACATGAAGACGACTCCGTCTCCTGCATTGTTTCTTGCCTTCCCTTCCCTTCCCGCGTGGGATTCTCATTGCTCTTTAACCTGCCCTGTGGGCGTGCCAGCTCTCCCTATGCACCAACTCCTTCCACCATGCCAACCTCCCTTCTCGGCAGGGCAGAAGGCGCAGTGGATCAGGGCATGGGAGACACTGGGCCAACAACTCCTTCCTCAGTGTGTCATCTGGAAAATGTGTGCAGGCTGTGTTTTTGCGGGGTGAAGATTTTTGTCTGAGAGAGCATGAGCAGGGGAGGGGCGGGGGGGGGGGGAGGCAAGGATCTGAAGCGGGTTGTAAGCTGACAGCAGCGAGCCCGATGTAGGGCTCGAACTCATGGACCGCGAGATCATGACCTGAGCCAAAGTCAGACGCTTAACCAACTAAGCCACCCAGGTACCCCGGGACGTGAAGATTTTGATTGCTTCTGACATGCTACAGTCACCTGCTTTCAGCGTGCTAGTGTTTGCATGAAGCGTCGCTTTCCTACTTTATTTTCAGCGTTTCATCATTCTTTTGTTTAAATACAGCAAATCGTAAGCAGCGTATCGTTGCTGTTTTTCCTGAGCTGACGACCTTCCTCTTTTATTGGGAGTATTTAATCTACTTACTTTAAAAAGTTTTCTTTAAGATCCCTGTCTCAAAAAGCTGAATTTTAAATTGAGGTATAATTTATAGACATTGCGATGCACAAATGGGATGCGTGTGGCTTACTCAGTTTTATCAGATGCTTACATCATGCACCCACACTCCCATCAAAGTGTAGATCGTGCCCATTGCCCGTCCCTGGGCGTTGGGTTGTGGGGTACCCCTCTTCTGTTCTTCTGTCTGGAATCTGAGTCTCTGAATCCCAGTTCCTTCAGACAGAAACTTTCCGCTCCACTGAGTTTTCTTATTCCCACCTGTGAAATAAAGGAAAGGGTTAGGCTGTGTTCTGAGGTTCCCTCTGCGTTTACGCTCTGTGATCTACTCTCTTAGAAATGAAACGGTCACCTCTTTAAAATAGATAATGAACAGCAAAGGAAACTTTGCATAGGCTGAAAAGGACAAAATGCCATCATTTGCTTGCATTGGGAAGTAATTTTTTTAAAGTGTGCGCAGAGGGGCGCCTGGGTGGCTCAGTTGGTTAAGCGTCTGATGTTGGCTCAGATCATGATCTTGCGGTTCGTGGGTTCGAGCCCTGTGTCGGCCTCTGTGCTGGCAGCTCAGAGCCTGGAGCCTGCTTCGGATTCTGTGTCGCTGTCTTTCTCTGCCCCTCCCTGTGCCACACTCTGTCTCTCTTTCTCTTTCCAAAATAAATAAACATAAAAAAAAAAAAATTTAAAGTGTGCACAGAGACAGATTCTTTTTAATGTTTATTTTTGAGAGAGAGAGAGAGAGAGAGAGAATGAGAGGGGAAGGGGCAGAGAGAGGGGGACAGGATCTGAAGCAGGCTGTGTGCTGACAGCAGAGAGCCCGACACGGCGCTGGATCCCATGAACCGTGAGATCACGACTGAGCCACCTAGGCACCCCTGGATCTGTACAAGTAATCCACTGAGTGTGTAATGCAGTAGTCAGTCCTTTAAAAGTGATGTGTCTTTGTGTTTTAAACTAATTGTAGCTCCCAAAATTAGCATGCCAGGTGTGTGATATTTCAAATCTTTTCTCTAGTTCATTTTTTTTTTGACACTGTGTTAAGTTCAGTGGAGCGCATAGTGTCATTCACACCCCCACTTATTTATAATTTAGGATAATTATCGTAGTGGCTGGGCTGCCATTCACCTCTCTGGTTAGGAAAACGAGGCTTTGCCAGGCAAATACATAGCGTAAGCGGGGTGAAGTCATTGCTGGCGCTTAGACCTCATAAGAGAATAACCTCTCCAGGTATCCTCGAAGATAGGCCTCCTTCTCAAGCCTCGTTTCTCCCGGGTCGCGTCCAAGGAGTTTAGGAGTGATGAATTCCCAAAGTCCCCCTCCAGCTCAGAAATTCTGAGTTCTTGCCAATATCATGCTAAGCTGGGTTGTTAATTTCCTTTGAAAACTTGAAAGTGACAGCATTTCAGTTTTTGAGAATTTATGGCTCTGACTTCACAGACTTTCTGCTAATCGTGTCCCTCCCCGCCCCTCCCCCCCATTCCAGGGTCTGATTGGTGATTACTCTTGCATTATAATTACTACTTAAGATCCTGCCCATCCTGAGGTTTTCTTCACTGCAGCCTCTTTCCACTGGTCGCGGGAATGTCTGGGAATGTCGCGTCATCTGGAGATGCTGGGGATTGCTGTGCTTCTCCTCTGAGTTTTTTTCGGGCATCTCTGGCTGCCGGCATCTCCCAGAGCTGAACATGCATATTCTTCGTGGAAGGAACCCTAAATGGGAACTTCCAATTATGTATCACAGTTGACAGAGTCTGTCTCTACTAGCCCGTCATTAATGCCAGGCTATTAAAAATTGCTTTTATTTATTCTGTGTCTGAATTTGGAGTTTCCCACCCAATAATTTAATATTTTTTAAACGACACCTTTGATTTTTTACTTGTCATGAGCGAGGAGAGAGTTAGCCAGCCGGCAATTTGGCCTCTCGCTTTTCCAGTGTCTACTCATTAGCTCCTAATTGTTTTCATAACCTTCTCCGAGTCTGCTGTGAGCTCAGCCTCAACCCTTTGTGACCCCCCAAGGTAGTTAAGTGAGGTTTTGCTATCTCTATGAATTAAAGATGTCGTCTCTTTCTGAAATATTCCTGAACCCATGGTGCCGTCTTTTGGAAAATAAATACTGTTTTCAGAGAATTAAAAACCCATCCATTTGTATTGCCTTTTATTAGGAGACATCATGGTTTTATAACCACGTAACCTTCAGCTGACGTTCACCTTCCCGGCAGTTCTGCGGTCCGTGTGTGTGTGTGTGTGTGTGTGTAACAGTTCTAGCTTACTGATTTGCACTTGCGTGGACCCAAGTGTGGGGGCATTTTGTTCCAGACCCCTACCTGAGGAGTAGATCATGACCTTTCCCGCTGCGTGATGCTCCGTAGGCCCCAAGTCTGTCCTGATACCAGGCTGAACCCAGGGGGTCAGCACGCCTTTTGGTGCCCTCCTGACTTCACTGCCTGTCTGCTGCTTTCTTCTCTTTTCCGATAGGTCTCTGTGCTGTGACCTAGGGCTAGCTTTGGTTGCCACCTCCCCGTGAGGGCCGCCGCTGCAGCCGCAAATGTCCTGGCCTCAATCCAAGACGGGGGGGTGGGGGGGAGAACACCTGGGTCCCGGTTTGGAATTTTCGGTAATCTCTTCAGTTCTGCTCTGCTGTGGAGAAGCGGAATCAAGATCCCTGTGGGTTCTTTTCAAAATCAAGTTTATTGAGCTTTATAAGGGCAGCCTTTGAGTGTGTGACCTGCTCATCACCCCACAGCCCAGCGTCTGCACATCTCACAGCCCCCACCAGCCCTTTGGCTGGCCCCCAACGCTTGTGCACGGGACGCTTGTTCACAGGAACGCAGCTGAACCCACACGGGGCGGCCTGGGGCCCTGATCTCTCTTCCCTTTGGCTTCTGCTGCGAGCCTCGTCTAAGCCACAGGGTTTCGCTGTTTTATTTCCTCTGCTCTCCATCGCTGTGCCGGATGCTGATTCCTGAGGCCGGTGGAGGCTAATTGTAGTAATGAGGAGAAGGGGTCCCACCAGGTATCATTTCTCACCCCAGGCACAAGAGCCTCCCTTTCTCACGTCCGTTTCCTCCTTCTGCAGGACATGGAGATAGTAAGTCGTACTCAGCCCTTCCAGGCCCGGACAGTTGGTGTCTATGTGGGTCTGCTCACAGGGGAGAGGACAAATACAGGCCTAAGTGGGACAATAAGACGTGACAGTGTGGGGGTGCCTGGGTGGCTCAATTGGTTAAGCGTCTGACTCTTGATTTCGGCTCAGGTCATGATGTCACGGTCATAAGATCGAGTCCCATGTTGGGCTGTGCGCTGTGTAGAGCCTGCTTGGATTTCTCTCTTCCTCTCTCTGCTCTCCCTGAGTCGTGCTTGCTTGCTCTCTTTGTGTCTCAAAAAAAAAAAAAAAAAAAAAATCTTAAGAAAACAAAACCAAAAAAATGACACCGTGTGTCCGACAGATGCAGAAGGGGCCAGGACGAGCCCTGGGCTTCTGTCCCCTTCCCCACGCATGTCCCCTCCTGGCTGGCTCCAAGCACCTGGCAGCTACCCTGCCCCCTTCCTTCCCCTTTGCTCCCTCCTGTCTGTGCACGTGGCCCCGGAAGGGGCTGCTCATTTCGTGTCTGTGCCAGCTCTTGCCTGTCTTCGAGTCTTTGTGTGGGACGGTCTCTCTCCCTGGAATGCACGCCCCCCTCCCGTCTCCAGGGGCCTGCCAGTCACCTCCGAAACGCAGTGTGGAAGCTGCTCGCTCCAGTTTGCCCTGGCATCCTGGGCTCCATGCTGTTGCCTCCAGGAGTCCTCGGCAATGGACTCCGTTTTTGTTGAACCACAGAGAGCAGGTGCGTTGGCGATTCCCCTCTGCACACCCATTTCTCCAGCAGTTGAAAACTGGCCATTGGGCCCCTGGCCTGGCGTGCCACGGGCGCCGTCACCTTACGAGCAAACGGATATGTGAACCGGAGATCAGAAAATGACTCTGAAAATGCACCTGCCACTGACATTTAAGGAGAGGTCAAACACCTGGTGCCATGACTGTCCAGGACGCCTCCCGGTTGGCTGGGCCCCGCCGGTCCCCAGCGGTGCTTCCTCCTCGCGGGGCCCCGGTGGCTGCCTTCTCCCCTCGCCATGCCGCCTTTGGTGTGCATCCCTGACTTGATTGTTTAGATGGGAGCCACTCTCTGGCTGTTAAAATAGGAGTTAATGCTACAGGAGATGCACTCACTGAACGTCCTGGTGAGGAAGTGTGCTTCCTGATGGCAGAGAATAAAACAGAGTGGAATAATTTGAATTCTTTATGATGGGTGTGATTATAAATGATTTCCCTATTTACTCATATAAAAGGCTAAATGGAAGATGATTAGTGAGTTCTGTTTTCTGTTTTTCCTAAGGTGATTTCTTAATCTTCCAAACAAATACCTGTGAAACATAGAAGAGAAAGAAAAACCCATTAAAAGTTACTTTAAAGTCTTTAAGAAGCTTTTTAAAGCTTTAGAACGGAGTAATTTTTCTGTCCCTCATTGCGTTACAACACTGAGAAAATAGATTCTCGGCAACCATCTTGCTGTGCTTTGTTAACCTGGGGTCAGAATCGCTAGATGTTCTTCTGGTCACGATATGGAGCTGCTGGCTCTTGTCATAATAATGATGAGATTTTATTTATATTCTTATTTTAGAGAGAGAGTGAGCAGGACAGGGGCAGAAGGAGGGAGAATCTTAAGCAGGCTTCATGCTCAGTGTGGTGCCCGATGAAGGGCTCGATCCCATGACCCTGGGATCATGACCTGAGCCGAAATCAAGATGCTCAACACTGAGCCACCCAGATGCCCCAAGAATGATGAGATTTTTTGCTTTAACAGATATTTATACTTTTCCCTCTATTATTGTATTGCCCCTAAAATATTAGTATTCTTAATGAATTTAAATCTTTCTAAATCTCCTTAGTTAATATTGTCCCTCCATTTGAAGAATAAAGGGGGCTATTTTTTTTTAATCTTCTTTGTCCTCAAATCCTTCCTCCAACAATCTCCTGGCCATATCATGGATGTTTCATGACTCGAAATTAATTAATTCTTCATTGGTGAGTGATTGGTACACATTGCAATAAGGAAGCGAATCTATAAAGCCATTGTAAGCTAAACGTGTGTGTGTTCTCCACCGCACTTGGGTTCCAGAGGCGTCTGATTGCCTCATTATAATCGTCTCCTGTTTTATTTTTGTTAAATATGGAGACCTGGTTCACAGCCTGTCTCTCACTAGCATGGCGAGACGTTAAATTGAATTGTGGTGTAGGAGAACCTCTCCGTAGATGGGCTTCTGAGCTGTAATGGGGTTGGAGCCATCCTCTCAGAGTCTAGCAGCTTCTCCTTGGGAGCCCAAATGGAAACAGAAATGTCGCTGAGGCCCCCTTGGGTGCAGTGTTCTATCCAACAGAGCAGGACTGCCTTCCTGACATGGCGGGTGGGAGGGGGTGGGCAGCGATACCCTCTGCCATTTCCTGTGCCACTTGTCAATGAGAACAAAACACAAGTTACTGTCTCAATGAAATCCTAGTTAGCTATATCTTTCAATGAGTTTCCATGAGGAATTCTATATTCAAGGGATAGAGCTCAAACATTACAGTAGACTCTGTGCAAAGTACATGTGCCCCCAGGGTAGCTGGGACACCCACCATGGGTGGAACAGAATCTTGCAAAAGTGAGCCGGGGGTAGGGCAGTGCCTTATGGTTGCTCTGTGGTCTGTCTGGGATACAAGACTAGAATCCACTGCCTTTTGATTCCTGGTTTGTGTATCACCCTCCGTTCCAGTCTCTGGATTTTTATTTTATTTTATTTTATTTTATTTTATTTTATTTTATTTTATTTTATTTTATTTTATTTTATTTTTATTGTATTGTATTTTACTTTATTTTATTATTTCCTTTCATTTTCTTATTTTTTAAATCTTTTTGTTTTTAAGTTATTTATTCTTCAGAAGACAGAGCGTGAGCAGGGAGATGGCAGAGAGACAGAATCCAGAGCAGGCTCTGCGCTGACAGCACGGAGCCTACGCAGGGCTTGAATTCTCGAACTGTGGGATCGTGACCTGAGCCGAAATCGAGAGTTGGATGTTTAACTGACTGAACCACCCAGGCACCCCCAGTCTCTGGAGTTTAGCCTGTCATCCTCCCCAAACCTGATTCTTACCCCTTCGAACGCTGGCCTGCGCAGCTTGCAGAGGCCTTGTGTCTGGACTTTGGGGAAGGTTAGGGGAAGAATGGGAGGGTAAGAGCCCTTGGCATCTGTACTGCATGGGCTTCCCGGATCTACGTACACAGCCTTCAGTGGAGCTCACGGGCCAGTGACAACAAAGGCCACCACCGCCACCAAAATGGTATTCCTTAGATACGCCACTCTGCATTTGCCAGGCACTGTTCTAGGCGTGGAGATCTGTCAGTGGTCAGAGAGTGGGGCGGGGGGTGTGTAAGCCGAGGTTATGTTCTGTCATGGACACAGCGGAGTGCTGTGTCACCCATCCATTAGTGATACGTGACAATAAAAAGCAACTGCCGTTTTTTGTCACTATCATGTTATTTAAGAACTGCCTCTCTTACTTTCTTCGAGTAAGAGGGCCCCAATCTCATAACAGGGAACGGGTCTAAATTTTTAAAACTGCTGGCTGCTACAGAAGTACATCCTATCCTCCATGTTTCTTATTTCACACAGTCGGTCATCCCAGGTTGCACACAAGTAATTAGGACCCATGACTTTGTGTTCCCCAAATTTCACCTCTGGGTGCTATGCCTCCCCTATTTCATTTAGTGATTTCATTCATACGTGATTCATTCCACAAGTGTTTCCCAGCACCAACTCAAGCCAGATACTCTCGAGGTGCTGTGAATGTGGAAAGATAACTAGTCTCAGCTCTTGGGGAGGTCCCGAGGGAGGGGACATAAGAGGACACCAGTGAGAGGAACGCGGGGCCCCTCAGTCCTGGGGCCTTCAGAAGTTGGCAGAAATTGTTGTCATGTCCTGCCATCTTGGAGGGATGTTCCATGTGCAGGAACAGAGACTCCACCTGGACTCCATGAGGGAATGGCCCCAGTTCCTGCTCATCCCATGATTGACTCCCACAGTAGGCCCCCAAAGCTAAGTAGCCTTCTCTCTGAGTCCCTATGACAACTTTCTCATTACTTTTTGTTAAACCCCACTAAAACACATTAGCTTGAGAATGCGATGTTGGGTTTGCCATGATTTTAGAGGTTACCTAGCAGGTTTGATGAAAAAGGGCCAAAGAAATTTAACATACCTTTGACAGTTTCCTGCTTGCCCGAACCCAAGGGTTCGATGTCATTATAATACACCCTTCCAAGGTCAGTTTAAATAGAATAACTGGTCACATTGCTGAGATCATGAACGATCATGAATATGAACCTAAGGTAAAGTAAAACCCTGCTAATATTATATAAATGGGGACTTGTGGCTTGGGAAATAATTTACTAGGGTTCATAAAAAGTGCCATCATGTCAACATTTTAGATTGTTGTAAAATGATGCCCAAAAAATGGGTGTTGGTGGTGATTAAGATACTTCTATGAAAGATGCGAGTAAAAAGTTAGCATAAAACGGTTTCAGGAAATGTGAGCGTGGACAAAAATATTTCTAAATTAATATTCATACACTATGATGTTAGATGGGAACGCATAGTTACATTAATGAAGTATTATAAGTGGACTCTTGGTTTTTATCTGTATCCAAAAAAGTAAATATATTTGAAGTACATGGAATATAAAATTCTCTCATTAGACAAATGAGGGACTCCCTTATATCCGGGGTCACCTGGCTTTTTGGACAAAAGACAACTGGGTATGCAGGAGTGGATGTGGCAAGAGGCATTTGTGATGGGCTCCAGAAAGTTCCAGGATGTTCCAGAAGGTGAAGGTACATGATCGGGTTTGGGCAGAAGGAAAGGCACTCTGCAGCTTGTACTTAGAGCACTATCCATTACACAAGGACCTTTGTTCATGCTACGTGTGTACTTAGATTCACACCACACTCGTCAAACTAATAAGAGTTTTCAGAATACGGGCTTGTAATTTTCCAAGCAGCGTATGACACATTGACTTCTCAAGTGGATGCTGAGAATTTCTACTGGGTTTAGAGCAACGAGTAAGATAGATGGGTCATTGCTGTATAAGATTTAACCTGATGTTGACCAAGTTCTGGAAATTCATGCTGGGCTCAGTCCATGTCATGTGGTAGGAGAGTAGGGACTGCCGTCTGGACCCATCGTGGGGAGACTACTGAGTGTGGGTGGTGGTGATCCCTGGAGCTATTGGGACGGATTGTGGTCCAGGGGGTCTTTGAGAAATCCTGGACGCTCTTTCAGGAACTAGTCCAGGGCTAACTTTGGGTGGGAATGGGGACTTCTTAAGTGTGAGGACATTGAAGGAAAGTTAGTTCATTCACAGGCTTCATTCTCAAGAAACATGGCATGTCACCGCTCTTTCTCAAGCGTTCTGTGTGGTTTGATTGCAGAAGCCTTTTCGAGGTTACACTGATGAAATGCATAGAGCCCTACAGAGCTAGGAATTTGCATCCTTTATGGCCATCTATATAAAGTAGAAGCGAAACGATGTTGGTATTGGTCTTCAGAGATAAATGGTGCTTTATAGGGGCATGTGGGTGCCTCAGTTGGTTAGGCATCCAACTTCGGCTCAGGTCATGATCTCGCGGTCTGCGAGTTCGAGCCCCGCGTCGGGCTCTGTGCTGACAGCTCGGAGCCTGGAGCCTGCTTCGGATTCTGTCTCTCCTTCTCTCTCCGCCCCTCCCCTGTTCATGCTCTGTCTCTGTATCTCTCTTTCTCTCTCTCTCTCAAATAAACTTAAAAAAAATTAATAAAGAGATAAATGATGCTTCATACAAATGTAAATGTTGGACATTAATGAGGAATCTCGGGTTTTCTATGTTTTTTTTTCATTTTTATTTAAATGCCAGCTAGTTAACATACAGTGCAATAGCATTTCCCCTGAGCTTTTTCTTCATGGTTTACTTTTCTATGCTGTTGTGTTTGTGAAGTTCTAGACTTTCCAAGACCCTGAGCTGCATTATTGAGTATTCTTGGACGATCACGTCATTTCATTTTCCAATAAATAGAATTATTTTCCTGCTGTTGCTTTCGTGATATCAGAGTTTTCTCCACCTCACTCCCAATCACCTTTTACAGACACAGAATGGAAGCTGGCCGGTTTTCAGGTTTGATGGTAGCGATTAGAAGTGTAAACCTTACTCCGAAGTTTATTTAACTTGATAACCAGTTAGCCGCCATCCAATGCCTCAGATTTCCCTTTGTCATGTGCTCGGGCACACTGTGGAGTCTCAAATAACACACCTTTTATAAATTGGAAGTGGGTGCTTTTGTCCTTTTTGCTTATTACTGTGCTATGTACTGTCATTTCCTCTGGCATTTGCTCGATCCTTCAGGCAATTGGGGGAGCAGCTTTGACTTCTTCTGGAGTAAAATACCATCCCCCCCGCCAACCCCCAGATTGCAAACAGTGTTCGCTCTCGTGTCTGTGTTAGACATACACGTCAGAAATTGTCAAAAGGTATTAGCTTGACTGTTTTTGCGTGTGGTAGATCCCTCAACATTGTTGTTGTTGTTTTAATTTACTCTGGCTTTACATCTTGATATGAGCTCTTGTTTTAGTTAAAATTAACGTATCATTTCTGGCATTGCATCTGAAAATAAGTATGATGGCTCTTTCCAGAAAGCTCACTATTTATTTGAGTTGTATCTAGGAAAGGAAACATGAAAGGTGTATTTTATTTCTTTTAGTGTTACTGGAAAAAAAATGTTTGAAGCCACGTTTTGGGAGAAGCCAATTTAAATGAACTTACGTTGCCTTTTCCATGAATCTCATGTAGGCTTGGGGCATACTCTTGAGGCACTCAGGCCTGGAGGAGACTGAGAATCCGCTGTCTGCCCAGTGGCCAATGATGCACCTCCCTTAGTGTCAGAACTTTTTTTTTTTTAAGCTCATTTATTTTGAGAGAGAGAGAGAGAGAGAGAATGAGCAGGGGAGGGGCGGGGGGGGGGGGGGGAGAAGGAATCTCAAGTAGGCCTTGCTCTGAGAGCACCAAGCCCGATGTGGGGCTCGAACCCATGAACCATGAGATCTTCACCTGAGCCGAAACCAAGAGCTGGACACTCAACCTGTTGAGCCACCCAGGTGCCCCAAAACTTTTATTAAAAAGAAGAAGAGGGGCTCTCTCTCTGTCACTCATGCTTCTCTTTCTTTCTCTCTCTCTCTCTCTCTCTCTCAAAATAAACAAATAAATAAATTTAGAAAAAAAAAGAAGAAAACCCTTGCATCTGGAAGGTTTCTTACGGAAGATTCAGTAAGCTTGCTCAGCTGCCCTCTTTGGGATCTGGCCTGTCTTTCCGGTCAATCAGTGCAGTTGGTGGAGTCGGTGGGTGAGTTAATGAACGAAGCGCTAAATCCTGCAGGGGGAGGGCTCCTTGCCTTTGAAGGTGTCCCAAGCACTTGCTGGTTTTCCCCCTTTGTGAATTCGGCGTGCGATTCCTAAGCACCGGTGCGTTCTGTCCCACGGCTCTTCCCCAACTGTCTTGCCAGAGATCGGCAGGGCCGGGAGGACGCCGCAGAGCTAGGTGATGCCCTCCCCCTCCAGGCGTGCTTGGTGCGGGGGTGAGGGGGGCAGGTGAGCCCACTTAGGGCTGCGATGGTTCGCGGAAGGCGTACCGGTTTGTGGTGTCCACCAGGACACGGGATGTATGTTTATCGCAAGGGACTGGCTTGCGAGACTGTGCGGCTGCCAGGGGCGGGTCTGAAACATGCAGCCTGGGCTGAAAACTGAGCTGCCCCTGCAGGCTTCAGGCGGAAGTTTTCCTTCCTCAGGGAAACCCCAGTTCTTTCCTTCACCTCATTCAGCTGATGGAATCAGGCCCACCCAGCTCACCCGGGGTGTTCTCCTTTTCATCAAGTCACTTGAGTGTCGATATTAATCACATGGACAAATTACCTTCCCAGCAACGTCTAGACTAATGTTTGATTGAACAGCTGGCTGTGATAGCCGAGCCAACTTGATACAAAAAGGTGACAGCGGGTTGTGGTCACACTCGCCCCCGCCTCCGTCTTGGGGGTGCGTCTGTGTGTAACAGAAGAGGGGACCGGTGGAGTCCCAGTGCGGGGCGTCTAGGGAAGGAGTTAGGGAGCACAGCAGAGGGGGAGGAGGGGGGCCACCTGGCTTCCTCAGAAATCTAGAAGGAAATAGAGCGTAGCTTTGGGAGGTGGAGAAGTCGGCGGGGAGTGGCCAGGCTGTGGATGGGCCCACGTGTCGGTGAAAGACACGGGGGGACTTGGACCTCTTGCGGTTGTGATCCCTGGAGGCCCTCAGCAGGGAATGTGAGTGGGCCGGACCGGCTTGCCAGGTGGGTTTCTGTGCAGGGGGCACTGCCAGGCCTTGGGGGCTGTGTGGGAAAGAAAGGGTAGCACCTGCTCCCTGTTTCCCAGGAGAAACACCCACTTCTGCACCGTGGACGAGCGCTGCCGGGCTTGGGTGACATCCGGCAGAAGACACAGTGAGCAACTGGGGGCGTCGATGGCAAAGGAGCGTGGGGTGGGGGGGAGAACCTCCCGCCTGGAAGCAGTGTGCCCACACGTGGGGAGGTGGCCTTGGGCACAGAGGAGGTGGGCTTCGAACGAAGCTCGCGTCAGCTCATGGGGTTCGTGTGCTAGCCTGGAGGGCGGAGGGGAAGCCTACGGGGAACACGGTGGGCTGAGCCTAAGTAGGGGCGGCCGAGTGTGTGCACAGAGGCTGTCTTCCCCGGTCGCCCCTCTCATTGTCTGCAGGGCGGCCCCATCCGTGGTGGGCCTGCTGTGCGTGCTGCCCCAGAGCAAGAACGCAAGAGGCATCCCATCGGGCCTGTGCATCGGGTGCCTTGAGTCGCCGCTTGTAAATGGGAATGTGTCGTTCTCTTGGACTTTAGCTTGCTGTCACCACGCCCTGGGCTTCATTCCCTCCTTCTCCAGCAGCCACCAAGAGCTGAACAGAACACCCAATGTGATAGGCTTTTCCGATTCATTCCGCAAGTGTGTGTTGACCTTTCCTGCTGGCCGGGTGCCAGGGACGGTGTGGCAGGAAGGGTCCTGGATAGGAGCCAGTTCTCTGCCGTCAGGACACGGAGTCTAACCTCTCACAAACAGTGGGTTTTACTTTTTATTTTATTTTATTTTATTTGTTTTTAAAAATGTTTTAACATTTATTCATTTTTGAGAGACAGAGACAGTGCGTGAACAGGGGAGGGGCAGAGAGAAAGAGGGAGACACAGAATCCGAAGCGGGCTCCAGGCTCCGAGCTGTCAGCACGGAACCCGACGCGGGGCTCGAACTCACAAGCCTTGAGTGCACGACCTGAGCCGAAGTCGGACACTTGACCGACTGAGCCACCCAGGCGCCCCTCTCTCAACCGGTGGGGTGAAGTCGCCAAATGCTGATTCCCTGGATCGTCCTGAGGAGAGTCATTGCCTGTGGTCAGGTCGGGAGGGTGTCCGTGTGCCGTCCTCGCGGGAGCTGGCGGTCTCTGTGGCTGGTGTGGGGACGTCTGGAGAAGGAACTTTTGAAAGAAGTTTTGTTGGCAGATTTTGAACTTCCCCTAATTCTGCTTGCATTTCGTTCAAGGGACCCCTTTTCAGTGCTCTGTGTTGCAACGGTTTGTGACAATGAGAATGCCATTAAGTACAAGAAACACGTCTTTTTTATTAATAAATGCATTTGCATAAAGGAGGGAGAAGAGGGAACAGCTGTGTTATGGATTGAATTGTGTCCCCCAGATTCCTCTGTTGCCCTAACCCGAGTCCCTCAGAATGTAACTGTGTGGAGATGAGGCTTTTTAAGAGGCAGTTAAGGTTATGTGAGGTCATTAGAGAGGGCATTGATCCTGTCTGATGGGTGTCCTCGTAAGAAGGATGTTAGGATACAGACTCACAGGACGGAGGAGAGACCATGTGGGGACCCAGAGAGAGGGAAGCCATCCACAAGCCAGGAGAAGACTCAGAAGGAACCGACCCTGTTGCTGCCTCAACCGTGGGCTTCTAGAAGCCGCCTGGTCTGTGGGTGCTGCAGAATCCCCGGCAGGCTCATGCACACCCTGCCACCCAACAAAACCCACCATGTTGTCTAAGCTTGGGTTTTATTTCCTGGCCTTACCTGTTCTCATCTCCTGATTTGCCTGTCTCCCAGGGAAGGGGACCTTGCTGGGTGGCCAGACCTCCATGGAGTCCCTAGTCCTTGGCCTCCCCTGGTGACTCAGCCCTACTGGCACTTTCTTTATGGTCTCAGGTCACCTGTGACAGTGTCTGTGGCTTCTTCCCCCGGGTCTGTTCCCTGTGTGTGCTTGGAGCCCTTCCCTGGGGCTCCTTTTCTGTCCTCACTCCTCTGCCCTGTCCATTGCTCCCATGTCCCCTGTGCCCCTCTGTGTTTCCTTCCATTCTTTTGTTCCCTCAACCTCCCCCATGCCCTCCTGCGTCCTTCGCCGGGAGACCACAGGGTAAGGAGGATTCAGACTCTGCCATCTAGGACAACAGGAGAGAAAACTCCACCCAGGAGCAGCTGGCCCTGAGTCTTGACCCCAGGCTGGCTTCTGCCTTTTCAGGCATGGGGTCTTTACCTGAAGCGCAGGGTGGCCATGGGGTGAGGGGACATCTCAGGGGATGGGTGCCAGACATTGCCTAGTCCTGGTGTCTGGGCTCGGGAATAATTAGTTTTCCTGACCAGCTTTTCCTTTGGAGGAGAAGAGGCTGCCCCACGGAAGTATTTTTAGTTACGTAACCAAAGGCTTTTTCTTCATTTTGGCAACATTTATAAAATTACCCATTCTGTCCCTGAGTACATTTTTCAGAAGTCATGCATTTAGGTGTTCATGTTTTAAATCTTTTGACCTATATAGTAAGTATTAGCTGAGGGGTGCCTGGGTGGCTCAGTCAGTTAAGTGTCCGACTTCGGCTCAGATTATGATCTCGCGGTTCGTGAGTTCAGGCTCTGCACCGGGCTCTGTGCTGACAGCTTGGAGCCTGGAGCCTGCTTCAGATTCTGTGTCTTCCTCTCTCTGCTCCTCCCCCACTCACGCTCTGTCTCTTTCTTGAAAATTAATATACATTAAAAAATGTAAATGCTGAGACACGAATTGGAGATACAACTATAGCAGAATATGAAAGGGGGTTCAGGGGTGGCATTTGGGACAATGACGAGTATTGGGACATTGGGATAGCTCTCTTCTCTAGTTTCCTTGGATTTCTACCTTGGTGTACATCGTGTTACATCTTGCTTAATTAAAACATTGGCATTGATAGCGGCTTGCTTCAGGCGAGACGTAGCTGTCCCAGTGAACCAGTGACATTGGAATCATTATTATGATGACTAATTTCATGCCTCATTTTAGAAATAGTTTGAGGCACCAGGCTGTTTCCAAGGTGTTTGTCTGTCACTGCTAGAAACCGTCGTGCAGGTCAGTCATATGTGTTACAGCTCTAATGACAGGGATTTTGAGTCACTAGGAATAGTCTCGGATTATTATGATTTAAAAAAAAATTTTTTAAATATTTATTTTTGAGAGAGAGAGAGAGAGAGAGAGAGAGAGAGAGAGAGCGAGAGCATCAGCAGGGGAGGGGCAGAGAGAGAGGGAGACACGGAATCCAAAGCAAGCTCCAGGCTCCAAGCTGTCAGCACAGAGCCTGATGTGGGGCTTGAATTCACGATGAGATCATGACTTGAGCCAAAGTCAGATGCACAACCGACTGAGCCATCCAGGTGCCCCCTGGGATTATTTTAATGCAAAGGGCCATTTTATAGGTGAGGGAAGGGCATTCCTTTTTAAATTAATTAAATTTTTGTGGTGAAAGACACATACATAAAATTCACCATTTTAATCATTGTAAAGTAACAGTTTAGTTCGTTCATGATATTGTGCGACCATCACCACTACCTGGTTCCAGAACATTTTCGGGATCCCAGAGGGAGGCCCTGTTCCCATTACAGTACCTGCCCGTTACCTCCCTCCTATAGCCTCTGGCCTCATTAATATGTTTCCTGTTTCTGTCTTGGATCTATCATATCCAAGATATCATATCTGTCTTGGATATATCCTGTCTTGGATGTATCATATACGTGACGGCGCGAGATACATGACCTTTTGCGTCTGGCTTCTCTTAGCACATTTTCAAGGTTCATGCATGTTGTACCATGTACCGGTTCCTGTTTCTGTGTTACCAGGAATCATGTTCCATTGTATGGGCTTGTTTTATGGGGAATCATATTCCATTGTATGGACATACTCCATTCTTTTGAATGGAATCCATTTGAGACGTTCCCACGTTTGTCAATAATGCTGTGTGAACATTGCATCTGAGTTTTTCTTTGAACACGTGCTTTCATTTGTTTGGGTAAAGACCTAGGACTGGAACTGGGAGGTTGGGCGGGGGAGGGGGGGTCATGTATCTATTTCCTTTATTTTACTGAAGAATAGGCATTCTTTTTGTTCTATTTGCACGGATTCCTGAATTGCACATGAAAGTCGGTCTGTAGAGATTCCCATCCCCCCTTTACATATTAAGCCTTTCTCTGTAGGGCAGCCGTGGGGTTATGCATTACAGTTTCAGGTGTATAGTGTCTTCCCCGAGTTACAACTCAAGAAATCTGAGCTCGTGCTATGGTATTTCCTGATCAGGAGACAGGGCTGTATGACGGGAAGGGAAGAGCACGTAGCATCAGAGTCCTGGGATGGCAAATCCATGTTGAGATTTAAACATTTTTTAAATGTTTATTTATTTATTTTGAGAGAGAGAGAGAGAGAGAGAGAGAGAGAGAGAGAGCATGCACATGAGTGGGGGAGGGGGCAAAGAGAAAAGGAGAGAGAATCCCAAGTAGGCTCTGTGCTCTCAGTGCAGAGCCAGACGTGGGGCTCAAAGCCAGAAACCATGAGATCGTGACCTGAGCTGAAATCAAGTGTTGGACGCTTGACTGACTGAGCCCCCAGTGCCCCCATCTTGAGATTTTAGGAACCGTGGGAGATAGACACGTTTTCCAGGCGTATTTCATGTCCAAACACAGCATTCCTAATTTAGCAAAATCAGGACTTGTTTGTAACTTGCTGAACTGTTGAGCCTGTGACAGGGAAGAGTCTCAGGCTGGCCACGAGGACGCTGACTCTGTCCTCCAGGAAATGATTGACCACCGACCGTGGTCCCTGCAGTGTCCCAGTTAATTCTCACAAGACACATCCTCTGACAGAAATGGAGAAATCATTGCCAGTGCACCCGAGGGGTCAGGGACTACCTTTGGGTTAAAATGAGCAAACTGAGGGATGCTGCTATGGTGAATCTTCTAGATCTGCATTACCCTACTTAAATTTAAGTCCTTTCCAATTGAATAAAGCTAAAATTCCTACTCCTGTGTCCCCTTAGCCATATTTCTTTTTTTTTTTTTAATATGTAATTTATTGTCAAATTGGTTTCCATACAACACTCAGTGCTCATCCCAACAGGTGCCCTCCTCCATGCCCATCACCCATTTCCCCTCTCCCCCACCCCCCATCAGCCCTCAGTTTGTTCTCTGTATTTAAGAGTCTCTTCTGGTTTGCCTCCCTCCCTCTCTGTAACTTTTTTCCCCCTTCCCTTCCCCCCTTGTCTTCTGTTAAGTTTCTCAGGATCCACATATGAGTGAAAACATATGGTATCTGTCTTTCTCTGCCTGACTTATTTCACTTATCGTAATACCCTCCAAATGTTGCTACAAATGACCAGATTTCATTCTTTCTCATTGCCAAGTAGTATTCCATTGTATATATAAACCACATCTTCTTAATCCATTTGTCAGTTGATGGACATTTAGGCTCTTTCCGTAATTTGGCTATTGTTGAAAGTGCTGCTGTAAACACTGGGGTACAAGTGCCCCTATGCGTCAACACTCCTGTATCCCTTGGGTAAATTCCTGGCAGTGCTATTGCTGGGTCATAGGGTAAATCTATTTTTAATTTTTTGAGGAACCTCCACACTGTTTTCCAGAGCCCTAGAGGAGAAAGCAGGAAAAAACCTCTCTGACTTCAGCCTCAGCAGTTTCTTACTTGACACTTCTCCAAAGGCAAGGGAATTAAAAGCAAAAATGGACTATTGGGACCTCATCAAGATAAAAAGCTTCTGCACTGCAAAGGAAACAATCAACAAAACTAAAAGGCAACCGACAGAATGGGAAAAGATATTTGCAAATGACATATCGGATAAAGGGCCAGTATCCAAAATCTATAAGGAACTTACCAAACTCCACACCCCAAAAACAAATAATCCAGTGAAGAAACGAGCAGAAGACGTGAATAGACACTTTTCTAAAGAAGCCATCCAGATGGCCAACAGGCACATGAAAAGATGCTCAACGTCACTCCTCATCAGGGAAATACAAATCAAAACCCTTAGCCATATTTCAAGTGCTCAGCAGACACAAGTCCTGAGTGGCCACTCTACTGGACAGAATGTTGCTGTGAGTGCAGATGGTTCTGCAGGATAGGGTGCTGGCCAGACCATAAATACTGGCGTGACCACAGCAGTGCTGTGGATGCCCTGGGAAAGAGGGTCGGAGAGGGGGATCTGGGTGGGGAAAGCTGTGTCAGGATCTGATTCTGGTAGGGTGGAATCCGAATTCAGTTCTGTTGTTGCTGCTGAACGAAGGTATATTCCTTGCCCCATGGGCCTCCCCCACGTGCCTCAGCCACAGGCCTGGGCCCGCTGCACTTTGTACCCTGTCCAAGCAGGTGGGCTCTGTCCTGTGCCTATGCAAGGATGCTTCTTACTTCCTAGTGAGGTCAAGACAGGCGTGGACAGTAAGAGCTTAGCAGCTTACGTAGTAATTTGACACCACATTGCCTTCGATGGCATTTCAGTTTACTCAAAACTCATTTTTTTGTATTTATGAAGTTTTTGGTTGGAAAGAGATTGAAAGTGAAAGCAGAATTTCAGCTCTCACTGCAGATAGTGGGAATTCCTTCCTTGCCTTTTGGGCTTGGGACGGGGTAGTGTCCCCCAGGGCTGGTGTAAGACATGAACGCAATCTAGATGGCTTCAAACGTCAGGTACTTATTCTCTCTGCGCTCTTGTGGCGTTGGTAGAGCTGTGCCCTCTCTGAAGGTTCCAGGGAAGGATCGTTTTCTGTCTCTTCCAGCTTCTGATGGCTGCTGGCAAGCCTTGGCTTCCTTGGCTTGCCCCCTGCCTCTGCCTTCACATGTGTGTGCTCCATGCACAGTCCCCTTCCATTCTTTATAAAGCCACTAACATTGGGTTTAAGGCCCACCCTCATCTAGTAGGACCTGCAATTAATTTTTTTCCTAAAGTTTATTAATTTATTTTGAAGAGGGGTAGGGAGAGAGCGAATCCCAATCAGGCTCCATCCTGTGAGTGCAGAGCCCAACATGGGGCCCGTTCTTACGAACCTTGAAATCATGACCTGAGCCGAAACCAAGAGTCGGACGCTCACCCAACTGAGCCACCCAGGCGCCCCTGACCTCCTCTTAATTTGATTTCATCTGCAAAGACCCTCTTTCCAATTAAGTTCATGTTCACGGGTACCTGGGGTTAGGACTTGGGCACAGTTTGGGGGAAACAGCTCCACCCACTCTGGGTGGGTTTGTGCATATGGGATGCAGGGTAGCCACTGTGCCCATGGCTTGGAGTTGGGGTGAGAGTGGGAGGGCTGGGTCCCCCTCTGATTTCAATGCTTCTCTTCCCAGAGAGCCCTTCTTCACCCTGTTCAGCTGCCTCTGTCTGTGGAGTGTCTTTTCCCTTGACCTTCATCTCCAGTGCTTTGCCTGAGGGCTGGCATGGGCTGCAGCGAGGTGGGCAGTGGGAAGTGACGGGGGGGCAGAGGCCTACCTATGGTTCCCTCCTCCTCCTGCTGTACCTTGTCCTCCCCTCCACTGTAGGGGCCCCTCTCTCACCCATTTGTGTTCCTCAGAGGCTCTGTTTGAAGAAATTGTTCAGCCCGTGAGGAAAACACAAGTGTGATGTGTTGTATTCTCTAGTTGCTGTTTTCAAAAGCGCTTTACTGCGGTTCAGGCCCTTAAGATGCTTCTGAACTGGACCATTTTCCTGTATATCGACTTCTGAATTTCAAGTGAGTTTTAGAAAATCACCATTATTTGTAAATTATACTTTGCTCTTGGAAGCTGTCTAGACAGGTAGTCAATTTTCGCCAATTTGGAGCTGTGGAGGCCTGTTCAAAGGATCGCTTCCCTTCTTGCCATCTCCCTGAGCCTCCTTAGCTACACGGCTGTGTTGGTAAAATGCAGGGGGGGGAAAACAAAGAAAGTTCAGTAATTTAATTCAGATTTGTGCTTTCCTAGATTACGGTTAATACCCCTTTTTAGCATGACTTAATTCCTGGCAGATGGATTTTCAGAGGTTACGGAGAGCACAGTGGCTCCAGAGAGGAGGGTTTATTCTCGTGTGTGTCTCGTGTGTGTCATTTGCCCCCTTCTCATTCTGTCACCTTGCACCTTTTGCAACTCGGTGCTGCTATTCAGCCCCAAACCTGTGTTGTGTCCTCCATCCCTAAGTCATGGCGGCTCTACCTGCCCCTGCTCCTCAACCCTGTGCCTTTTTTTTTTACATGTTTATTTATTTTTGAGAGGGAGGGAGGGAGAGAGGGAGGGAGGGAGGGGGAGAGAGAGAGAGAGAGAGAGAGAGAGAGAGAGAATGAACAGTGGAGGGGCAGAGAGGGAGACCCACAATCCCAAGCAGGCTCCAGGCTCCAGGCTCCAGGCTCCAGGCTCTGAGCTGTCAGCACAGAGCCCGACATGGGGCTAGAACCCACGAACTGTGAGATCGTGACCTGAGACGAAGTCGGAGGTTTAACTGACTGAGCCATCCAAGCTCCCCTCCACCCTAGCCCTTTATTGTCTTATGATTCATCCCATTCCTGACCAGACACCCTCTGAATGTGACTGGCTTATTTTACTGAGAGAGGAGGGGGCTGAGAGCAGGGCAGGGGGCTTCCCCACTGTTTTCATACGGCAGCACATGTAGACCACTCATTGCCGATTACTGTGGCTTCTTGGGGCCAGAGTGGACCAACAGCCCAGGTCAGGCCAGGCTGACCCAAGGGCTGAGGGCTTCTGCCTGCTGGGGACCTGTTTGTGACAAAGCTGCCCAGCAAGGAAAGTTCTTGCCTGACCTGGTGGTTCTCAGCCAGAGAGTGTTTGGGAATATCAGGGCATCATTTGCTCGTAATCATGACTGTGTGTGTGTTTGTGTATTGTGTGCAGGGGGGTTATTTCTGACATTTAATGGGCAGGGGCCAGCGATACAGCTGTCTTAAGAGTAGTCCTGCCCGGTGAAAACAATATCCCTTCCCTGAGAAACATGGTGAGACCTTTTACATGATGTTGGCATTCTCCAAGGAAGGGATAACAAATTGTTTGGGTTTTTGTTTATCTGTTTGTTTTTTTTAATCGTGGTAAAAGCCACATAATGCAACATTCCTTAAATAGTTTTTACAGTTCCGTGGTATTAATTGTATTCACATTGTTGTGAAACATCTCTAGAACTTTTCATCTTGCACAACTTAAACTCTGTCCCCATTGAACAACAACATCCCATTCCCTGATATCCCCGGCCCCTTGCAGCCTCCATTCTGCTTTCTGTGTCTGCGAATGTGACTATTTTAGATATCCTGTATAAGTGGAATCATGTAGAATGTGTCTTTTTATGACTGGCTTATTTTACTGAGCATAATGTCCTTAAGGTTCATCTGTACTACAGAATATGCCAGAATTTCTTTCTTTGTAAAGGCTGAATTACATTCCATTGGATGTATACACCGCCTTTTCTTTATTGAACCATCCTTGTCGGGCACTGGGTTGCTTTTACCTCTTGGCTATTGTGAATAGTGCTATGATGAACACGGGTGTGGACCTCACTTTCAAGATCCTGCCTCCATTGCTTTTGGGTGTATTCCCAAAAGTAGGATTGCTAGATCATATGATAATTGTGTTTTTAATTTTTGAGGAACCTCCATATTGTTTTTCCTTGGTGGTTGTACCAGCTAACATTCCCATCAACAGCATACAAGGGTTCCATTTTCTTCATGTCTTTGTCAACACCTGCTCTTGTCTAGTCTCATCTTGTCTGGCTTTCTTTCTTTCTTTCTTTCTTTCTTTCTTTCTTTCTTTCTAGCAGCTATCTTAATGGATGTGAGATGCTATCTCACTGTGCTTTTGATTTGTGTTAATGATTGTTCACCATCTTCCCATATATTTGTTGGCCCTAACATTGATTTTTAAGTGTAGGCGCTTACAGTAGATTTATTGGAGGATATCAGTAAATATGTACTTCTTTCGTTATTTTTTTTTTGGACTCTGTGATATTGAAACATCAAACTACTCCTAGGAATGGTTTCTTTCAGTTGCTAAGCTGTCAGTTGGGATTGAATGAACCAGCGTTGGCGGTAGGGATGGGGAATGCTATTTTAAAGACCAATATCTGCTTAAAGAAAGCTTGATTATAAAGCGAACAGTTATTTTTAGGTGTAAGATACATTAGGTGCAGGGAGGCCTTACTTAATAATAGAGTATAAGTAATAGAAACAATCACTGTCATTGTCTCTTTTGTTGTTGTTCTGGATTCTTTAGACACATAGAGCAGGGTGACTCTCTCCAAAGTGCTCTGTTTTTGTCGCCATCTGCTCTGTTTCATCCATTCCTCATGAAAGGCGCAACTCACGTCTAGGGCACCTGTTGGCTGAACTGGTCTGGCTGCATTTTCCTGTATTAGAATGCTCTGTTTTTTCTGAGGCTGTTTGGCTATGCCCTAAATCTTCCAAAGATGGAACTCTTAGGTCTGAAAGAAGAATCTGTGGGCCCTATATATTTTAGCTCAAAACCTCCGAATGGAATCATTTTAATATGCGTTTTCTTGAGAAATATGTAAATTAATAATTGCTTCATACATTATTCAAGGAAAACTTATTTTGTATCACCGATAGCTCTTGTAATCTTATATAAAGATATGCTAATGGATTTAATTAAAATAATTATACTGAATAATGTAGCCTGAACTTTACCCTAAAATAGTGTCTATTAATCATCATCAGTAGTAACAGTTTTAGCCAGAGAGGCACTTACAACATTAAACTGAGACAGAGTAGAAGGTGCATTTTTTTTGTTTTGTTTTACGATTTGGATTAAGTTGGCATTCTCATGAGCTGCATGACAAAGAAATTTGCTTAGAGAAGAGTATAAAATTTATTTAATTTCTTGAACCTGAACTATTTCAGCAGTTAGGAAACTTAGCATTTTCTGCCATTTCCTATTCCTTTTTATGTATTCAATTTTTTTCCCTCTAAAACTTGGCCTTCAATATGTTTTTTCTCCTTTTGATTCGGGTCCGACTTCACTTTCCTTCCCCGGAGCTGCATTTGCTGGATTCCATAAGTTCTTGATTGCCAGGTTATTAAGCAATGGACTCCGTCTTAGGAGGGGTCCCCAGCAACTTGCCTGTTTTTTAATAGAAATAGAAATAGCTTTACCACTGGCCATGGTTCTTTCTGATTTTGTTTCTGGTTCTTTCCGTGGCTTGCTGGCTTTCGATCAGTGCGCGGTGGTGGAGAGCCCTATTGTATTTGGTAGTAATGTCAGCTCTACCTACAGCCTCCATGTGCCTGGGCGTGCTGGGTCTCAAGCTTGTGTTCCCAGCATGCCAGTGCACACGTGTCAATCGCCTTGAGGCCCAAGTGCATTTAGAATTGGGCATGTCCTTCCTCAGGTGGGCAGATGGAAGCTTTGCCAAGTTCAAAGAGAAGAGCAAGCTAGGACTTAAAATGCCGTTACGTTAATTTGCTTAGGTTTAAAGTCAAACCTGAAGAAATAACTTTCCCAGAAAGCAAACATTGATTTGATTAGTGCAACCATGTCTTAAAAAAAAACAGGAGATGAATCAACAAAGCTAACAACAGTGAAATCATCTAAATTCCTGCATTGTGCTGTTCTCTTCCTGGCTGGGCTTTGTCAGAAGGGGCTGCTCTCACGGGTTCTGTGGCCTGTGGCTCGTGGCCCCGCGAGGGCTGAGGAAAGAGGTTCCACCCCGCACCCAGCTCTGTCTCTTGGCGCATGCTGTGAGTTTATGCCTTTCCCAATCCAGTCCCCCGGGCCACACCCCAGTGAGCTGATTGGTGGGTGTCCCCCTTTGCAGGGAACCCAGGCAGGGCACTGTGGGCTTGGGGCTGCTGACGTGCTGGCCTCCGAATATTCTGAGCAAGAGTTTTTAAAAAGAACCAGTTTGGAGGCACCTGGGTGGCCTAGCCAGTTTAGCATCTGACTTTGGCTCAGGTCATGATCTCACAGTCTATGAGTTCGAGCCCCACGTTGGGCTCTGGGCTGACAGCTCGGAGCCTGGAGCCTGCTTCAGATTCTGTGTCTCCCTCTCTCTCTGCCCCTCCCCACCTTGTACTCTGTCTCTGTCTCTCTCAAAAATAAACATTAAAATAGGGGTGCCTGGATGGCTCAGTTGGTTGAGCGTCCAACTTTGGCTCAGGTCATGATCTCGCAGTTTGTGAGTTCGAGCCCCCCGTCAGGCACTGGTGCTGACAGCTCGGAGCCTGGAGCCTGCTTCAGATTCTGTGTCTCCCTCTCTCTCTGCCCCTCCCCACCATGTCTCTGTCTCTCTCAAAAATAAACATTAAAATAGGGGCGCCTGGATGGCTCAGTTGGTTGAGCGTCCAACTTTGGCTCAGGTCATGATCTCGCAGTTCGTGAGTTCGAGCCCCCCGTCGGGCTCTGTGCTGACAGCTCAGAGCCTGGAGCCTGCTTCGGATTCTGTGTCTCCCTCTCTCTCCGCCCCACCCCTGCTTGTGCTCTGCCTGTCTCTGTCTTTCAAAAATGAATAAACATTAAACAAATTAAAAGAAAACATTAAAATTTAAAAAAAAAACATTCTGGGGTGCTTGGGTGGCTCAGTTGGTTGAATGTCTGACTCTTGATTTTGGCTTGGGTCACGGTCTCACGTTTCATGGGACTGAGCCCGGTGTTGGGCTCTGTGCTGACAGCACAGAGCCTGCTTGGGATTCTCTCTCTCCTTCTCTCTGTCCTAGCCCCACTCATCCTCTCTCTCTCAAAATAAATAAGCATTAAAAAAAGTTAACGAACCAATTTTTAAAAAATAATATAAGTAAGACAAAAAAGAAAAAAGAAAAAAACCTCAAATGCCTCCCATTTCCATTATCCTGAATTCTATGATCTGGCAAATTATTCTACTCAATATTTAGCACTTTATATGGGACTTTATAAATGAAAGTTTACTCTGGATGTAGAGTCACGTTTGAGAGTTTTGCATGTTAAAGAGGGTCTCCAGGCCAGTGTTTGCCCAAGTCATGTGCTGTCCTGCCCCGTTACTGGTGGCCACGTTGGCCACCGTCTGTCGAGCACCAGCGATGTGTTTGGGACTGTGCTGAGCATATCATGCACGCATCGTCCTTCCCTTCTGCCAACAGTCTCTGGACGCAGGCGCTATTCACCGGCACGTTTTACCGATGAGAACTACCGACAGGAAATGCCGTCTTCCTACGTTCACATGGCAAATGGTGGAGGCGTGCTTTGCCCGCAGTCAGCTTGGCCCAGGAACCTGTGTCCCTGTCCCCTGTACGGCTCTGCCCCCTGCGCACCATGCAGGCGTGGGTTCTCTCACCTGCAGCCGGGACCTTCCATCCTGGAGGTGTCTTTCTGTAGATGAGACTCGACCGGCACGCTCCGTCCTCCGCGCGGCAGCCCCCCACCTTCTCTGTCTTCAGCTCTACGTCTCGGGCAGCTCTTGAACACCTGCTCCTCCCACCTGGAAGAGACCTGACTGCAGTCAGGGGAAGCGAAGCCTTTTGCCGAAAGCAGGGGTGGAAACCAAAACACTTGAGGTTCTTGACAAATAACCAGTAGTAGAAACGGGCAAAGCCAGTCTTTGGTCGGGAAAGTTAGAGCCGGCAGCAGCCCGGACCTCAGAGTCCCTGCCTCTCCTGGCTGTCCCATCAAACTGGAGTGGATGGAGTTATTTCCCTTGGGGATTTCTGTGGGTCCAATGCAAAGACGTAGAGTGTCTCTTGAGAACTAAGAGGTGATTTTATTCAGGGCTCTGTCAGTCGGGGCGTCATGGAGCGTCTGCCGCGTCTAGGAGCCTCGGCAGGGCCTGAGGGAGCCCAGAGAGAAGGGACAGCCCCGCCGTGCCTGTGGGGCTCTGGTCCGGGGGACACAGACACGCCAAGCTTCTGTTACAGCCCAGAGCAGGAGTGTCTCCAGACACCGAACCCGGAAGCCACGGGTCTTGAAGGAAATGATGTCTAAGCGCAGGACTGAGGACTAATCAGGGGTTAACTCTTGAGTGTTTTGGGGCAACAGCTGGAGTGGTGGGCGGGGGGCCCGGGAAGAAGGGACGTGCGTGCACAGGCCTGTCGGCTGGCAGAGGGAGGGCCTGGTACGTGGGGGAAACCGGAAGAGACAGAGTGCTGCAGGTGGAGGTGGAGGCCGCTGAGTGGGGACACCGGGGAGGAAGGGCCAGGGCCCCTGAGGGTGCTGGGCGGTTGGGCGATGCCACCACAGTATCCGTTAGATTCTGACCCAGGTGTGAGCCGGAGGGGGTCGGGTGTCAGCCAGGACAGTGCCAGAGACACGAGTGGCTGGGACCAGGGAGTAGAACCTGTAGAAGGGGAGAAGGTCGTAGGACCAGGGGCGCTTCATAGCGAGGATACCGCCGCGCTCTGTGGTTGGTCGGAAGTGCTGTGAAGCAGAGGGAGCATCCCGGGGAGGCTGTGACCTGGGGACTCTGCCGTGTGGTGCCCTGAGCCCAGGTGCCCCGGCAAGGTAGGGTGGCGGGCGTGACAGGTGGGGCCTGCAGCGTCTGCGGGACGGCCGTGTGCAGGAGTGCGGTGGCCACCGCTCAGGAGAAAGGTGAGCCCGGACAGTTGGCACTAGGAATCCGTAGCTTGGCAGAAGGTGGGGTTTTGAGGGGTATGTGGAGGAAGGAGAAAGGTCTAGAATGGACACCCACCTTGAAGGGATGGTGCGGACAGGGCCCCGCACAGAGAGAGCTGGGAGGCGCGAGTGCCCAGGAAGGCGGTGGCCCTGGGGGTGAGGCCATGGATGCCGCAGCAGGCGAGGGGTCGCAGCAGTATCATGGGAAGGGTCACCTGAGAAGAGGCCTGAAGCCCCTGTGGCCTTGGCAGGAATGGAGACGAGGTGGGGCGGAGGCCGGGCTGCGAGGGCAGAGGTGAGAGAGGGCCGGGCAGCGGGCACCTTGTAGGCCTGGGCGCTGCCTGTGCACGAGAGGCGGGAGGTGGCTGGGGCTCTCCGGGCATTTATCATGAGAGACCCACGTGGGCTCACCTGCGGAGGGAAGAGGAACCAGCTGGGGTGAGGACTGGGTGTCCTGGAGGGAGAAGGGGAGACCGAGGGGGCCTCTTGCCGAGCCCAGGGGCAGGATTCGGTCCCTTGGAGGCAGGCACCCCGCCTCTTCTGCCTGGACAGATGGACTCCTGAGGCTCTGCTCTTTCTCCTGGCGGCTTTTGTCTTTCTCTGAAGTAGGAGATGAGATGGGTGAGGCGGGGTGGGGTGGGGGGGTCCCAGGCTTGAGGAGAAATAGCCCTGGGGGAAGGCGGAGAGTGAACGGGGATAGGCACCAGGTGCGCCTGCTGGTCCCTTTCTCCTTGTTCCCTCTGTCCTTTGTTACTTAATCCGGGGGGTGGGGGGGCTGAAGGCCAGTGGGTGGTACATCTCTGTTCTTTCCAAACGCCAGGAACCATAAGATACACTCCGTAGGATCTCGGTCTGTTAGGCAGAATTCTGGGCTGGACAGCATTTTGGATCCCAGCGGGTGTGCGCCCCTCTCCGTGGGCGTTGCTGTGACCTCGGGCTGTGGGGGGCAGCCCTGGGGAGCCCCAGCCCCGCTCTGGCGCTCAGCCTGCCTGGTTAACGCAGCCCCAGGGCGGCAAGCGGAAGGTGGCCATGAAGACCTGTCTTACTTGTCGCTGTCTATGTCGTCCTCCTCGTGAAATGGAATTTATCAAGTTGCTGCCGGCAGGGTTTGCTTTGTTGGTGGAGGATAAAATGCAGGAAGCTCATGCGTTTCTCCCCTCGGGACGCCACAAAGTAAACCCGACACCTTAGGGCCCTAGCAGTCAGCCTGTGCAAACGGCTGTTTATTACACCTCTCGGTGAATATTTTGTCTTTAGTTTTTCAAAGCGGCACTGAGGTAGTTGAGGCAGAACTCTTGAGACCGGAATGAAATTGTTTCTGTTTGATGCTCTTTTCAAAAGTTGAATTCCACAGGAGCTAGTTGGGATCCCTTGATGCGGCTGGCGTTGAAGGACAGGGTTCACACCGAGAAGACAAGCCTCGGAGATTCTCCAGTGCGCTGCCTTCCGGTCCTGTCTCATCTGGACCGTGGAGTGCTGAGAGGAGGCCTGACAGTTGAGTGTGCTGGCTTCATGCTCACCGTGGACTTGCACGGCCTCACTCCAGATCCCAGCAGTGTGAATCTGGACACGTGACTTCCCTGGATGCCTCTACTTTCTCATCTGTGAAAGGGGATAACAGATCTGGCACACACGTTGTCCTGAGGATGTACTGTGTCAGTAGAGTTGAGCACTTACATGAGTCTCAGGCATGTACAGAATATTCCCAGGCTACAGATTAAGAAACTCGAGCTCATTTGAAGGGACTGGAATCCGACCACTTAACCTGTTAGGGTAGCAGTGTTGACATTCAGGAACATTCTCTCAGGTGTTTCTCATGCCTGTCTGTCCAGGTAATATGCTTTTATTCATTTTGAAAAGTAAGGTACGGTTTGCATACAGTTGTATAGTAGACTGGATCAACCCCATCCCCCAGTGTAGACTAGCCCTGCCCCCCCTTTCCACCCACTGAGGTGTTCTCCATTCCTCTAGGTGTGCCTTTTCTGGATTGTTTTAAAAAGGGAATCACGTGCTGCGTAGCCTTTTGGTTTTCCTTCTCAGAATGCATTTGAGATGCATCTACGTCGTGTGTATCAGAGGCTCGACTTCTCTCTTTTATTACCCAGTGGTGTTCCATTGCATGGATTCACCTCTTGAGGGAGGGCACTGTGAGTTGTTTCTAGCTCTTGATGCTTACCTATAAAGCTACTGTAAACATTCCCGCGCAGGGTTTTGTGTGAGCGTGAAGTTTCATTTCTTCGGGTCAGGACCCTGGAGTACAGTTGCTGGGTTGGACGGAGAGTGCGTGTCTGACCTCGTGAGAACCTGCCACGTGCGTTTCCGCAGTTGCTGACCTGGTTTTGCATGTAGCCCAGCAGCATATGCAACGGCACTTGGTATTGTCAGGCGTGTGTGTGTGCGTGTGTTGTGTGTGTGTGTTTCAGCGATTCTAGTAGGTGGTAATGATATTTCACTGTGGTTTTAATTTGCATTTCCCTGGTGACTGGTGATGTTGAGCATCTTTTCAAGTGCTTTTGTGCCATCCATATATCTTCTTTGGAAAAGTGTCTTTTCAAATCTTTGGCCTATTTGGGGGGTAGATTTTTTTTTCATGATTGAGTTTTAAGTGTTCTTTGTTTGTGCTGGATTCAGATCCTGATCAGATATGCGATCTGCAGTTCGTTTCTCCCGGAGTGTGACTCATCTTTCATTATCTTAGCATTGCGTTTTACAGAGCAGAAGTTTTTATTTTGGTGAACTTTAATTTTTCTTTTTCTTTTCTTTGGCTTTCATTTTTTTAATGTTCTTGAGAGAGAGGAGTGCGAGTGGGGGAGGGGCTGAGAGAGAGGGAGACACAGAATCTGAAACAGGCTCCAGGCTCTGAGCTGTCAGCACAGATGTGGGGCTTGAACCCATGAACTGTGAGATCATGACCTGAGCTGAAGTTGGATGCTTAACCAATTGAGCCACCCAGGTGCCCCGCTTTTTCGTTCATAGATTGTGCTTTTGGTGTCCTTTCTAAGTGCCTTCTAGACGTTGTGTAGTTTTAAGTTTTATATTTGAGATTTGTGATACATTTAAAGTTCATTTTTGTATAGGGTGTGAGGTGTGGGATGAGTTTCATTTGGTGCTGAGGGGGAGGTGCTTGTGTTCTTTGTTGCAGATCGGCTGACCATATATATTCAGTGTAGTATGTTAAAGTGGGCTTTTGCTGTTAAAGACCAAAAGTCAACTGAGTAAATTTGAAGAGCTAATTGGCTTCATTCTGCAATTTGTGAATCGGGCAGCAACCCATCTAGCAAGTAGAAAGGAGCCCTGAAGAGCTGTACAAAATGAGACTGTTATAGGCAAAAGGAAAGAGCAGCCTTCCTCGATCTTTCTCTGAGGGATGGAAAGGGTCTAACAGGTGGATAACCTCTATTGTGCTGACCAGGAAATTTCAGATTGACTAGTTTAAGATTATATTCCTGGGAGAGGCCAAAACTGCAGTTAGTTTAGGTATGAAGTCTTGGTGCTGACATGGGGCTTACTTAGCACAAGTGACTCCATTTTGACTTTTTTTTTTTAAACACTACCTTTTTGCTTTCAGAAAATAATGCTAACAATCGTTTGTGCCTTAAGTGTAGTATTTTCCAGTGTTTAAAGTGTTACCCTCTTCTCTTTTCATTTTATTTTGAACTTTATTTATTTTTTATTTTTTTAATTTTTTTTTATTTTTGGGACAGAGAGAGACAGAACATGAACGGGGGAGGGGCAGAGAGAGAGGGAGACACAGAATCGGAAACAGGCTCCAGGCTCCGAGCCATCAGCCCAGAGCCCGACGCGGGGCTCGAACTCACGGACCGCGAGATCATGACCTGGCTGAAGTCGGACGCTTAACCGACTGCGCCACCCAGGCGCCCCTTATTTTGAACTTTAATGCCACCTCAGGATGTACTTGGCGTGCGTATTATTTCCCCCATTTCATTCTGGGAGGTGGAGCCCAGCCCGGTACAAGGAGTTACATAGAGTCACAGATAGAGGTGGGGCAACCACGGTCAGACTGAACATCCAAGAACTTTTCCCGTCAGGTCACAGCTGAGGGGGCTAAGGCTCTGGCTTCCCACTGAACTGAATTGTACTTCTCTCTTCAGCTCTAGCTGTGTGATCGGGGGCAAAGTAATTGACATCTCCACTGGCAGTTTGCTTGCCGTCCAACACAGCCAGCTCCCTGTCGGAGCTCCGTTGGAATTAAGGATAAAATATACAAAGGTTCTAGCACAGCACATAGCATGTGGTAGAGTCTATCACGATTACTATCACTCTGGTTTTTGAGAGTGTGGGTTTTCCAGAAGATAAAAAATATGAATACAAGAGATAAGGTTACTAAAGGAAAAGAAATAAAGATTCCTAATTAAGGGATACACAGATATACAGAAAACAGTTTTGGAACGGAACAAAGGCAATCGTTTTAAATGTTGAATATGATGGATTTGCAGTGATTTGAATGATAGAGCATTCTTCGGAGGGACACGCGTCTTCATTTGCCATAGCTTCGTGAGGGTGAAGGAGGAAATCGTGCAAGAGCTGCACACAGTATAGGCGTTTTGTCAGCAGGCAATAAATGTTGGCCTCTGTTAAATTCTTATGTGCCAAGATAACCATGTGACAGATCTCCACTGTTGGTGGATTAGACGTGTTTGCTCTGTTTTTGTTGTGTTCGACCATCTCCTCTGCTCACCTAGAAAGTGATCTTTCTCCTCTTGGGATGTCTGTGGTTCTTCAGAGTAATTACAGATTCGTATTAACCTTTGCCAAACTACGTGAGGCTCAGCAGTCTCTGCTCTTGGTTTGCAGGGGGCAGCGTTGAAATACTTGCCAACCATTGTCAACGATGTGAAATTGGTGTTCGATCCCAAAGAGCTCAGGTAAGGAAGCACCCAAGGTGCGGTCTTCCCGCGTCCTTCATCTTGCCCCCTTTCTGTGCATCGAAGTTATGGGAGGCTCGAGGTTCAGTCTCATGTTGCCAGAGGTCAGTGCCCTGGATCATTCTAGAACAGATGCTGGTCATGATGTCTGTGACACTTCCCTAATTATGACTTTACATGGAAAAGACATCATCCATCACCCCACAGAGTATTTTGTTTAGAAGATTGTTTGTAGCCCAATGGGTAGATCATACAGAGTTGGCTTTTTCTATTCTTTTGAATTTGAATTTCACTGTGGTGGTTGGGCTTTGGTTGTGTTTTCAGCCCCTAAAATACCTGACACAGGAGGTTTTCTGTTCACTGCCCCACCCTGCCCAACACACTCGCTTCTTTGTGAGCTCTTAACTGAGGGCTGGGTGTCGTCACCTAAGATAATATCAACCAAATCAAACCGAACCTCAAGGAAGCTGGTTGTTGGGCTTTCAGACCAAGGAGTGAAGCTGGGACCTAATCCTTCCTTCTTCCACCTGTGTTTCCTGCCCAGTCCTACGTGTGCCAACTTAAGGAAGCCTGCGTTCTACGAGACTGTTGTGAGCCACTGGGACACACAGCCTTTTTAACCCCAGACATCTAAAGCACAGCCCTTGTCTGCTTTTGATTTTGGTTTTGATTTAACATTTGACACTGTAAACTACCTGCAGGGGATTGGCATCGTTTTTAGCAGCCCCAAATGCCCCTCTAAACGTGAGTCAAGGTCCGTGTGTCCCCTGAGTGGTTACACTGAGTAAAAAATGGTCACCCTTTCCGTTCTTTACATCCATGGTAGGTTACTCATGCCCGGGCAGTGAGGGGCCGGGGTCTTTCCGGGAGGCCTCCTCCACAAATCACCAGGTTTCTGGTGTGCCTAGGATTCAGCGTCCTGCACGGACACCTTTATTTCCTGCTCCCACACACTGAAAACACTGCTCACAGCTTAGCATTCCCTAAACGAGAAAAGGAGTGAAGGGGCCCACTGGCAGCACGTCTGCCCTGGGTCTTTGGATCGTCCTGTCCCTGCAGCACAGACGGTATCAGCAGCCCCTGGGGACTTGTTAGAAAAATGACGACTCTTGGGGTCCTTCCCAGATCTTCTGAGTTAGAAATGTGGGGTGGGCCCCAGACATTCGGTTTTAAAGAATCTTCCGGGTGCTTCTGGTGAAGATTCTTACTGAGCGTTTCGGATCTAGGGAACAGAGGCAGTGAGGGAGGCTGTGGCTGGATGGGCCATGGCCACGCTCTCAGCCTGTCCTCACGGGGGTCGGGAATCAGACCCTAACGCATCAGCAGGGCAGCGTTCACAGTGGCTGCTCGCACCGGTGCTTGGAGATCCCAGGAAGAACCCCCTCTCCAGGGCCAGTCCAGTCTGTTTGTGGTCACTTGGCTCTTTACACATGCCTGTGTGCCTCTTCGACACCGAATCTACTGACTTCTTAAAAAAGAAAAAAATGACCTTGTAAATCATGTGCGAATTTTTCCTATTTAGAAAATTGATTCATGTTTCGATGAAACAGAAGAGATCACAGAGAAGAATAAGTGAAACTTAATTCTACTACCTAAAAATAACTAGAAGGATCTGGATTTGCACACATGCACATATATACACATACACAAGTACACATGTATTCCCCTAAAAAATTCAACACAGGTGGGCCGCCTGCGTGGCTCAGTTTGTTAAGCGTCCGACTCTTGATTTTGGCTCAAGTCATGATCTCATGGTTCATGAGATCGAGCCGTGTCGGGCTCCGTGCTTTCAGCTTGGGGTTCTCTCTCTCTCCTCTCTCTCTCTGTCCCTCCTCTGCTTGTTCTCTCTCTCTCTCTCTCAAATTAAATCAATAAACATTAGCAAAAAAAGAAAAAAACGAACAGTTATATTCTTTATTTTACAGTCAGCTTCTGTGCGTAACATCTTGTTTTCTCACATGGGGCGATAGTCTTCTGCAACATACTTTCTCACAACCTCCACGGTGTTGTATCCTATGCTCCCCTGTCATTTACTGAGGTAGCAACCGTAGGTACTGACATCGATTATGTGCTTTCTCCACACAGAAGAGGCTTTACACAAAGCCTTTCCATGTGTTGTTAATCTTGGGTTCTGTTATTCGCCCACTTTTATGCTAAGTAACTCGTCCATGATAACTTAGCTGGTCGGTGGCAGTACTTTGAGACCAACCTGGGTTTTTAATTACAAAGAACATGCCACTGTGCTATACCAATGGGTAGTGGATTCTGTTCAGTTTTTATTATTATACAACACACTAGGACAAGTTTTTTGGTAGGTTAATTGTAGTATCTTGTCCTTATTTAGGTCATTAGGATAAACAGTGAAATAGATTTACCAGGTTTTACATTTTCTCTCTTTTTTTTTCTGTTTCATTTTTGTGTTTTCTTAAAAGATTTTAAACAAATAATACCCAGTTGTCCTCGAAGAGTCAAAGCAACCTTCTACCAAAGCATGTTGGTGTCTGTCTTCCCAAACTTTGCCAGTACTTGGAATTATTCCTTTACAGAACCTTGCTGATATGACTGGTGAACGGCATTTCTTTGTTACTGACAAGAACCCTCCTTCTAAGACTTCTTCATAGTTTTATTGACTATTTGTAAAACTAAATTTAAAAAAAATGTTAATTTATTTATTTTGAGAGCGAGCAAGAAAGCATGTGTATGCACAATTGGGGGAGGGGCGGAGAGAGAGCAGAGAGAGGAGAGAGAGAATCTCAAGCAGGCTGTGCACTTTTAGCCCGCAGAGCCAGTGTGGGGCTCAATCCCGTGAACCGTGAGATTGTGACTTGAGCTGAAATCAAGAGTCAGATGCTTAACTGACTGAGCCACCCAGGTGCCCCTGTAAAAGTAAATTTTTAGAAGAATATCTCTAGCGAGATATAATACCTGTACTATAAAGTTCGCCAGGTTCAGAGTGTTTAATTAAATGGTGTTCAGTGTCTTTACAGAGAGTTGTGTGACCATCATCATAGTGCAATTTTAGAAGTTCGATCACCCCTGTAAGCTCCCTGGTGCTCATTAACAGTCGTTTTGTGTCCCCACCCCAGCCCTAGGCAACCACGAATCTCCTTTCTGTGTCTATAGGTTGGCCTTTTCCAGGCATTTTATGTGGAGGAGATTGTACAATATGTGGCCTTTTGTGTCTGGCTCCTTTTACTTGGTATAATGTTTTCAAGGTTTATCAATACTGTAGCATTGGTCAGAGTTTCATTCCTTGTTATGGATGACTTCTATGGCGATCTTATATATTGTTTGTCCCTTCAGCAGGTGATGGGCATCTGGGTTTTTCCCCTGTTAGAGTATTAGGGATAGTGTTGCTATGATTCACGTACAAGATTTTGTGTTGGGGAGATATATATATATATATATATATATATATATATATATATATGTGTGTGTGTGTTGGATATATATATATATATATATATATATATATATATTCATTTATCTTGGGTATATATCTGGGAGTAGAAATGTAGAAATGCTGGATCATATGGTAACTGTGTTTAACATTTTCAGGAAATGCCAGGCAGTTTTTCAAAGTGGCTGTACCGATTTACATTCCCACCAGCATGATATGGGGGCTCCCATTTCTTCATATCCTGGCCAACACTTTTTGTTGTCTTTCCTTGGGATTCTAGCCATTTGAGTGGCTATGAAGCGAAAAACAACATTTTAAAGCATCATTTTGTTGGATGAGATTTTGGCCCATATTGTAGAATGGGCATTATCCAATATTCTAGTAGAGCTTAATGACCATTTAATGACCCTGCATCTAGGTACTGTCTTGAACACAGTGGATCATTTTGCTGTGTATCCCTAAACTCTTTCACTTGTGTTTTTCATTATAGCAAAATGTTTACTGATTTCATCCTAAATGTTCCCATGGGTTTGCTGACCATTCAGAAGCTGTACTGCTTGATTGAAATCATTCACAGTGACCTCTTCACACAGCATGGTGAGTAGAAGCCGGAGAATCATTAAATTGTCACATTATTCATTGTCTATAGACCTTGTCCCTTCTGAATTCTCTCCTCCATGCCAAAAGGAGTGGAGGTTGCAACCAATTAAAACAGCTCCATTACAAGACAGGAAGATTTAGCCCGTACAAGAGAATGGTAATTGACATACAGCGTAGGTGATAGATCATTGAGAGATGAAGGGAAAACCTTGTAGTTTGTAATTTAGGTCTACACCAAAGCCCTAAGATAATCAGCATACATTGTAGCCTTTAAGACATGTTATCATCTATCCTGGGGAGGCAATCACCTGCTTCCATTCAGATGATTGCAAAGAAAAATGTCAAGTTTTCTTTAAATTTAGAAATAATGGTTCTGTCTTCTCTTGAACTTTGCTTGCTTTGATAGGGTTTCTTCAAACCCTGCTCAAAGTAATAAGAATTTTAATGATTCCTCAACTCATTTATCCTGAGGAACACCTTATATTTCCTCATGTTATCTCCCTACCCTTTTTATTAATCATTTTCTTTCTATTTGGACAGATTGAATTAATATTTTACACTTGTCAAGCAGTTTTATTGAAGGCCTAAAACCTTTGCATAATTCCGCAACCTTCCTCATTTATTGGAGGCAAATGTACAGACTGTTGAGTGACATTCTGACTGAGAGGCACGGATTTACACTATTCTATTTGTGTCCAGACATTTGGCTGGTCCGTTTATTTTCTGTTGTCCTCATGTGTGGGGTTTCAGGGACGGTGCAGTCCTGGCCTGGGGTCTCCTCTTGAGCTACTGGCTGCACTGAGAACTCAGTGCGTGTCCAGATTAGTCCTTCGTACCTTCTGGACTACTGGACCCTCTGCTTCCCTGCTGGTTTTAACCTTATTTCTGGATTGAACTTTATAAAGGCACTGGAGTCTACATTTACAGTGAAGGCTTATGTTGAGAGAAAATGTTCAGACTTCATTTGAGATCAAGTGTTCTTTGTGAAAGAAAACACCAAACCAACAAACCAGTGGGTTTCTGCAGCCTTCCACATGTCTCTCTGTGGGCCACACGCCCGTTTCTCACTTGGGCAAATGAAAATCAGGTCTGTCGCCCTTGTTTGGGACTCAAAGCACATGAATCTCCTTTATTTAGACACTAATCTCGACTGTCCATTCTTCAGGGTCTCATTGGAGGGCTGGGTCTTGAATTATTCACATCCTCCAGGTGTCTTCTAAAGCTTGGTGAAATATGGTCTTCAAGGAAGGTTGAGGGTGGGGGTGATGGGTGGGGACACCTGCTTTGTTTTCCTTCCACACTGACTACACTTTACACCAGAGCAAATAAAATCCCCCAGAAGTTTTCTATTTGGATCATATTAGGGAGGTTACTGACGTCCCTTCTCCTGACCATCCAGCCCGAAGGAAGACAGACAGACAGACAGACAGACAGACACACACACACACACACACACACACACACACTGCTGCCATCACCACCCCTGAGGTAAACCGGTTCACTGAATTACCAATTAACATTAGTAACAATTGTCAACAATTGATTGTACTTGACTTCTATTGACTGTTGATACAGGGAAGACTTCCCTCTATTTCATTTGTAATTTCTATCGCAGAACTTTTTCCGCATATCCCTTGGCTCTCTTTGGATAAGGACCTGAAACATAAATGGTTCAATCAAAAACCTTTAAAATGGGAATTCTTTTAAGAATACATTTCAAGGGGGGCGCCTGGGTGGCTCAGTCGGTTAAGCAGCCGACTTCGGCTCAGGTCACGATCTCACCGTCCATGAGTTCGAGCCCCGCATCGGGCTCTGTGCTGACAGCTCGGAGCCTGGAGCCTGTTTCAGATTCTGTGTCCCCCTCTCTCTGACCCTCCCCCGTTCATGCTCTGTCTCTCTCTGTCTCAAAAATAAATAAACGTTAAAAAAAATTTTTTAAAAAAAGAATATATTTCAAGGGAATGTTTTCTTCTATTGGAACTTAGCTAGTAGAAAGCTTGAAGGGGCTCTTCTTTATTTTTGGTAATTGTGTCAGCCTAGGTGTTTGGTAATTGTGTTTCTCTTCTTTACTGTGCCCTGTTTCTGTTTTCACTCTTGTTCCGTAAGTCTTTTATCACGGACTGCCTCAAGTCCTGTTTTGGAAGCCTTTGCAGCATAGAATTAATTATTAACCTAGAATCTTTTTAAGTACAAAGTTAGGAACTTAATTTTCGTAGCAGGTTGCACCCAACATAGAAAATGAGGTTGAGTGAAACATGTGAATCTGGAATGGTCGTGCATCACATGAGCCACAGTTAACCCGAAGCCTCGTGTCTTAGAAGTGGCTCCCCAGCTCCCCAGTCAGTAGACCTTGTTTAAGCCACCATTGGCAATCCAAACACCCTCCCTGATGCTCATGGGCTGTCCCCAAAGTGTTTCAGAATGTGTCGTCCAATGTGAAAAAGGCCCTTCTTGGGGGGAGCCTGGGTGGCTTAGTCTGTTAAGCATCTGACTTCAGCTCAGGTTGTGATCTCACAGTCCATGAGTTCAAGCCCCGCGTCAAGGCTCTGTGCTGACAGCTCGGAGCCTGGAGCCTTCTTCTCATTCTGTGTCTCCCTCTCTCTCTGCCCCTTCCCTGCTTGTTCTGTCTCTCTCTCTCTCTCTCTCTCTCTCTCTCTCTCTCTCTCTCTCAAAAAGGCATAAATAAACATTAACAAAAAAGAAAAAAAGAGGGCTCGCTTACAGGCTTTGAGTGTTAAGAATCTTTCTGAAAAGATTCTTGGCCAAGATAACCTGGATTTTCCTCATCTGCAAGCTCCCAGTTTCTTCAGAGCAGACCTGTAGCCGTCTTACATCCTCGTCAGGAAAGACTTATCGGTGGAAGTCTTCCGGTTGGTCTGTTCTTACAAAGGTGGCATTACTTTTGCAAGATACTGTGTGCCACGTTTGGCATAAATAGTTAAAGCCAAAGTAATTTTTGATGAGATATGATGGCCCTGATTTTCCTGCTTTGTTCCACTTCTTGTTAATTTGTAACAATGGTCTTTGTCTGTGTGGGCTTCCTGGTCCCAGCGGAACCAGTCAGACCAACTTCCCACGGGTCCAGAGTTCTAGAACTGGGTGTAACTAGAGTTAGCCGGACAGGTCCCTGGGTGTGCTAGCCCTTTGGAAACATTCTCTTGGGGATGTGGTCAGAGTGCACCAGTGTGTGGCTCCACCAGGTTTCCTGGTGGGGGCTCCGCGGCGTGTCTTTGCTCACCAGCACGTGTGTTGGCTCCGTTGCTTTGCTCTAAAACACCGCTTTCCTCCTCCCCCCGATGGCAAATACGTTCCATGGTTGTACGAGTCCCCCTTCGTTGGGAGTGACCAGCTGATCCGCGTACGGCAAGGCCCGCAGTGAATACTGCCACTAGAATTGCTTCTCTGCACGGAGGCCTTCGGGGCCACGTGTGGGTCCCGGGAGACGGAGGCTCACAGTGCCCTGTTGTTTCAGTCTTGCTTCCCCAGCTGCTGCTTCTCTATACTGTAAAGGACACGGAGACTGAGGACACACCCAGCTGAGTCTGCTAGACTCTAGCAGGAGATGTGTCTTCTGGCAAAGAGGCTTGTTTGGCCCCAACCGGTGTGGACGCAGCAGCTGCCGTCACGGTCACTGCCCACTCCCGGGTGCCCCGACTGCAGTGCTCCCTCTGGGTCGGGGCCTTGTGGTTCCTGCTGTTTCTGCAGCTACCGCCCTGGTGGAAGGAAATGGGAGGTCTTCCCGGAGCTAGCCCTCCCCCCGCCCGTCTCCCGTTGCCTCGTGGCTCGTTGGCAGAATCCGGGAATAGTGTGCATTACAGTTGTGAGAGTGGCTGTGGATTTGTTCTGACTTCTGTACGGGGGAGGCCCTGCTCACCATGTCGAGATCTCCCCCAAGTATAAGAAGGCTTTTCAGGAGCTGTAGTCCACACTACATGTGCCCACACCGATGGCCACGGCGGGGGTCTGTCACACGGTCGGCTGAGAAAGCCAGTGCTGCACCAGGCCCTCTGGAGACTCGACTCCTCCCAGCGCACGGCTGCATGTCAACACCATCGGCCTTTACTCCGAGTGCACGGCCCTCTCCTTTAACTTCGACTTGCAAAACCATGAATGATGGTTTGCATCGTTTCTCCTACAAACGCTTTTACTTCCTCATTAATAACGAACTGTGGATTTCTGAAGGCCTGTCTGTGATGAGGGTGGGCGGTCTGCAAGAGGGCTCAGTGTGTGGGCTTTCTGATCAGACCGCTCGGGTTCAAATCCTGCCTCTCCTGCCTGCTAACTCAGGGACTTTCGAGAAGTGACGTGGCTTCAGCTTCCTCCCCTGCTTCGCTCTTGTTGCCTAAATCATACCCTCTGAAGATGAAAGTGTGCACGGTGCTGAGTTGACCTCTCACGTTTAAGGCACAATCGACGTTAGCCGTGTCTCTCATGTCTGTGGAGGGTTCAGTCGAAAAATGGCAGATAAGATCCTGCCCTCATGGGGGAGGGTCATCATCATGTCAAATATGAGCCAAGAGTCAGTAGACCTGGACCAACAAAAAATCAAGAGGGACTACAGAGAGCTTGCTCTGAGAGGTGCTCCAACGCCCCTGCAGGGAACACCCCCAGCCGCTCTCCTCCAGGCCTGCTTCTGCCACTCTCCACCATGGGAAACAAGTGCACATTTTTCTTCTTGGCTTTTTTGTTATCTGTGGTCTTTCCCTAGAGTGAGAGCTCCCCGAGCATGGCCTGCTTGTTCATGCTGTTACTGCCCAATCGCTGGCTCCTCGGACAGTGCCTGGCCCCAGGCGCACCTGCAGTGCGTATTTATTGCCTGAACAGAAACGGACATGAATATCCCAATCGTGCGCTGCTTTTCTCAGGGAGCAGCACAGAGAAGGAAGCATGACCAGCTGCATACATTTGCAATTCACTCGGTGTAGGGGGAGGAGAGGTTTTGTGTTTGCTCGGGGAAGCTGGCTGTCTCTGCTAGCCTTGGCTCTGCATGGATTGATCATGGAGCAGGAAGGAGTTGTCTTGAGGACGAGTGACATCGGGAGACATGGGAAAGGAAGACTCGTGAGTGACTGAAGACGTAGAGGGTCATCTGTGAGCAGTTTTGTAAAATGAAGATCATCTGTTTTGCTTCTGATTTAGCACTTCCTCGGTTCTGTGGAAATGGGAGGTGGGGGAAGGGACACTTCAACTCTGCTTCTGGATTCAAGATAGCTTTTTGTTCGCATTATAGAAATGCTTAGTCCTGTAGAAGCATGGAGAGAAGAGGGTCACAAACGCCTGTGTGCACTCCTCACTGGGCTTCCGAAGGTCTCAAGTCCCGTTCAGTCTTGTTTTTGTCTCTGTGCTCCTCCCCCACATATTCTGAGGCAAATCCCGGCCACCATAGCATGTCATTAGGATGTCTCTTTCAAAAGCATGGTGGTATTCAGAGAGCAAATGACTTTGTTTCGGGAAAGGCAGGGTGTGCAGACGGGCTGGTTCCCCGGGCCGGTGTCTCAACTCCACCTTGGATGTCCCCACTCCTGCTCCCGAGTGGAGGCGAAGGGCGTCGGACTCCTCAGCATGCTGTGCACGGGAGTCAATGAATGGGCAGTAATGGCTTCCAAGCGTTGTCTCACGATGTGACTTGACTACTTGAAAGCTGGTTAAATAGATTATGTGCTTCACAAAAAGATGACTCTTGCATATAATCTGTGGTGTGGAGTGAGCAGATTTTCAAAGCAAGATACAAAGAGACGGAAAGGTCAGAGCTTCATAATTTGTGCATTTGTAGCTTCGTTCCCCTGTGATTACATTGTTGCCCACATATCTGACAAAAGCTGTGAAAATTAAAGCTTCAATCCTATTATAGAAATGAAAAGTTTCAATGTAATTAAATTAAAATAAACACTAAGACACCAAGGTTTGGGATTTCTGCTCACAGAAATGTTTTACATTAATGTTAAAGCAGTGAGGAAAAAAGGAATCAACCAGATAGCATTAACTTTCAAATTAGTCAAGAGCATTGGACGTATTTGCAAGGTGCCTTTGTGTTAAGGTGAGGGAGCTTCTGAAATGCACGCCCTTACCCACATGGGTTCCTCTCCGCCGTGGATCTGAACCAGAGACCTTTGGGAAAGTTCATTCCAATGATCACCACATCATTTTCTTCATCTTTCAGGAGCTAGCCCTTCCATATTCCCATGTTGAAAGCAACCAAACCAATGGAGAGATTTTCTTTAGAGTTTACTATGAATTTACCATTGTGTCTTAAACTCGTTTTTAGAGGGTAGTGCAAGATTGGAAGAGTAGAGATTTAAAGATTTAGTGGAAAGATAATCCCCTTATGGTCTTGACAGTAGTTTAATACTCTTGCTGGATTATGTTGTTTTGAGCTCTCTATTCACTGGCACCCCTCTGTTTGTTTTTCATTTTGGGGTTTGTTTTTTCCCCCTGATGGTTGGAATCTGGTAGTGAGTAGGAATGGGAAACGTGCCAGTCCCTTATTTTCTGGCCATTCCCATGGCTGTTTCTTTCAATATAGTGAACAGGCTCCTTTTAGACAGTGTTCATCAGCCTCATAAAACTTCATTTGTGTTTCATTTTTGAACAATACAGCGCTTCTTCAAAATGTAGGCCTAAAGAACTTAAATTATCTTCCTCATTCTTATTTTCAAGGTGAATGATTCTTCCAGTTATCAAGCAGAGTGAAACTCTCCTTTTTAATAGTAGAAACATTAGTTACAGCAGCCCTTTGAAATCTGAGGGCAAAGGCTCAGATACCTGTTGGGACCAGCTATTAGGAAATATTGAAGTCAGATTTCTAGACTATTTTTGTTGTGATTAATCCCAGTTATAAAATTCATATTTCTTAAAACCACTCTATTAATCAATTTCTTTTGCCTTAAATTGTAGAAAGAATAGCTATATGTTTAATATAGATTTATAATAAAATATACCTTCTTAATGCTTTTGATCCATAAACAAAAAATCTCTTGAGCTTCTCCACTGTGGAAAATGGATAGGTATTTCTCTTTATTGAAGGGATCTTAAACCCAGAGCTACTCTATAGTAGTTTTGTTAACTTGAGGGATATTGTACAGAAAGAAAAATTGGGGTTGCGGCTATCATGTACCATAATCACATAACGTACCACGCATAGAGCAGTCCAGAATACTTAACTAGGTAATTGTGCTGGCTGACTTCTAAGGAATGTTACTGGCTTTGAACCCCAAAGACTGGTTCTTGAAATAATAGTGGAATGTGAAATCATTTTCTTCTCTTCTGTTTTTGAGAATATTTTAATATTTATCTGTAAAGTACTATACCTTTTTCATATCTCATTCTATATATCACTGTGTATCATTCATTATATGAGCATCTGAAAGCACTGTTTGTTAAAACAGCACAACCTAGGAGGGTCAACTCAATTTCTTAATTATAATTTGCTGAACACCTACCATGTGCTCAGCACTGTTGGATAGCAAGTTTGATTCCTCTGAGAGGCTTCAGAGCCATCAGCTTAAAAATGTGTAATTGGAAAAGAGTAATTCTCCTAATTTACAGATAAGGAAGGGCCCAGGAGTTAAACCACAAATCCAAATCTGTAAGCAAAATCCCAGTCAGGGAGCTGTCCACCACTCTGGTGCTGATTAAGGGGTTGTCTTATTAAAAATCCATCACCCACTCAAACTGTTTCACACCCACTATATGAGTAATGCATTCTGAATACCGAATTTACTTCAGATGCCATATGGAACAAGACAAAACACAAATACATGAATAGATGAACACATAAATAAATGTAAACACGCATAAACAAACAAGTAGAAACACAGCACTGTGCTTGTGGAATTTTCATACTTTTTTCTTCTTTTTCACGGTAGGGACTCTTATCTGTGATCAGATTGGTGGTGCCAACAGTTCCTCATGGTGTAGTTGGTCCAGCCTTTATCACAGTTGATTCTCTGTCCTGCACCCACCCTCTGAGTGGGCTCCTTTCCCTATTGTTTGATGTTGGGAACAAGGAAAGCAATCTTAGAAGAGGCTGCCTTGAATCTCCGATATCTAGTAATGCTCACAGAAGGCACCACGATGGCATGCCTCTGAGTCTCTGCAGTTCATGGTTCCTTCCAAGCCCTGTGAGATTAGCTCTGTGCCTGTGTGATATGGTACCTACAGCAACTTGTCTGTAACAGTTGGAGGAGCCCAGGTCAGCCTGTCCACTCCTAGGTTTTCCTTTAAGATCCCATTTTATTTTTGTTGCATAAACCCTTCCCTGAGTACATAGACTATCCTTGAGGATGGAGTGGATCAGACCTTACGGTTTCGACACTATGACTGGTACTTCCAACGTAATCTTTTAACTTTTTCATCTACTTGTAAATGGGAATCATTTGTGATTTTTCTCTGTTGGTGGTTCTTTCATTCCTTCTGAAAAATTATTACTGCAATACTAATGAATGTTTAACCCCTATTATTAAACTTCTCAAAACTGAGGGATCTAAAATATCTGCTGCTCTATTCCTTCTTCCAAAAAGATGACTCTTTCTTTCTTTCTTTCTTTCTTTCTTTCTTTCTTTCTTTCTTTTCTTTCTTTCTTTCTTTCTTTCTTTCTCTTTTTCTTTCTTTCTTTCTCTTTCTTTCTCTCTTTTCTTTTCTCTTTTCCTTCCTTCCTTCCTTCCTTCCTTCCTTCCTTCCTTCCTTCCTATCTATCTATCTATCTATCTATCTATCTGACAGAGTGACAAGAGAGCTTGCATGCATGCAATTGAACGGGGTGGGGGGCAGAGGGAGAGAGAGACTCTTAAACAGACTATCTATCTATCTGACAGAGTGACAAGAGAGCTTGCATGCATGCAATTGAATGGGGTGGGGGGCAGAGGGAGAGAGAGACTCTTAAGCAGACTATCTATCTGACAGAGTGACAAGAGAGCTTGCATGCATGCAATTGAACGGGGGTGGGGGGCAGAGGGAGAGAGAGACTCTTAAGCAGACTCCATGCCCAATGTGGAACCCAAAGCAGCTCAGTCTCATGACCATGAGATCATGACCTGAGCCAAAACCAAGATTTGGGCACTTAGCTGACTGAACCACCCAGGCACCCTTATGACACATTTTTTATTATGTCTAGTGATTTCATCCAGAAGACATCTTTGATCAGCTTCTTTTCCCATTGCTATACAGTCTCTATGCTGCCACGTCCTCCTTCCAATTTTCAATAAATTAAATTCTTTTAATCTCTATGTCATCCTCTCAGTTAAGATTCTGTGACATTGGGCAGAAAGTTCACATGCAGATTATCTTATTTCTGATAGTTCCAGCCCTCAGGTGAGTGGTGCTGAGGAGCTTCTGACCAAAACACTGACAAAGAAACTACAGCTCAAAAAGGAAAAGTGACATACTTAGAGTTAGTCCGTGTGAATGGATTCTCCTCATACTACCAATGTTTATGGCTTGCTGCCTTAAAATGATGCTTGGAAAAACGTAATCTGCACTTGACATGTAAAGATACCCGAGCCACACATGTTTACGTGCACGTGCACATGTATGGATCATTTATTCTAAGGAGCTCTATCTCCGGGATCAGACCCCTAATTCTGGCTCGGCTGCTTAGTGGTGCAATCCCCGCATGTCCCTTTACTCTGGCTCCTGGCACCCCATCTGTCAATCTGGACATAAGTAGATGGCTCCCGTGATCCCTTCTGTTGATGGCTCCATTTTCTGCATTTCTGTTGTTTGAAGACTTATATGGAGGGAGAAAATCATTTGAACCAATTGAATCATGAGGGCACAGAGTTCTTAGAGAGTTGGAAAATAAGATGAGTGTCTGTAACAAATGAGTAACCAGCACCCCCCATTTATATAGCTCCTACTGTTTAATTCTCATTAAAAGTGTTAATCTGGATCTCAGTTCTATGTAACAGGCTCAAGGTTATTAAATGCACTTTATGGATCATTTGTTTAATGTGACCAAACTAAAAATTAAGCAGCACATTATTCAGTGTTCATAAAACGAATGTTTTAAATGGACAAATTCATTCTCGAATTTGCATCTTGCCTTAATGTAGAGCTGTAATGGGGTTATAGACGGATATTCTACTTGGACATTTATAAGCTGATGATGCCTTTTGAATACCTTTTATAAAGATTAATATTTTTTACTTTGTGCCCATTACCAGAGCATTAATCATCATGGCTTCAGCCTGCACAGCTGAGGACGAACAGATGTCGAATTATTGCTGTCTGTAATCATAGTGGATCACACTGGGAGAGGCGGGTGGAGCAGGGTGGCTGGGACCTCTGATCCCCACAGCTGATTTGTGTGAAGTCTGGGTCCACCGGGCTTGCCTGCCCCTTCCTGGCAGTCTGCACTGGGCTGACTGCGCTCCCCTCTTCCGGTGGGGAAGATCAGGAGAGCCGTGCCAGCTAGTTCTGGCCTCCCTGTGGGTCGTATCTCTGCCTCGACTCAGCCTAACAGGCAGTAGCAACCCTGCGGTCACATACACGTGAAGGCAGATCTGATAGGAGAAATCTGCTATGGCCTCGATTCTCCTTCCGTTGACGAACACCAGTTCATTAAGATGAGAATCACACATTAAGATGAGAATTAAGATGAGGTCTTTAACATCTGCCTCCTAGCATGCTCTGAGACCCTGCTGTCCAACACAAATAGAATGTGAGCCACATATGCAATTTATAACTTTCTAGAGGCCACATTAAAAAAAAAAGTACAACACAGTTGCTGAAATTAATTTTAATGATTTATCTAAAATACCATCTGAACATGACTTCAATCTAAATATTACTAATGACATAGTTTTTCATTCCTTTTTTCCACACTGGGCCTCTGAAATCCAGTGCAGTTTTTGACGCCTACAGCCCATCTCAATTTGGATGCTAGATTTTCATCAGGGATCCTTAATCTGCATTTTTCACATTTAATAAAATTTACCGCTGAGAAGTGAATTCACACACCCAACTTGTTCCAGGTGTTCCATACCATTGTTTCCAATAAGCAAGTGTCATTTTTTTCATTTACATCTAAATTACTTAAAAATTAACTGAAATGGAAAATTCCATCTCTCAGTGCTACCTGCTGTATTTCAAGTGGTCACCAGCTCCCCTCTTGGATAGGGCAGCTCGAAGGCGTTAGTCTTTGTGTACTTTTTGTTGAAAAGACTAACTTTGTATGATGATTTTATTTCTAGCACTTGTATTGGCAGCTGTCATTTATTAAATGTTCCCATTTGCCAAATGCACACATTATACCATATGATTCTCACCATGAACCTCACAGGTAAACAGCCCCATTTTGCAGATAAGAAAAATTAAGGCTTAGAGAGTTTTTTTTTTTTATTTTTAAAATGTTTATTTAGTTTTGAGAGTGCGAGAGAGAGGCAGAGAGAGAGGGAGACACAGAATCTAAAGCAGGCTCCAGGCTCTGAGCTGTTGGCACAGAGCTGGACACAGGGCTCGAACTCGCGAGCTGTGAGATCATGACCTGAGCCGAGGTCAGATGCTTAACTGACTGAGCCACCCAAGTGCTCCAAGGCTTAGAGAGTGTTAAGTAACTTGCCCAAGACCCAAAGCAGGGAGTGAGCAGGGTGGATTTTATTGTTTCTTGATCTGTGTGGGGAAACTGGACCTTGAAGAGAGTCCGGTGTCCCAAAATTGAAGAGTGACCCTGGTCCCTAAGCTTCTAGTCAAATATTTATTGTAGCTGTTTTCCAAGTGATTAGTTGTGGGTAGTTTATTTAAAATGTGTTTTCTGTTAAAAATACAAGAGTTTATTTGTTTGTGGGGGGTTTGCCAGTTTCCCAGGCCATCTGCCTTGGACCTAATTGGACTGTTGGCATGAATCATGGGACAGAAATGGCACTTAGTTCAGGGGGAATGGTATTCAGGACACTGAGTTGGGACATTCAGAATATGACAGGAGATCCCTGTTTCTCAGCTGCCAGAGACTTCATCTGATGCTTTAAAATTGTTCATCGAAAGCATGAGTGTGTATGGGTGTGTGTGCATATAGTGTGTGGGTGGGCGCGTATGGTGTGTGTGTGGGTGTGTAGTGTGTGGGTGTGTGTAGTGAGTGTGGTGCGAGTGCGTATATTGTGCGGTGTGTGTGAGCGTGTGTGTGCTGTACTGTCCTCTGTGCTCTTGAGTTTTGGACTTGACGTCGGGGTAGAAGCTGAGAGGCGTGGGTGTTAGGTAGGGCGTGTGCCCACCGCTTCTGGAAGAGACTCAACAGTTGACCAAAATGTGGACCAAGAGGTCCCTCTTGGGGACCGTCTCCCTCTGGAAGACGAGTGTTGGGAGGCCAGTGTGGGTGTGCTTTGGTGGGGGGGGGGGGTGTCACACTGGGAGGGGACTGGCTTCTCACTGCACACCTGTCCTCAGATACTGTGTGCCTATAGTTGCACGTGGCCCCCACCGGCTCTCGCACATGCGCTCGCACACGCGCATGTGTGTCTGCACACTCCTGTCCTGACAGCCTTGGACACTGTCCAGTGAAACTGGGTCACCAGAAAGTGGGGAGAGATCTTGTTACGATGACGTCTTCCGAGGACAGGACAGGGCGGCTCGCACCGCAGGTCCCTCGTCACCCCTGAACGGGAGCCGGGCGCTGTGGTTTACAGATAAAGAACCAAGGATAGTGTGACAGCTGGCCTCCAAGGAGGAGCACGCACACTCAGGTCCTAGTTTATGTGTATGCGTGTGGCGGGGGGGGGGGGGGGGGGGCTCCCCTTGGTGAGAACAGGACCCCTTCTCACGGAGATTGCATTCCGGCATGGACAAAAGATGGCTGACCCAGGTGTCACAGCGGTCCACACGCCGGGCACCCGTGCCCGGGTCTGTCAATGAGTCCTGCCGGGGCCTACAGATCACGGGTCACAACGGGACGTGCTGATTGGTTTGCCTCCAGCTTTGGTCCCCCCGGCCTCTGAAGGTCTCTCGGGCATGGTCCTTCCTGGGGGCCTGGGACGTGCTTCTGGAGGATGCTGCTGTCCTGTGACCCTGTGTCCTTGGAGGCCTGCATGAGATGCCTGCTGAGGTCACTGTGGCCTCTGAGGACAGCCCGGGTGCCCAGGCACCCGTCTCCAGAGCTCTGTCCTGGGGCTGGAGTGTCGGAAGCCTTCCTGAGGTCCTTCTGCGAGCATTGTCTCCTTTCATTCTCCCCGCTCCCCTGTCTCCCCTTTCTCCTAAGCTCCCATGGATGCGGCGGGTGACAAAGGACTGACGAGCTGTGGAAACATCCAGCTTGCGGTTATGGGTCCATCAGAAGGATTCTAACAAAGGGGGTTTTATGTTCTCGGGGCTAAGAGAGTGAAATGTCTTCCGACGTGACAAAATGGCAGTGACGTTTCCCAAAGTTTGGTGGTTTCTCATCAAGAGGGGCTGGATGACAAAGGAACGCAGCTGACACGCAGACCCCAGGTTTGGGTAGCAGGTGGGCGTGCCCGGCACCAGGGAGCTGAAGATGGTGACAGCATCTCCTGTCGAAGATGAACAGGGCTGCCGTCACTTCTTCACCCCAGAGTAATTCTGACAAATGACACTCACACACTCAATTACCTCTGAGAACGGTGGAGTCAACAACTGCCTGTCCAGCATGACAGATAAATGGGGTGGGAAGAGATGGAACTCGGCCAGGGCATCCGGGTACCGGAGGCTGGCGGGCCATTTCGGCCATCTCTGGGGCCAGGGCTGTGTTCCTCTGGTTTTCTAAGACTGTTCGCAGACACACTCCTCCTCCCAACCTGGGCCGGTCTTCTCCCTCTGTTGGGTTCCTCCTCAGCTTGTTTGGTTTAGCTGAAAGTCATTTGTTTCCCTTAATCATGTTGTCAGAGTCCGGGGATTCCTGGCCGCAGCTTCTCCCTCAGATGTCTTGGAGATCTCCGAGATGGTGGCAGCGATACAGATGCCCCAATGGACAGGGGCGACCAAGGGCTTGGCCCCCCGGTGAGGGCGGTTAAGCTGGGTGATGGGTTTCAGGCTGAAGGGAACGAAGCCCATCATCCTGGTGACGTCTTGCCAGGGGCTGTGAAGATGGCCGCCAACAGGGCTGGACCTGGACGGGTTTGCCAGGAGACCTTCCAGTCTGTTGGGTTCTAGGAGGTTGCCGTGTAGTCTTTACCCTGGATGTGGTGTCGTGATTGAGGTCAGCACGCCAAGGGCTACCGAAGGTGGTTGCCATTTGTGAGCATTGAGGTTCTGTAGGAAAGACCCTGGGCTTTGGAGTGCTTGCGGGATGCGTGTGTTCAGTGGGTCAGCATTTGGGGCCGATGCATCTTCAGTCTGGGTTCACTGCCACGGGTAGTTTTCTTGTCGCGTTTCCCTGGCACTGGCTTGGGCCTTGGGCAGCTCTCGGACACCCGTGCAGGCTTCTGCACTGACAGCAGGTCTCGGCTCTTCGGAGCACTTCCCCTGTGAGTTTACGGGGCTCTGGTATTTGGGAGATGGTCTCCTTGGTGACTTCATCTGCTGACATCACAGGGAAGGTTGGCTGAGAAGGGGAGGGCCCCGACATCCGCGAACACAGACGTGGAAGGACTGTCATGGTCCCCACAGGACAGTGCCTTCTTCGCGTGCCATGTGTCTCACTGCCTGACCTCTGGTGAGTCCTGTCATTATAGCCAGTAAGGTGAGCCCGGCTGCTGCCCAGAAGATGCACAGCACGTTAGCACCTCATACGTTAAGTATTGATTACTCTTATTGTGAAGTCGACAAGTGAAATCATATAATCACTGGGCAAAACACTTTCTGGAAAAATGGAGTAGCTGTTGGTCCTTTTCAAGGGGATAAATCGTAACGGGATTTGCAAAAGCCTGAGCCTGAGCTTCGTACGTGCGGTTCCCTGGAAGGAGGTGGAACAGCAGAGTTTGTGCTGCTTCTGTGTGCTTGATGCTTCCCGCCTGCACCCCACTCCCACCTGCACCCCTGGGCCTTCATGACCGTGTACTCCTGGGAAAGTCTTCTACGTGGGTCGCAGCATACTTATGGGAGCCATTTCAACGCTGCATGCTCCTTTGTTTCTTCTGTTAAAAGAGTTCAGGAAACATTAGTGCGAAACATGCTTTTATGCGTCATTAACGTAAGCCCACCATGTGAAATCCTGAGACAAGCTAAGTATATCTAATGTTTGGGAGCACTGCTGTCTGTTCTGTCGTGCCCTGAATTTTAAAGGGGACGGCGGTGGCTGGGCTGGTTTCACAAGCAGAGCTGGGGTGGTGGGAACACGTCGCTCCTGTTGGGAGGGCAGGATGGTACCGGAGTTAACTGGGCTCCCCACCTGGAGGAGTAATTACGTTCCATCCTCAGTCTCCTTCATGTTCGTGTCCTTATTGTCCTTTAATTTTCTGAACATCCTTTTCTCTGCTCCCATCTGAAGCACAAGGGAAAATCCAGATGTTCCTTCGTCCCTACACCCCAGTGTCCCTCCATTACACAGCCGTGCTCCCGGGAGCTGTTTTCCATTTTTCGTCCCCGCTCAGCCATTCCAGGAAGCTGCCTCAGGGGGCTCTGTGTGCCTCTCACTGCCACGCCCCAAGCTTGTTCTGTCCCACCCATTCTTGCCACCGTATTTGGCCACCTTGATCACTGTGCTCCCTTGCTTGGGTGGCATCACTTGTCTGCCTCCTCCCACATCCTGGCTCTCTCCACCTTTGTGTCCTGCACATCTCCTGTTCTAACACCTACGTCCCGATGTTGGTCAGTTTTCTGCCCTTTTTGCATATTCCCTTTGATGGTCTTAGTGGCTTTCATTGCTGCCTAGAGGCTGGCGATCCTTTCATCTGTGTTTCTAAACCAGAAATAATGTCTAGAACCCTCTCTCCATTTGCCTAGTAGATGGGGCCACTTGGGTGTCCAACAGGCAACTCAGACTCCACTTGTCCCAAACTGAACCCTTGTCCTTTTCTCCCTCCTTTAAAAAATACCCTTCTCTTCTCACATTCCTCTCTTTGGATGGCATCATGTGGCTCCTTGGATGACACATCATTACCAGGACTTGGAGCGTTGTGTTTGACTCTCCTTTATCTGCCACCTTCCATCACCGAGCCCCGGGTCCAGCCTGCCTCCAGTTTTCTCTTGCTCAAGCCCTCTTTCAAACTCACCACTGCAGCCGGAGGTCAGGCCTTTACTGTTTCTTGCCTGGTCGATCGCAGTGGCTAACTGACGGTTTCTCTCCCTCCTGTCTCCGCTGCCCTACCCGTGCGCCATGCCAGAGGGACTCTCGCCTTTTGCTCTGATCACATCTCTCCCCGCCCCCATCAGCATGTTGGTTTTCCCAACTTTCTTGACCTTACCCATCATGTGCATGCTGGTATCCAGCTGCCTGTCTGGCCTTTTAGCCCTTTCCTCCTCTCCCCACCCTCCACCTGTGCATGTGTCTCTTGAATGTGTCATATGCTCCCGCCTGCCTGACTCTGTGTCCAGGTTTCTCATTCCTTGATTGCCTGCCCCATGCGGGAAATTGCCATTCCTCTTGCCAGCAGGTGAAGGTCCTGCCTCCTAAAGGAGGCCTCCCTGACTCATCTCCAAGCCAGTGCCTACTCCCTCACTTCTCTCTCTCTCTTTCACTTGCCTGTGCATTAGCTCAGGGGTCTGGGAGGCCAGAGAGAGGAGGCTGTGGCTCATCTCCTGGATCTATCGTAAGTCATAGGAGCGAGCACCTTGTCCTAAGCATCTAACCAGGCCTAAGCCTTCGTCCTTATCCTCGTGGGAGGAAGTACCCCGTACCCCAAACCTGTGAGTAGCTAGAGCCATCGTGTCCTTGTTAAGAGATGAGGAAGCCGAGTCTCAGGGGTATCAGGAGCTGCCCAACATGTCCCTGCCAGGAGGGGAGGAGAACTTGAACTCAGACGGCCTCTCTCCAGAGCCTGAGCTCTCAGCACCCCCGCAGACTGTCCCGATGCAGGTGTGAGCCCAGCAGAAGTTTGCCCAGAATGAGCAAAGATCAAGCGGGGAATTTAGTAAGTTGATGACCTGGCCTAGCTCAGAAACATTTATGAGGCATAAGGGACTAGAAGGAAACCACGCTTTGGTCCTCCTAGGAAAAAGTAAGAATAGCTGCAATTCAAAAAATATTTGTTGTGAGGAGTATTTCTTTTAAAGTTGTGAGTCAATGAATTTATACTTCAGCACAGAAAACCAGTCAAACCCCCCAGCATGTGTGCCTGTGTTTAGATCTGTGTGCACACCACGGGATGTACGTGAAAATGTGCTTCTATATGTTTGTGGGTTATTTATTGTGCATTTACAAGGAGACACACCCATAGATGTGTGCGCGTGTGTTTGTGTGTAAATTATTTCCATAGCGGTAGACACGATTTCTCCCCGCATCCCGCCATCTGACCGGCTCCAGATGTCAGTTTCACACATGCGAGAAAGTAAATGTAACATGCTGGAAACAATGTAACATGCTACGAAACAAGCTTCTAGCAAATAGAGTTGCATCTTGGTGGGTCCCCTGCTGACTCGCAGCCCCGTGTCCCCTGCAGACTGCAGAGAGATCCTGCTTCCCATGATGACGGATCAGCTCAAGTACCATCTGGAGAGACAAGAAGACCTGGAGGCCTGCTGCCACCTGCTCAGCAACATTTTGGAGGTTCTGTACAGGAAGGATGTGGTGAGTAATGGCCGCGGCGGGAAGCGAGCCCCCCCGCCTCACGGAAGGCGCATTTGATTCCTTTACTTTTACGGGTTAGCCTGCTTCTCTCAGTTGAGTGGTACTTTCAGGGATTTTTCTTTATGCACGAAGTATGATAATAATGTAAAAACATCTTTTTCTTTTTTTATTTTAAGTTTACTTCCTGTCACTTCTCAGGCGGATGCCTCCCCAAGACTGATTTTTGATTTTGACCCTTAAGGTCAGAAAATGACTTTGATGTTAAAAACTGGACGGGGGACCTGGGTGGCTCCGTGGGTTAAGTATTTGACTTCGGCTCAGGTCATGATCTCGTGGTTCCTGAGTTCAAGCTCTGTGCTGACAGCTCGGGGCCTGATGCCTGGTTCGGATTCTGTGTCTCCCTCTCTCTCTGCCCCTCCCCCGCTCGCACTCTCTTTCTCTCAAAATAAACATTAAAAAAGAAACTGGAAATGCGCAGATGGAAGCTATTATCTACATTCCTTTTTCTTAATTCTTATTTAAAAAATTTTTTTTTAACGTTTCTTTATTTTTTTTTATTTTTTTATTTTTTTAATTTTTTTTTCAACGTTTATTTTATTTTTGGGACAGAGAGAGACAGAGCCTGAACGGGGGAGGGGCAGAGAGAGAGGGAGACACAGAATCTGAAACAGGCTCCAGGCTCTGAGCCATCAGCCCAGAGCCCGACTCGGGGCTCGAACTCAACGGACCGCGAGATCGTGACCTGGCTGAAGTCGGACGCTTAACCGACTGTGCCACCCAGGCGCCCCACGCTTCTTTATTTTTGAGAGAGAGAGAGACAGGGTGAGAGTGGGGAAAGGGCAGAGAGAGAGGGAGACACAGAATCGGAAGCAGGCTCCAGGCTCCGAGCGAGCCGTCGGCACAGAGCCCGACACGGGGCTCGAACCCACAGACTGTGAGATCATGACCTGAGCCGAAGTCAGACGCCCAACCGACTGAGTCACCCAGGCACCCCAATTCTGATTTTAATGAAGTAATACATGCACATAGTGGTTTTTTTTTTTAATTTTTTTTTTCAACGTTTATTTATTTTTGGGACAGAGAGAGACAGAGCATGAACGGGGGAGGGGCAGAGAGAGAGGGAGACACAGAATCGGAAACAGGTTCCAGGCTCCGAGCCATCAGCCCAGAGCCTGACGCGGGGCTCAAACTCACGGACCTCGAGATCATGACCTGGCTGAAGTCGGACGCTCAACCGACTGAGCCACCCAGGCACCTCATAAAGGGATCCTTTTATTTTTTAAATTTTTTTTTTTTTAACGTTTATTTATTTTTGGGACAGAGAGAGACAGAGCATGAACGGGGGAGGGGCAGAGAGAGAGAGGGAGACACAGAATCGGAAACAGGCTCCAGGCTCCGAGCCATCAGCCCAGAGCCTGACGCGGGGCTCGAACTCACGGACCGCGAGATCGTGACCTGGCTGAAGTCGGACGCTCAACCGACTGCGCCACCCAGGCGCCCCGGTAGTGGTTTTTTTTTAAGTCATTGGTGTTTCCTAGAGTTTTGAGAAGAACGGCCCCGTGCCTCCTTCCCCAGATTCCACAACCCACCAGTCATTTCCTTCTGTGCCTTCTTAGCTAGTCTTTGTCTTTTTAAATGGTTTTTCTTTTTGTATTTGTAAATTGTTTGCTTAGTCTGTGGACCTTTTTTTGAAATCAGAAGTGGGTGCGAGCCCACGTGCAAAAGGCTGACCCTGTGCCTTCCCGTCGCCAACACACCCACCATACACAGCTGTGCACAGATGTGCACATGCGCGAACTCGCCGACCCTCCGGTTGTGCCTGTACAGGTCCGTGTCCATCCGTGTGCCTCCAGCAGGGGACAGATGGGCCAGGTTTTCAAGGTCAGCAGGGCTTAGTCTTTGCTCTCTCCCCCGTGACCTCTGGACACCTTCCCAGTCAACACACACACATACCTGTCCTGCCCACTTCCTTCCTGCAGGGATTCGTTCTCTCGGAGCCTGGTGAGTGCCTTTGAAGAAAGAGATCAGATTGAATCACTTCATAGCAAGGGTGGCTATATCAGCTCTTCCAGGGGAGTTGCCTTTGGAAGCTTCTAGAAGCCTTAATCCAATGGCCAGCTTCTAGGCCCCCTTCCAGGGCCTGCCTTTGTCTTAAAGGGGAGAAGGTTGGGAGTGAAGTGTATGTATGGCCCAGCTTCAAAGGTGATTCCTGCCCTGGCCTTGTGTGTGAGCACCTCGAGAACGTATTTAAACAAGTTCCAAGTTCAGGCCAAGTTCATCCCATCACACACAAAATAAAAGAGCACGTTTTTCCCGATGGAAGAATCCATGGCACATTATGGATTTTAGATAATGTGCTAAAATAAATACATTGAATTCCAGGTGCTGGATGCCCAGGTTATTCGAACTTGACAGGCAGAGCAATCTATGGCTGTTATCTGCCTGCTTTCCACTTACAAATGGCCAAGGGTCTCTAGAAAACTAATTGGTGGGCTAATCAGGGATCATAAACATTATATTGTTTAAACAGATTTGCTTTTATTTTTAAGGTTTGCTTAAATTCAATTACTATGATTGTATAACAAATTATCACTAATGGACTATAATTAATAAGATGCGTTGCGTTTTCTTTGTGAAGGCTTTTGCCTTTGACAAGGGCCATTCTTCATCTCGTTAAGGGTTATAATTGATTTACTCTTTACAGGGTAAATGGATTCAGTGACAACTGCCGAGGCTTGCATGTTAATGATGGTCTTAGGTGTTGGTTTTCACTGCTGTGTCTTCCTCCAGGGGCCAACTCAGAGGCACGTCCAGATCATCATGGAGAAGCTTCTGCGGACAGTGAACCGAACTGTCATTTCCATGGGGCGGGATTCCGAGCTCATTGTAAGTGCTCCGTGGTGAATGCTTGGGCGCGTAATTGTGGCGGGGGCCCCTTCCCCAGGCGTGTCACTTATTCCCAGCCCTGAAAATCCATCTGGCCCTTTCCCAGCTGCCTTTTGGGCATAAGCTTATTTTACTACATTGTAGTGAACAGCAGAGAAGCATTTATTTACAGTCTGGTATATAATATATGCTGATTTTCCATGATTCTAGAAGCAGGTGTCAAAGTTGAAGGGTCAGCAAACTAACATGTTAGAGACAGAAGCATCTGCTTCCAGTTACTCATTATTTACTTCTAGCAAAGGATATGGATTTTCTTCTTAAGTTCTTACCCTTCTGGCAGTTTCTTTCTACGTATTTACATTTAAGATGCCATTAATAAAATTTTATGACGGACCTTAAAAAGTAAACGAGGTGCTCCAACCCAGCCATTTTATTGTCTACCCTGATGTATCGTAGATGTCTCTCTTCTACAGGTGACTGAGGCATGCAATACTATCTATGATTTTTTTTCAAGAAAGTTTTCACAATAATTTAGACAGGTTTTCACTTTTTCTTTCCCCCTCCGGAGCGTACCACCCTCCCTCACTGCCATTATTCTTCGGTTTGGTTTCTTAGGCGAAAGATGCTCACACGGGTCCCATTTATTTTCCTTCATTCCCAGCACCTGTTACCATTTCACTAAATTTGGTGGATGGCATTTCACAAAAAATGCTGAGAACTTTTCGAATCCAGGAACACAACGTCCAGTTAGGGTTCTCGCTGGCAACCAGAGGAGATACGTTGTGCTTCCTTGTGTGACCATAGTTCTTTCTGCGTATCCCGGGAGGGGAACCAGTTAACGCATGCTCTTTGGGCAGCAAGGCCAGAATGCACGGAGGGCTGGACCTGCTCTGGTTTCTGTGGCTCGCACCAACAAAGGCTGCGGTTTCGCATCTGACATCACAGATGGGTAGCACCGAAGTGGGGCAGTTGCTGTCTTAGTCTGTTTCCATCAGTGAAACAGCCTAGCTTGTGCTTCAGTGTTTCAGCACGTGTCATGGTCAGATTTTCCTTTGCAAGGCATTGGCTGATCACATGTATGAAGTAGGAATGAAAATATTTCTTATAAGTTGGCTTTATTTGCAGTGGACTTATCCATTACTCCGTAACAGTACGTGCGTCTCCCTTATCACATTCTTTTCTGTACTCTTAATACCTTTGTGTAGGAGGGTGGAGACTGAGCCCCATGGAGTAGACGTGAGGTGACTCCAGGGGCCCCCCACCCCCACCCCCCACCGTGGGCTGGTGCTCCTGTCTTCTTGGCACTGTGCCATGGGTGTCCTTGGAACACTCTCATGTTGTGGGACTCTGAGGGGCCCTGAAGCAGGATGGGTCCTGTGTGGCCTGAAGTTGAATCAAGTTTGGTGCCATTTCCTAAGGTGACCCATATTGGAATGGGCTGGAGTACAGAGGGGGGGGTGATGTGATGGCAGTGTGGGGCTGCAGGGAGTGAGTGATGGGCAGTGGCGATGGGCAGAGGGGCAAGATGGCCGGTGTGGGGGCCGGTGAGCAGAGGACGTAGTTCTGTCTAGAGTTAGGGCCCTGACTCCAGCAGGGTGTTCATTTGGGTCATTGCCCGCTGGCAGGCAGTTAACCTGGGATGACGAGGGCAAGGGGGGACTCATGCAAGTTTGGACAGTCCTTGGAATGTGGAGAGATTGTGAGGCGTTCTCAACCAACGGATCTAGCGAGGGTAGAACAGAGGCCGTGGCGTGCGGCATCTTCTCCCAGACCATGTGGGCCCAATGCCTCTGGGGGAGTTCTTATCTCAGGCACGATGCTCATCGTGGTGGTTGTGATAGAGGCATGTTACTGAGCACTTACAGTAAAACCTCGGTTTGCGAGCACAATTTGTTCTGGGAACACGCTTGTAATCCAAAGCACCCGTGTATCAAAGCAAATTTCAAGAACCGTCGGATCACTTGTGATCATGTGATGTTCGGTGCCATGTCCTACTCATATTGCAAGACGTTGCACATTTATCAAGTTAAAATTTGCTAGGAATGTTTGCCCGTCTTGTGAAACACTCACAGAACAAGTTATCCGCAATCCAAAGCTTTACTGTATTTCTCTGCCAGCCACTGTGTAATTAGTGGGGAGATTCTCACTTACTTCTCAACCTCACTGCAGAAAATGTCCTGCAAAGACACAAGGAGTGTTCTAGATCCTGTGGCTGGCGTGGCAGCTGTAATTTGGTGCCCTGGTTTGGTGCCACAGCTGGTCCTCCTAGTGTGTTCTGTAAGAATGGTACTCGTGGGGCTGACCCCAGTGGTGGCCAGAGGGCATCTCAGGGGACTACGAGTTGCTTCTAGGTCTTCGTCCAGGTTAGGGAGGCAGCTGCTCAGCAGAGGAAGCACCTCTCCACTTAGCATCTTTCAGTCATTTCTTTGGGCCAAATGCTAGGATCTCCTGGAGGTGGAAGGGAGGGTTGAGCCCTTTCCCCGAAGGGCGTGGAGGGACCTGTGTGTTCTGAGGAAACCTCGAGCGTTCCTTAGGAAGAGCCCCTGCGTGTTCTGAGAAGGGCTGACAGGGAGGGCCTTGTGCCGTCTTACCCAGCTGGGGTCCAGTTCCTGCTGAGCACTCAGGAGGGGTTCAAGGCACTCTCTGGGAATGGGGGTGCAGAGCAAACCGCCCACATCCAGGCCCGTTCCCCACCATCCCACTTTCTCCTACAGAAGTCTCTAGAAGCAGGAAGGGGACTTGGGTCCTAAGCTGACTCCTCCCAATTCCTACATCTTCATTATCTATCAAAGGCATCCAGAGATCCCTTTTTTTTTTTAATTTTTGTTTTCAACGTTTATTTATTTTTGCGACAGAGAGAGACAGAGCATGAACGGGGGAGGGGCAGAGAGAGAGGGAGACACAGAATCCGAAACAGGCTCCAGTCTCTGAGCCATCAGCCCAGAGCCCGATGCGGGGCTCGAACTCCTGGACCGCGAGATCGTGACCTGGCTGAAGTCGGATGCTTAACCGACTGCGCCACCCGGGCGCCCCCAGAGATCCCTTTTGTAAAACCAACAAGGCTGCGAGGGGAGAGACTCTCAAACGAAAAAATAGATTCTGAATAAGCTGTAATTACTTGGTGAGTGACAGCAGCATCGAGATGTTTTCGTGAAGGACACTGACCTTTTAAAATGAGTCGTTGAGAAGGATCTTTTTTGTACTGTTTATTTTTGAGAGAGAGAGAGAGCGAGCGGGGAGGGACAGAGAGAGAGGAGGACAGAGGATCTCAAGCAGGCTCTGTGGTGACAGCAGAGAGCCCGACACGGGGCTCAAACTCACAAACTGTGAGATCGTGACCTGAACTGAAGTTGGATGCTCGACTGACTGAGCCCCTCCCAGGCACGCCTAGAAGGATCTTGAAGTCTTCCAGGAACCAGGAGCCCTTGTGCTGTCCACAGAGGGGGAAGACAGAGATGCTGCCCTGCTCAGAGAGCCCGACCTTGCTTTTCCAGTTTGCTCCGATGTAGATTTATGCATTAACTTCTTAATGTCAGTGTGGTTGCCCTGCGAATTTAGATTAGAGGAAGATCTGGGGGGGAAAATGTCCCTGACGAGGGGGGCAAAAAACATCAGCAGTGGACCTTCCAGAGAAGGAGAGCAGACAGTGGTCTACAGATCTGTTGTGTGTCAGCTGTAACCTCCCACCGTCACACAGACATTTCCGTCCTTATGCGCTTGCTACTTAGGTTTGCATAAATGGAATGGAAACCGTGCGACTAGGAATCAGCTTCAAGCTTCTGAATAATCACTGGAAATGGATTTAAAAATTAATGAATAATTATGCTTCACCTCATGGTTTATTCCACAGTATCGTCAACAGTAATACCGAGAACGTGGCCTCTGTTCGCGTCGGAGTGTTGTTAGTTGGGAATGCTGTCGCAGGCTGACCATTTTCCCGTCTGTTTATGTGCGCACTTGAGAAATGCAGAACTCCCTGCGTAATTGGATAAGCAGAGACGTGCAGTGTGAGCCTTTTCTTTTATCCGTGTCTGTGGTATTTGCTCAACACCGTACGGCTGATTGTGTATCATTTGTTTTAGTTCATTTTATACCTTTCAGCATTCGATGTGAAATGAACTGTTGGAACACATCTCACACATAGATGTGCCCTGACCCTAAGCGTCATACTTTTTTAACAAATAAAATTGCATCTGGCGAGTATAGAATTGCAGGTCTTGCGGATGCCGGAAACAGGTCCTAACCCAGAAGGCTTGTAGTCACCATGCCACAGAAGGAAGATCCCATTTTATCGGTATTCCAATGCGGTCTGCCACCGTAGAATAATTTTGTTTAGTGATTATTTATTTTTGAGAGCGCGAGAGAGCGTGCAAGCAGGGGAGGGACAGAGAGAGAGGGACAGGGGACCTGAAGTGGGCTCCGTGCTGACAGCAGAGAGCCCGATGTGGGGCTCGAACTCATGAACCTTGAGATCCTGAGCAGAAGTCAGACGCTCACCTGACTGCACCCCCCAGGTGCCCCTGATACTGTGGAATAATTGAGTGAAATGCTTAGTTTCATAGTGTCTGATTTCAGATTTGGGTTTTCTCTTCCTTTTTGGAAATTCCTGAGGCCCTTAGTGTTAGGCGGTGTTCTTAGTCATGGTATGTGGTTCGGAGTCATGCTGGGTTCGGCGCTCTTGTCCCGTGGGCAGATGGCATGGCCAGCCTTCTGGGGGGTGACCTGCTATCCCCCCCCCCCCCGGCCCCTCCCCCCCTACGCGTGTGTCTCTGCTAGAAGAAGCACTTGTACGCAAAGCTGGGTTGAGAGAGGATCAGTTGTGCCTTCTCCTGTGATGTTAGGTGCCTCTACCATGTGATAAGATTTACATTCTGTTAATGGGGACTTTAAAAATGTAATTGAGTGAGAAGGACTTTTAAGGATTTGTCTGCAGCCTGGATACCCACCAGAAGACCGGGAATCACTCATTCGCTAAGATGAAAATGTGCCTCTCCTCAGGAAGGATTCCCTTGGAAAATTCTCCGTGCAGGCTTAGGAAAGGGAAAGAGGCCATCTCCATCGTCTGCTTGCTCCTTTGACCAGCACCTCCTGACTCACTACACTCAAGTGAGGGCGTTCTGCTGTCTCCACGCTGAGCGCCAGCCTTGGGGGACGCCGATGGGGCGGGGGTGCATTGCATCACGAGGGCGGCGTCGCTGGTGGGGGAGATGTTGGTAGTGAGAAGCCAGCGCTTTCTCTGACCTGACATGCTTCTTTACTTGGAAAAGAGAAGAATGGAACTGGCCTGCCAGCCAAGAGAGCCCTTTGACCAAGACTCCTGATCAAATATTTGCACCGAGATGTGTTATGTGTCTATGCATGAACGTTCGTTTTTGCGATGTTTATTCTAATGGAGTTGTGGGGGTGTGCTTTTTGAAGAATTCTATTCTTCAAAAGAAAGTAATAACATTATAAAAGTTTCAAATGGAGAGTATCTGGCTCTTCTATACGAGTGTCGTAAAAAGGGTCTCTAATTGTATGTGTGCTGATCAATCTACTTGAAAGCAAAGGCCTAACGTGCTTGCGCGTGTGAGCCACGACGGCTTAATATATATATTTGTTTTCCTTCGGAATCGGCACAGGAGTTCTTTCTGCCTTTCTCACATTTCTAGTGTGTTTTCCAGGTTGGTCACTGCCTGGATGTACTGGGGAGGAGACAAACGCCACACCACTGCCTGGATAAAATATGCCGTGCTCTCTTTTGCATATCGTACTAAACCACGAAGGTGTCTTAAGTCCGTACGTACAGTTACAAGGCCGTATGCGGCTTTCGCAAGGCCTTCTCGCCTCCCGGAGCGTGTGCTGCACATTGTAGCACAACTATAGCGTTAGCATCAGTTAACCCCAGTTCACAAAACGGAACTCGATTTCTGAATCCTGTAGCTTCTCCGGGAAAGAGATTGGTCACACACCTATCTCATGCCAAATGTGCCGGTGACAGAGTTTTTCCCGATCAAAGAAGACATATTAGTATGGAAAGCAGCCTCTGTGATCTTTAGGTGACGCTGTGCCTGTGAAGCCTGCCTTGCTTAGTAATCAAGTCAAATTTTACCAGCTGATAACAACGCTCCCTAAGAGTCCGTTCCCCCCGCCGTGGGCTTTATAAACACACTGCGCTGTTACAGATGGCGTGGGATGGAGACATTCACGACCTGGTTCTCGTTGGTTCGTTCTTGCTCTCTTCTACGAAAGGCACAAAGCAGGCACCTGGTTTTGAGTGTGCGTGGTCTGAGTTGTAATGCAGGGTTGTGTACCTCAGTTCTGCCTCCGATCCTACCAGAGGGAGAATGGCTTTGCAGGGCACGCGCATGGTTGCTTCTGAGATTGGAGGCAGCCTGCGCTGGTTTAGGAGCTCAGACAGCATTTACGCCCCACCTCAGGTCTCCACGGCAACGGACACCTCGGGAGCCCCACGGAAGTGTGGGAAACTCCTGCCCATATCCTCTATCCTTTGCAGAGGAAAAGGGTTTTCCCACACCTTGATTTCCTCTCCATTTACACTCTGCTGGGGCGGGGGGAGGGCTTGCGATCCAAAGAGCAGAGGCAGGGGCCCCAGGTCCTCCCCCTGGAGGCCGGTCACACACCAGTCACTCTGGAAGTACCTATGAGGCAGAACATCCTTTGCTGTATGTGCTTGTTTATAAGAGGGGACCTCTGTGGCAACCCCAGTCAAAGGGTGTGGTTTGAATGGTTGAAGAGTGTGACCCGAAGCGTCTCCCCAGGTGCTCCTGGCTGGTGCACCGTGTCTTCCTTCACACGCACGTGGGTCCCACCCATCCTTTCTTCTCGCTGGTGAGTGTGTGAGGGCAGCGGGGCCTCCGTCTCAGCCTGCAGGGGTCCTACCGTCCTTGCCGGTGGCCTCTGCCCTTATAGACAGCGGGAAAAGGGTGGGGACCTCTCCCTTGTGTCTCTGCCAGGGTGGCGAGGTGGAGATCTTTCACCCACCCCCAGAGAAGAGGAAAAGAAGGAGATGGCCGATCCCCTGGGACTAGGGAACTGCTTGGTGGCTGATTTGGAGAGAAGCTGTCTCCACGGGACCGTTGCAGGATTTGGCATGGAAAGACCGATGAGTTCACTGGTCTCTCTGAGGTGTTGTAAAAACTAGACACGAGTTAGTCAGATCCTACTGGGAGGTGCTTTGTGCCCTTAAAAAGTCTTCCTGTTCTCCTGGTGGCTGAAGCCCCCGCCAGAGTCCATGATCTGGAAAGCCCAGCCCGAGCTACATGTCAGCCCTGCCCCCTCCCAGCCAGGCCTGGGGAGCCTGCACTTGTCTCCCTTCCTGAAGGCTAGAGGAAGTTTTTTGCAGCCCCAGCATCCTTCCCTTATTGTTATTTTCATGGATTACTTCTATTTTCCCAGATTACTGAGACCATGAAATAAGTTCAATATCCACACAAAACATTACCTTCGATTTTTTTATTTAAAAATTAATAAAGAACTTAGTGACAAGTATAATAATTTAATCTCTATACGTAATGCCGTGTGTACATCTACATATGAGGGAACACTGTACTTTTTACCTTGGTTTTGTATCAAAGTTTTTTCTTAACTCTTTCTAAGAGAAGAATCAGCATCTGGTAGTGACACATTGCAATTAAACTATGAAATGATTTTTAAAATATTTCTCTTCTGAAGATAGTTTTATTTTTAAATGGGGTTTATCTTCAATTTCCTTCTTGACTCTGAACATTTTAATTTTTTTTTTTCTTTTTTGGTCTAGACTGCTTTCAAACAGTGATGCCATTCTGTTTACTAGGATGCCCTCTTGTTGAGATGGATTTATAACACTCGTCAGAAAGCCACTATTTCAGTTCCCCGAGATAGTCGGGATTCGTAAAACACAAGGGGGTATAACTTGTTGCAAACATTTTTATAACTTTAGTTAAAAACAGTATAAAATACATGAAACACATTTTTTTTTTTTTTAATTTTTGTCTACATGAAACAATTATGCTTCCTTCATGGTACGGGATCAACGTGCCTGTCCATTTCCTTGCACAAGAATATTTCTCAATTCTGTTTACTGGTATTCAAGGATTTCCACCCTCACATAATGTTTCCACGGGAGATGCGTGTGTTTTTTTTAAAGGCTACCTCCGCAGTATAGTGTGAGCAATCCCAAAGAATGCTTACGTGACACACGCTTCATTGTTGTCCGGTCCAGGTCTGATGGCTGATCACTAGGTCCCTGTAGAATCGAAACACTTAGAACTAAAATAAATTTGCTGTTGAATCAGGAGGAAAATGCACAGCAAGAAACAGCTCCCGTGAGAAATGCAGGTAGAGATCCTCTTACCAAGGGTCGCCCCTTTGTTTTTGGCATCTAATCAATGAGGTGTGCATGCCAGCATTAGATCGGATGGGAAACTTCTGGACAGAAACTTGAAGACTAGGTTTTCTTGTACGTTCACACAACTATTCCAAAGTTCCGTTGTACAAAAAAAGGCAAAATAAGATCCCTACTTCCTCTTGTGAAAAGCAGAAAATTGATAGACCAGTCATTCCCAGACCAGGGGCTTTTGATCTCTATAAAAAAGATACTTGCAAAGGTGCAAAGTAATGAGTGAAAAAATAAAGGAACTAAGATTTGTATTGCAATGTGTAATCAAAAGAGGACTCTCAGTGTCACTGTTTATTTAAAAAATACCTAAAAACATTTGATTCACAGCTTTCCCCTAGGTATGTCATTTAGTACAACTGACTAATAGGTTCGATGCAGGCGACGCTAAGTTTGTCGGTTGGCAGCAGCTAAACTAAACAGGCGGTTTCTCTTTGAGATGGTCAGGTCTTCCACACTTGTTACAGAGCGTAACGGATTGTATAAAACGTCTGGCTGCGCTTTGGGTGACGAACGGTGTCTCAGAGATTGATCCACAGAAACGCTTTCCGGTGGCAGAGAACACCCGTGATTTATTGGTGACTGTACTATCCGCCGTGTATCTCTATGTGTGTTTTCAGATCCTTGCCAGAATTTATCGTTTGGCCTTTGGGTACCCAAAGATTAAAAATGAGATCTAAGAAAGCTTAGTGTCCCATAGCTCTGACCCTGTCAACTGCAGTGATTAAAGGCATGTCCTGACTTTGGGGGACTCCTGGCTGCTGGCCGTTTGGAAAATGAGCAGTAAACATGTGGCAGGTCTGGAGATGAACAGAATGCTAAGTTTGAGGTGTCAACCTGACACTGAGATGTGGTCACTTGGCTTAGCGCTACAGCACATGAAGGCAAATATACATATAGTCACATTTGAGAGATTATTCATGGTCTCCGACCACTTGAAAAAATTGTGCTTTCTCCGGAATTTGATGTGCTGAAAATTGCACTCGCCCCCTGCTTATTTGCAAAATTAAACATAAAAATGAAGTCCTTTGCAAACATAAGGCTTGCTTTTTCTTCTCATTATCAAAAAAAAAAAAAAAAAAAAGAAAGAAAGGCTTGAAAATAATTATGAGTTTTAGCTGTGTACAGAGTGATAGCCCATCGTCTCGCAGGCTGATGACATAATACTTGCCGATCTGGGGCGGGGGCACAGAATTTTTTTTACCTATCCCCTTTGACTACATAAACTTCATTTCAGTGTTTACCTCCCACGTCCACGAATTGCAGACAACAGCTGGCAAGGTGTGACGTGTACAACCTTGCTTCTGTTAATTATCTGTTCGTACAAAAGGCCTTTTTGGTAAGCAGGGTGGGAAGTGGGAAGCGCTGAGCCGGCCAAGGCTCGCTCCATCCTATTCGTTTTGGAAAAGGATTTACTTAACTCCAGTGGGTTTTCAAGACGGCCTTTAGACTCCAAACACCATGAGTTTTAAAGAAACCAGAGTTTCCATCTTCCATGCTTTTTAGATTCGGGTTTGGATTTTTGCTTGGGAGTTGCGGAGTAGGGCTCCTGAGAGTAAGGCGAAGGTACAACCTGAGTTTCCTCAAAAGGATGGAGTTTCCTCAGAACTGGCTGGAGCTTGTCTTCTTGCTGCTTAAAGTCCAGCTCCACACTGGGAAGAAGAGAGAGGGGAGAATTTAGTGCGTGATCTTCCCTATACAAAGATCCCCCTTAGTGACGGCAAAATGCCGTGCCGTCCTACGAGGGTAACGATCATTGGGATTATGTTTATTATGTGATTTTCCGGCTCGGTAGTGAGCAGTCGGCTGTGATCTATTGTAGCTCTGTGTCACTGAACTATCTCAGGTTCATTTTCCTTGAAAATCACTTACATGCTTTCGATGCGAGTCTTTGAAGTTTTATTAAGGTACTCCATTGGTGTCAGAGTAGATAATGTGTTGGTGGAAATGAAAAAGATGACATCTGAATAACCCTTTGGCTTGTCTGGAGACTGCACACACATGCTTCACGGGATAGATGGATGAACAAAAGTAGGAGTGTTCGGGGGCCGTCCTAGCACATACAGAACAGGGGCGTGAAGGCCCTTTGCCTGCACACCTTTTCTATAAGATTAGAGAAATCCATGGATCTCACCTCAAACAACTGTGGCATGAAATGACCTTGGCTTAGGTTCTTTGCAAAACCTCATCATCTACCACACTCGTGAGAGCCACAATACCCAACCTCGGGGAAAACTGTGTTTGTGGGGTCAGTGCCATTGAATGTTACTCAGTTGTGATCAAAGACCGTTTTCAGGCAAGAACATGGTGTTCGGTGACGATGACCCCAAATCGTAATTACATTGCTGAAGCCAGAGTGTGTGGACATGTAGCCATGTGGAGGGACCTTGGGCAGTGGTGATGATGTTTGCGTTAGAATGACAGGACTGAAGGCGATTTTTTCTTATGAAATTTCTCCACAGCCTGCCTGGAGTCCTAGCTTCTCTTCATGGCTTTGGAAAACCCATTGTTGATCTCCCCACTAGTTTCTAGGTTATCCCCTTGGCCTTTGGGATAGGATGCCCTGGTCCACACTTTTCTGTGATGGTCCCAGGAGTGATGAGCCTCGTCTCCCTTCTCTCCACCCCTGTACCCTGATTATTTGCATGTGGGCTCCGGCTTCTAGAGAATTATGCTCTGTGCTCCTTCATGTCTGGTCTGGATGCTGACTAAATGTCAGTAGATTTCAGTAAAGGCTCCGTGGTGATGATAATACATGAGCTCATAACATTGTATATCCAGTGGAGCCGTAAACCATTTACAAACATGAAATCCTATTGATTTAGAGAGGCATTAATCCTAGCCAAATTTTGACATTTTGGAAAGACAAAACAGCAAAGCTGTATTATCTGGAGTTTTAAAAACAAGTTCAAGACCCATCTAATGGACCATTTTATGTTTTAAATCCACTGCTCCATTTTTCTTAGCATCAAAGACTGTACTAGTACTACTGGAAAAATTAAAAATATTGTCAGAGAAGTTTATGGCTAGTTAATAACCCCTGCGCCCAACGCAAGAATTCTTCGCCCCCCTCATTTCAAAGGGCCTTTTTGAGTTATGGTGCTGTTTATGGGAAGGAGGAGGGAAGCTCGTGAACTCGTGCCTTGCTAATCTAGAACATGGGACAATGGAGGCACAGTCCCTCTTAAGGGCAGTTGTGGGAAGTGCAAATCTGCAGTTATGTGGCGTGGTGGGAAGAACAGGCCCAGCATCCTGCCTTGTCCTCTTGTTGCTTCGGGGGCTGTGCTGGCTTCGACAGGTGCCTGTTTCTCTATCTCCAGGTTCAATGTCCTTTCCCTTCAAGGAGCACAATAATTACTGCCCTGACAATTTCACTGCCTTCTGGTAAGGATTTCCCCCCACGCTCCCCAAAGAAAAGTCAGTGAAAAAGTTTCCTAAACTCTAAGATGCAATTCAGATATTACTTAATCCTTATTCTCTGTTGATCACTAATTTCATAATGGGAACAGGAGCGAGCAGTGATACAGATAGATATTAAAGAATTCTTTGGCTTGGACCTTTAACAAGGAAAACAAGGACCTTGTAATTGAGTTTGTGAGATGCTGTGGTATCCAGCGTGGTGTGTTAGGTACAAAAGGGTAATTTTATCAGGCGCTTGGTTCGTATTGAAAGCATGCCTTCCAGATCATAACCACTTCAACAGTCCCAGATAGGTTTTGAGTTATTAGATGGTCAGGCGGGTGCCAGCATTTCCTAGGCCGACAGTACAGTTCTGGGTACCTCTAATTATTGAATTCCCATTAAGCAGCTACATTGGGAATCCTGTTATTAACCAATTTATCACACCGCGGAACCATGTAATCACAGAGTAATCTAATCTGAGTTCTTGTTAACAAAATGACTCGACTCTATCTGTCGAGTTGATTCCTGTTTGCCCTCCCCCATTACTGAGAAGCTGCCCTCAGGAGCAGGAGCTAGAGCCGGCTTCTTTATGGAGGGAGGGTGTATGCCCCCTGGGAAAGCCTGCCATGAGACCGGCAGTGACCTTGAGCCGTGCCCCGCCCCCCCCCCCCCCCCCCAATCACTCACACATGGCAGTGCGTCTGCCTGTGGAACGGTGTGCCCTGGCTATCAGACACATGATGTGTAGTACCGTGTGCCCTGTTGTCCCCTGGGGGCCTTTTGTCATTGTGGAAGGAACACACCAAGTCACCGGGTTGATCTGAGGCAGACGACTGACTGGAGAGGGCAGTGTCTGAAGGTTAGTAGTCTGGCCAACTGTGGCTGACATACAGCAGAGGTCCCTTCAGTCTTAGCCAAATGGCCAGAGGGAAGCAGCACCTGCTGTCCTGTCTGGAGCAGAGGACTTGGACAGAAGCCACCAGTGGACATCGGGCCCTCGGACTCTGCGCACAGACCCCAACCCTGCGAGTTATTCACTTATCCCGTGCCTGCGGGAGAGGCAGTGCCCTGAGTGACACTGGATGTGGGGATGGGGCCCTGTGGCTGCCTGGCAGACCCCGTGGTGCTGGAGTGGTCACCACTGCTGAAGACATTACTATGGTCTTCGTGGCTCTTACTTTCTCCCTGCCTGGCCCTGGCATAGCTGGCCACTCCTCGTCCCCCTTCTCCAGCTGCCTCCGACAGGTCCCTCCCACCGCTCCTTTCTTTTCTCCTTCTCTGCCCTCACCACGAATACTTACTTATTTGTTTCCTGATTATTTTGCCTTTGTCCCCCAAATGCAGGTGCAGGGACTGGGGGAATGTTGTCCCATCCCCTGTTCCCAGCACCCACAGTAGAGCCTGGATCATGGCAGTTGACTACATAATACTTAGTGAATTGACAAGTGAACGCAGAGCCTTAAAAGACAAAGTCACCTCTGCTTTAGTCCTAGCTGCCCTGGGCTCTTCTGGTTGAGTCACGTGGCCCGTGCCCCCTGCCCCCTCTCTCCTCCCACCCTGAGCCCACTCCTTGCCACAGACCAACAGGGCTTCTCCTGGGGGTCCCGCCGTGGAGCCCGCTCCAAGTGGAATCTGCCTGTCTCCATTCTGTCAGAACATAATCAAAGAAGATAAGGAAACATCTTCTGCAACACACACAAGGATCCTTTTGGAGCTGGGCCCCGCACTTTCAGACCGTGCTTCTCTTTTTCTGGAAGAGTCTGTCTGAAGATCTTGGAAAGGATGGACGGGGTCCCTAGGCGCTCGTGAGTGGTCAGCTGTTCCCGTGCTCTGCTCAGGGGAGCTCAGGAGTAGTGTTTCATTCCTCCTGTGGGCTGGAGGAAGGCCTGGGCCACAGGTGGAGGTCTGGGTGGTGTTTTCCACCTTGTTGAGGGTGACCGGCCTCCACTGTCCAGTTTAGTCCTGCTTCCCTGGAGTGGTTCCAGCTCGGAGACATAACCCTGGTGGAACGAATAGATGGAGACGTTTGTGTTCCAAGTTTGGGCTGTAGACCTCGTAGTCCAGGTCCGTGGACTCTGCCGGGGGTCTCCACCGCTCTCTGCACCCGCCGGGGTCTGTGTGCCCATCAGCACACGTGAAGCAGGAGGCCTCTGGAACTGCCACCCATCTCCTGAGGCAGGATCTGGTGTTCGTGATGCACTGTCATGGAGAGATGTGGGTCATGCAGAACGCTGTCTGTCAGGAGGATGAGCAGTCTGGAAAAAGTCCTGATTCTTGAGCTCCAAAGCATGAATGTGAAGGGGCTGTGGCCAACCAGCCTTACCTGTGCTAGGTGTTCTCGCCTTTCATGCTTGAGCAAAAACCCAGACTGCAGATTGTGCTGGGTGAGACAGAATGCCCTGAAGTCCTGGGGCTGTGTCCAAGACATAAGTCCCCAGGAGCTGCTGTTATTTACCTTGACACTTCTCCATTCCCTGCCTGCTTCCCCTTCTCCCGCCAGACAACTGAACCATTTCACCAAAGGCTTTGTGTTGAGAACTCCATGTGAACAGAATCATGCAATAGCACAGGCTTTCGTGAAGACACGTGCCCTACTCCATGTGACCCACTGTGATAAGTGATTAAAGCAATGGGCTGTAGAGTCAACTTCTTTGGTTAATCTTTTAAAAGTGCAAGTTTTGGGGGCACCTGGGTGGCTCAGTCAGGTTAAGCATCTGACGTCGGCTCAGGTCACGATCTCATGGTTTGTGAGTTCGAGCCCCGTGTCAGGCTCTGTGCTGACATGTGTCAGGCTCTCCAGCTCAGAGCCTGGAGCCTACTTCAGATTCTGTGTCTCCCTTTCTCTCTGCCCTCCCCTGGTCATTCTCTGTCTCTTGCTCTCTCTCTCAAAATAAATAAACATTAAAAAAATTTTTTTTTTAAATGAAAAATTTAACTATAGGGGCTTTTCTTAAAAATTATTATTCTGTACATTTCCAAAGAAACAAAAGTGTATCCTAAATCTTAGGCTGCTCCGTCAGCTGGCACCCAAGCTTTGTTTTCTTCCTGGAGACTCTGCTAAGCTTTGTAGTAACACCTCTCCCCCCACTCCCTGTGCAGAGGAGTGTGGTTGTAGCTTCTCCAGTCAGTGCTCTGCTTGTCTGATGCTCCTATAAATACTTGGACCTCGCCATGGTTTCTTTAGCACGCTGTCGCCAACTCCTCAAGTTAATTTAAGGGGAACATAGTTAAAACATCCCTTTCTTCAGTCCTCTGTGTGGAGCAGTTAGGAGTTGAAAGCAAGTGAGTTTGGCTCCCAAGCATTTGTGTTTTCTGGAGTGGAGGAAAACCTGAAATCTTGGATTTCTCCAGCCTCAGCAACGTCGGCAGGCTCCATAGACTGCAGAGCAGAAGCGTCTGTTTTTAATTCTCTCTGAATGAGATCGCAGAGTCCCCTTTGCTATCTGTGGCTCTGACTGACTTGCGCTCCGCCACTGTGGGTAAATCATCTCCCCTTGGGGGACCTGAGCTTGCTGGGCTGCGAAACGGTGGTGGACATGCGCTCTTCCACCACATGGACGTTCCATGGCACAACCTCGAGTGCAGAGAAACACAGTCATCAGGGTATGTGCTGGCTCTTGCTGTGTAGATCTGGATGGGACAGATCATGTTCCCCAAAGTGCAATGCTTTACGTATATAGCTAGAATCTGTAAGCTCCCTATCAGCACCATGGACAACGCCGGTGTTGTTCAGAGGGAGCCCAAGGTTAGGCTCTGAGTTTTCAGACTGGCTGTGTCCCTTGCCAGCTGGGAGAATTTAGGAAGTCTCTTCCTCCTGGGCCTTGGTTTCCATACATGACCCTGGCCACACCTCCAGGTAGTTGAAGAACCCGCACCCAAAATAGCCATCGTACTCTCCCAAGTGCATTGCCACTTGAATATCTGGGGGCATCATACATCCAGCATGTCCAAAATCAAATCTTTCCTCCAGCCTATTGTCTTTTCCTTTCAAACACAGCCTACAGCCAGCATTCATCCAGGTGGCCAAAGCCACACACCTTGCCATCAAGCTTCACTAGTCCTTTCTGCTTGATCCCACCAGCTGGGTCAGTGGATTTGCCCTCAGCATCCTTCCTCTTGGGCCAACATCCACTACCCTTGTTGAGACCTTGAGAAGTTTTTCCTTTGACCATTGAAACTGCCAAGCAGTGGGCTTTCTTTCTCTTCTCTGCCTCCCTGTCTCCCTTCTATCTTGACTTCTTTCTCTTCTCTCTTCCTCTTCTCCCCTCCCTCTCTCTGTTTCTTCTCCCTCTTTCTCCCTCTCTCTCTCTCCCCCTTCTCTCCCACCTCCCTCTCCCCTCCCTCTGTTTCCTACTCCTCTACACCCCTCTCTCCTCTCCCTAACCCATTTCTCAGTAACCTTCCATAGTCACCTTCAGAAATCCTAAAACTCCTTGGCAAAGTCCTGCTCATCCTTCAGCCTAGCTACATGACACCTCTTCTTTCTGTGGGATTTCCAGAATAACCACATCTGCCCACCCTCCTTCCTGTCCAAACTCATGTGGAACAAGCTGCCCCTCAGGCATCATTGTGTCTGCATTTTTACTAGAGCATGTCCATTTCACATTGGATCGTAGCTGTTTTTCTCTCATGACTTTGAACTCATTGAGGGACAGACCCTATTTAATTCCTCTTATGTCTGAGGTGTATTTAATACAGTGTCAGGCTCAGAACATGTTTTGTTTCTGAATTGAAATAAACTGATGAACTCAATCCACATTCCCTCACTTCTGACCTCTACAGAATGCTACTGTTCTGTTTTTTATTTTACATTTATAATCTGTCATCTAAATGAATATATACAAAATATGTTTATGTGTTAATATACCTATATTATATATTATCTGTCAGTCCCATGCCAATAGGTTCAAATATTAATAATTTATATTGCCAGCTTTTTAACCCTTTGAACATAGAACTGATTCATCATAACTTTGGATCCTTCCCTCACCATTATTTCACATAGTAGGTGCATAAGCCAAGTTTATAGAATCACTATAAGATGTAAAATACCAGAAGTAGAGGGGTATTCAATAATATTAATCCCTAAACTATAAGATCTCCCCCCCTCCTTTCCCGGTACACTATGGCAAGGAAATTATTACAGTTGTAAAAACTAAAAACACTAGTCTGTTATCCTGCTATAATTATATGCTGGTCACCAAAGTTATTGTTAGACAATGACTTTTCTGAGTGGTTCTTTATCTTGACTATAGTGGAAAACAGCCCTCTTCCTTGGTGCTGGGCTGAGTTCTGTCCTCGATCTCCATCTTAGCTATGACTTCCTTTGGAGTACAAATACTGGTCTTGCACCCAGGTCTTATCAAAGTGCCCGAATTTACGGGCTGGCCACATGCACCAGGATCAAGGAACCATGTTTTAGCCTCTCACACATTGTACCCCAGAGAGGTCAAAGTGTAAAGACTCAGCCCTATTTATAACCTCTACCCATAATAATTTCTCGAGTCAGAAAGGGACCAGATCACTAACGAGACTTCGGATGTGTATTAAGCATATCTTACACCACATGCCCAGCAAGCCGCAGAGATCATACATTGTAATTACAAGGGAACAGTAATGATGAAATGTAACCTGCCAACATGCTGCTGTCCCTGGCTTCAATGAGGAGCATGAGTGTTTTGTCTTTGGGCAGGAAGTGTATTGTAACTACAGTTAAGATGAGAAGACATGGAACTCCCCAGAATTGGTTATAGTGAGTCTGGCAGGTGCTGGGGGTGGGGGACGGGGAACATTAGGTGACCAGAGTGAGGTTGGTCATTATCTTGGCCATCACCTCATCTGCTCTTATCATTTTAAAGATGGGCACCTGTCTGCCTGGAGAGACAAATGACTTCCTGGGGTCACGGTACTGGAGGTAGTGTGCAAAGGAACCTGACCCCGTCCCCCCCCCCCCCCCCCCCCCCCCCCCGAGCCACCAACCCAGGACTCGAATTCTAGATGCTCCATGGAGCTCTCTCATTTCAGATCTGAGCTAAGGAATGCTATCTGCACTGATAGGAATTAATGATAGTCTCATAGCACAGGCCAGAAAACCATTATCTCTTTGTATGTGTCCTCTGGTGTCACCAGTGGCCATGTAAACCCCAGGCTCCCCAGTGTATCTCCAGGGATGCTATGTGTAAGAGAGGAGCTCTTTCAGGGTGACTGATGGGAGAGCTGAGTGAGCTGTATGGCCCTAGCAACCACTGTCTTTTCTAGTCACTGTGTTCCCCATGGGATTTCAAAGGATCTAACTCAGGGCATTGTGGTAGGGACCCAGTCCTACATTGAGCCCCTAGAAAAATCTCCATATTCATATAAAAATGAGTTACATCTATTTTTTCATGATACTGACAATGCAACCTTCCCCCCTCCCCCCCAGCAGTTTTGGACATCAGTGAATGCCTCCTTAACTATTCCCTTGGGGCATAACCAAAGGTGAGAGTTTTAAGGGAAGGGTTATCAATATAATCAGCCTTTCTCTGCTGAGTACCTTTTAACTGATTGCTTTACAAATAGTACTTTGAGATCAGTAATCAGTTTTTGGTTTTCCAGCATCTACTCTGTATCAGAGTTGCATTTTAGAATTAAGGTATTACTATTACAAAAACCCAAATCCATATATGTTGGGAGGAGGTGGGAGAAATCATATACTTTTAAAATTCTGATAGAATAGAAAACACTTGCATTATTGGCTTTGGGAAATTCCAGGGAGAGTTCTGAGGTCCGTTAAATCTTTTTTTCTGACTTTTAATTTACTGTATCAAAAAAATACTTCCTCATGCCAGACTCTCACTGCACAAGGTATTATCCAGGGACTCCTTTCTGTCATCTTCCTCCTAGCCCATCATTCACCGTAAATACTAAGAACAGAGCGCTAAATATTAGACAAAAGGCTAATTTCCTCCACATCAGTTCATGTTGTTAAAGAACTGAATCTACACTAAGTGGCGGTAATTAGAGCAGGACTGGACAGAGCACTTCCACTAAGAGATAATCACTAAATGACAAAGGCTGTAGAGATTCCACTCCAAGTGGGCTCTGGACAGGCTAGATTTGGCACCATTTATGCATACAAATGCAATTACCTCTCTTCACAATAAGACTTCATTAGTTATGAAGCTTACTGTGCTGGTGGCTGTCCTGATCATGCGTCACCCTCACCAGCTCTTTGCACTTTGTGCACTACACCAGAATCAGTAAAATCTCCGTGCACGATCTCATCTGGAAACTCTGCATCCCCATATGTGGCGCTCTTATTGGCGATGCTATGAATTACCAAGGATGATTTGAGAGAATGCCACCCATTAATTCTGTGAGTTCCTCCTCCGGTCTCATGGAAGGCTAAACTTACTCCTCTTTCCTGAAATTCTCTGGTCGTTTTGGAAAAGAACGTGCAGAATTCGAGAACTGCCTACTTGATGAGCAGTCAGAGATTGCAAGGTACTAGAAAGTTCCCAGCTGCTGTAAAGATGAGTGTGCATGAGCAGCGAGGCATCTCCCTCCATCTTTGGGGAAGCACTGGCTGTTTCTCTCCCTAGTTCCTGCTGGTCGTTCCCGACTCTGCAGTCAGAGGAGCTGGCTCTGTAGCACATATCTGAACCCTCCTCAACATGGTGTCCTTCCAAGATCATCCTGCCTCCTCTGAGTCGGCCCCCTCCCAGGTGGAACATCCCAGCTTCCTTCAGCTCCTTCTTAATCTTTCTTCCTTGTATCTGTGGCACAAGGAGGTTCCCCTTTGTCAGAGCTCTGTTGTTGCAAGTCTTACCCTAGGGGGTGTGCGCGGGTTTATCTTCAGCCAGGTTACAGACTCCTTTCCAGCTCCCAGTGACTGGGGTGGAGGCTGTCGTTTCCTAGGAGTCCCGTGGAAATGGTTGCTGCAGAAATGCCTATAAGCATCCAATGGAAAGGGCTTGGGTATTTTACCAAAATAGTGGTTTGAAATCCTGCCCATTGTTGACCATCAATGGATCATATCAAATGACAAAATTAGGACACAGACAACATGAAAGTCTGCAAGATCCCTCCCTCACTGGTGTTGAAAACAAAGCAGACTTCTGGCATTCCTATATCCATCCATATTCCTGCCTCCCGACTGCTCCCCCACGTAACTAGTGTCCCTGGAGGCCAACTGTGTGGTGGCCTTGATGTACAGAAATGGAGCAGGTGTGGGCAGTATCTTCCTAGAGGGTACAGTGGCCTCAGGTCTTGCAACTAATGGTGAGACTTCTAACACTTACAGGAAAAATTTAAATTCTGGTAGAGATGCTATTTAATGAATCTGGAATCAGCATCATTATTACCTTTTAAATCTTGCTTTCATTCCCAAAAGCCTCGGAATTGAGTTTGGCACATGCTATTTTCATAAAAATGTACAAATCGGAATTCAAGCCATTTTGTTGTGGTATTATTTTAGAAATTAACCACTTCAGTGAGGGAGGGAAATGGTGTGTTTCATTGTTCCTTCCTGAAACACAATCTGAACAAAAGGTGAATCATCAGGAGGGTGACTCAGCAGATTTGTCCGACTAGAGAATTACCAAGATAGGCTGGGTACAAAGGATTTTGAACTGCTTTTGAGCAAAGATTATATTAGTAATTTATCTCTAAAACATTTTCTGAAATAATTACAGCGTATTGTGACAGGAAATACGGATGATTCGCCAGAAAAGTTTTGCTAAAGAAACCTGAAACTTGTATCTCTTTTAATCTTTGTTCATGCCGAGACGGTCTTTAATTAGAATTTCATAATTGGTCCAGATCACAATCCAGGGGATGTCATCTTAGGAAAAACTCTAATCATGTCAGCTACCTCCAAATCCCCAGTTATGGGAAATACTACTTCTGATGTTTGGGGTTTCAGTGGACTGGAGCGAGCAGGGCAATCAATTCGCTGCCTAAGAATGGTGGTTCGGCTGTGCATAAATCGATTTGCCAATGCAGGAACGGACATTCCTTGGGTGAGAAATGCCTTGTGACTGTCCACACTTTTCCTCCCTTGGATACTTTCCGTGGAAGCTCAGACTCACTGCTGCTGTAAATCACTTGGAAATCCCTGACTCAATGAGCTTTCAGAGCCGGAAGGGACCTACCTGATCCCTTCATGCTGTCCCACGTGATATAGAGATTTGTCGGACACCCCACCCAAGAGAGGGGGTCGGGGTTCAGCCCCGACCTCTGGGGCGCCCCGGTGCCTAAGCAGCAGGCTCTGGCAGGCTCACGTTGCCAACCTTTGGCTTGTGGTATTGGCATCTTTTTTCCCTGAAATTGCCTCAGGACCTTTTGTCCTTTTGATGTTTCTTCCAAGTCCTGTATATTTCCACGACAGACTTATTTTTTACAGAGAAATATGTACCGCTGCTTGTGGCAAAGGTACACATTTATTACAGGACCGTGTTGATGAAACTGCAGGCAGCCGGGTCTTGAACACGGCACCCTTTGCAGCTCCCCGGGCCAACTGCTACTGGAAACACGGTGGATTCTTATGCTGCTCAGAGAGGGGAATTGGGTTTCAAGTGTAAATGCAAGACAGGCGGGGTCAAATTCATTGACTTCCAGGGCTCTCTGCTTGCCAGGGAACAGGTATGACAAATTGCAACACATGCATATGGCAGCTATGATGGCCCCTTGTGTTCTACCAGTTCCTGGGATAACCGCAGTCTTTTGGCATTTAAAAATTTCTTTAGTTTGAAACTCCTTCAACGTGTTCAATCTCGAGGTGCTCTAGGCATCCTATGGGAAAAGGCCAAGAAGAGTGGCCAGGATGGTGGTATGGGGACTCCTAGGAATATTCCCGAAGTCTAGGATCTGAGAGCTTGGAACCACCTGCAAGAACAACGCCTGGAACCAACTGCAAGGGCCTTGACCTTGAGCTAACTTGGCCCTTGGTGACAGGACCCTGTCTCTATAGAGCAGTGTGCAGGAATTGAAGGAGGACTTGTTTGCAGGTTTCCTCGGTGAGAAGAAATGGACTTAAATCCTAAAGCCTATGAAATCTGGGCACTCTCTCTGGCTCACTTTGGGCCTGTACTTCTGGGATGCTGTGGCTGTGTAATGCTGCGGGCTCCCCCAAACAGGTGCTTTCTCTTGCAAAAGGACTAACGAGTTCTGAATGCTGTTCCACCAAAGAAACCTCCATTCTTCATGAAGCATTTGACATTTGAGGATGAAGTCATAGGCCTGACTGAAAACTGAGACATCACCCGGCGAATTTCCCCTTGCTCCCCTTTCTTTTTGACAAAAGGGAACCCTGTGATCGGGAAGTTACGAATCAAGGTGTATCAACAACTGTCAGCCATCAGGGCAGATGCAGAGAGATGTAAGTCTTCCAAGAACCAGACCAGTATCTCCTTCATCCTGTTACATTAGTCCTTGGTATTCAGACAGTATGATGGAAGCCACCTTCACGGCTGTCCTGGATTAACCACTGATGTGGTTCCGCGGTGACGTAACCACACGAGGCTGACACTCCTGGTGAACAGGCTTCTCTGTTCTCGCTCTGCAGCTGTGTGCTCACCAAGAGGATGTTGTGTTTGGATCTGTGTATGCCGTTGGTGCCCATCATTGAAATGATGTGACTTACTTGAATGTTACATAAACCAATGTAATAGAACTTAGTCAAAGAGAATTATTTCTGTGAGTTAGATGCTTTGGACAGAAGAAGGTGTTACCAAATATCAAGTGTGAAAAAGGTAGGGGCAAATCAGGATCTAGAAGCTTTCTGAAATCAGATTCTCTCACAAGATGGTTCATGGAAAATCCCTTGGAACGCTAGTGGGGTGCCCGCATTCACAGAAAACACCTGGGCCGCCTCTCAAAAGACTGGCATAACTTTCTACCAAGTAAATATAAGAGCTCCGTTTATAGGATTCAGATTAAATTAACAGGTTAAGCGTACGGTTTCCCTTTTGACTGGGTTTTCAATTAGTTGACCAGAAGTGAGCTTGTACTTTTACTATCTATGGAGCTCAGAACACTCTGGTCCAGTGTCAATAACCAGCGTACAGAGCGTTTAAATTTTTTGTTGACATATAACCCTGTGCAAGTTAGTCACAGTTAAATTTTAGTGACTTCTAACGTGAAGGGGCAGGAAAATTGGGAACAGAGCTTGATGAGCTGTGTGTGTTCAGCGTGTCAGTGATAGCAAGGTCCTCGTCTGGATTAACGGCTGGAAGGCTGACTTTATGAGTCCAGCTGAAGCGTTGTTGTTAGGCCTTCTAGGGTAGCTTCTGTGTGCAACACAAGCTTGGAGGTTGGGGAATTGTCACTCTGAAGGAGAGATTTTAAAATACTTTCCTGCACGAGAGATCTAAAATTCCCAATTTTCTGCTACCACCTCTCCAAGGATACTTGGCTCACTTAGAGAGAGGGCCGGTGGGGGGGTTTGTGTGGCTCCTCCCATGCACCTGGGAGAGATGCACACCCCCAAGGGAAGGCCAGCCTTCCCTCGTGGTCACATCTCTTGACGAGAAGATCTCTGTGAGTAAACATGCATCTTCCCATTTTTGTAGGAGGTAAGCACAGTGATCACAATGGCCCCGGTCCCTCTAACTGGCCAGTCTTTGCTCAATTACTCGCAATTTCCTGTGGTTCCGAGACCCTCAGAGTTCTTTCAGAAAGTGGGCCAGTAGCTGGTGTCCGGGGATTCCTGCAGAATGCTGGCTGAGCCAAGTCTAAATAGCAACCACTCAAAGCTAATTCCTGAAAAAAGACCAATTTCTGTCCTTCACAGGCTTGTTAAATCACTTTTAATATCACTTTTAATGTAAGTCACTTCTGGATTTAGAGCTAAATTTACTTAAATTACTTCAGTTACCCTGGAGAGTGTCCTAATAAATTCTTTTTTCAATCACCCACAAAATGTTAAATGGGTTTGTGCTCATGATGCTCACTCTGAACCTTCTCTGGAAATCTCTGCTCACTTCTGCTCTGTTGTGTTAAAAGACTGGGTGACCTGTAGCTCCCAGAGTAACGAAAGCCAAACGGGGAGGTTATATGCCAGGCGCTTTCGTTCTTCACTGCTTTTCCTAAGTTATTTTATGTCAGAGTTACATCCCTTCGCTGGTGACCCTAAATTCTCTTCCATGATATGAATGTAGAGAAACTTCCCACTGACCAGACTCCTCTGATACGTAGCAGTCCCCGAGGACATAATTTGCGATTTGTGCGAGTTCTTGACAAACAGAACTCGCCTGGGTGCTTGCTTTTCACCTTCCTCTTTGTTAATAGCCGAGGACAATCAGGCGGACTGGCAGGCTGGGTGGGGGCTGCTGCAGGGTTGCAGGGTCCTGTGCCTTTTATGGACCTTAACCTGGCGATGGTTCCAGTAGGGTAGGCTTTGTCAAGCCTCGGAGCAACCGACGTTTTGGACCAGATAAATTTTTGTTGTGGGGCTGTCCTATGCTTTATCGGACGTTAGCAACATCCCTGGCCTCTACCCACTAGATGCCAGTGGCACCTCCCTAGTTATGACAGCTGAAGATGTCTCCCTCCAGACCTTGTCAGATGTCCCCTTGGAGGCAAAATTGCCCTTTGTTGAGAACTTCTGTAGTAAGAAATGTGCTAGTGTGACATCGGCGCTCATGTCTGCCTTGGGTTTCTTCTGCCTGGTCCCACAGAAGGTCACCAAGTGACTCAGCTCCGCTGTTAAAGAGGCTGAGTCCTGTCTGGAATGTTCTGCCCCGACTGGAGATATGTGCTGGGCCCAAGGTTGTGTGGACTCCAGCTTTTTGCTACATTGAAGACATTTATACCCTCTCTCTGTCTCCGCTTTTTTGAGGAGAGGATGGTAACTCTGAAGATCTTTCTGGAAGGTGTATTTGCTGGTGGGGGAGATGGGAGTTCTTTTACACATTTCTGGATATGTAACTATGCAGTTAGAATTGTTTTTGAGAAGTCAACTACACTTGCCCTCCAAGCTTCATTTTACGCAATGAACTAAATCATAACATCTCCCACTCCTCTCTCACTTTGTGAAAATTACATTTCCGAGAAGAAAAAAGGCCGTACGTAACCTCTCTGAAGGTTGTGACTCTGTCTGAAAATCCTAAATTATCACGAGGAGCCTAACATGGTTTTTCCCTGTTGAAAGTTTCTGCTGCATTCTTGTTGAGGTGAGTAATCTAAATAAAGTTTAAATTAAGAAACATGGTGAACAGCTGCCGGGGTTCTAGACAGGGGGTTAAGTCCCGAGAGTTGCAAGTTCAACGGTCTCTGTGAGTTCCTAAGGAAGCAAATTGCGCATTTGATGCAAGCGGCCTGGGTCCTTCTACGGTATTCCTAGCACATGCGGTGTGGCTTGCAGCCTTTGATCTATACCATCTGAAGGGCTTATATTTCAGAGCTTTCTGGAACACACCACAGTGCTCATGGCTATCGATTCCGAGGCAGCAGGCCATCAAACTTCTCTCCCCGTTTTCAAAACCACTAAGATGCATTTGCAAGACCAACGAGTTCAAGCTCTCCCTCATCCTGGGATCATAGACCTGGGGCTGAGGATGGAAGAGTAGCTTAGAACTGTGGTCAGGTAAGGCCCTTTACTCGGTGTCTCATACGATCATCCCAGCACGGCCCCCAATGATTCTTGCATTTGTGGGTAAACATCATTTGTCACTCGTAATAGAAAAGTGGGAGGAGGAGAACGTTAACATACCTATAGATAACACATGCACTGTTCCTGCATGTCTCACAATTAGCTGTGTCTTGCCCAGTCCGATATGAAAGCCTACAAGATAAGAACAGGAGAGCATTACAAGCGGTGGCTGGTGGTCGCTGGCTGTTAAAGAGCAGACACCTCACTCACACCAGATGCCTTCCCAGTGCCGTCGCTCGTCATGGTAATGGAAACTGATTAATGTGTGTTTCCCATTTTGCTCCTGTCTGCATTTATCATACAAAACCAATGCGACGTCTACAGCGAAGATGATATGGAAAATAAATCCAGAATGTGAACATCAGCTACCGGGTGAAGGAGATAATCTGATTTTGTTAAAAGACAATCAGGGCACCTTTACGCTTATGGTGTTTTAAATGAACTTTGAGGGAAAGCCGATGCCAGATACTCTGACTCTGTGGCTTAATTTTGCCCCGCGACCTCTCGGTCTGCTGGAGTACAGGTCTGCAAACTATAGTTGTCGGGTTGAATCCCATCCTTGGTCTGATTTTTGTCCAGCAAGCTAAGAATGGATTTTACATTTTAAATGGTTGGGGGGGGGGGAGGAAGAAGAAGAATATTTGGAAACTGTGTAAATTAATGAAATTTAAATTACAGTGTCCATAAAGATATTGACAGTAAAAACTAGTGAAAGTTTTTACATAATTATCTACAGAATATCTTCTGTTTTACTTCTTGATCTCCAGATTCCAGAATATTTATTCTCTGGCTCTGTAGAGAAAACAGTTTGCTCGGCCTTGTGGTCAAGTATGCTATGCTGCTGCCGTGCCTTCCCACTGACCTTCTCTGGCTGTGAGGTCTATAAGTCCTGTGAGGCGGCACTCGTTTGGTGGGGTTTTTTTGTGTTTTGTTTTGGGTGGGGGGGTAGAGGGTGGGGCATTTGCTAACTCTTTTCCTCCTTAAAAAAACAAAAACCAAAACCAAAAAAACAAGAACCTGAGAGTATTTTTTGGAACATACTGTGGAAGGTTGAATAAACCACAAGGTTTGATAAGCAGGGTTTTCTTGATCAGGCCTTCACTATTTCTTGGCTCAGTCGCCCCAAGAAACTAGCATAGGGGGTGCTTTGATGCTGCTTCCTCTAACAACTTCAGTTGACCTTTCTTCACTGATATTTTTAACAGCCAGGTGTAGTTTTTCCAAATATTACTTTGTACCCAGGGGCAAACGCGATAACCACAGTCTGTTAAATTTGTGGCAGAAGAAGAGCTTCCACCTGAATTGGCTTATGTACACTTAGGGGGTAAATTTACATTTAGAGAATCACTCAACATAGTAACAGTGTGCACAGGAGGTTTGCTGTCAACATCAGCAGTCAATATTTTTAACACCTTCACTATGTAAACTTCTCTTGTATGCATCATGGATTTTGAATCGAAAATAACTTTTGTTTTCCTCATTATATTTTGTGTTACATAAACATTTGACAAAAAGATTTTCCACTCAATGTCATGTTGTCTCAGTGAGCTTTGGTAAACTCAGGACTTGACCTTTGAATTCTGTGTATTTTTCTTATTAATCAAGTGACCATATTTGGCCCTAACGTGTTGCTGATCATTGCCTGTGACCCCACTGTATTTGGGCGACAACTGGAATCCCTGTGTGGCTGCATGTGCGTTGACTTGGTCCACCATCACTTTCTGTACAGGGCTTCTCTGGATTCCCACTTTTGGCTTAGTAGAGAGGAACAATCGAGAGCGTGTATGTACATCACACCCTCCCTATTGTCTTCACGAGACATGGCCACTTTCTTCCTTAGACTTGTCCTCTTGATGATAAACCCCAAGAGGACATTCCTCATGAACCTTCCCACCTGGTGCCAGATTTGTCAAATCCGTTCCAGGGTTCCCCTGTGTCATGACATTGACCTTCTGCATTCTTCCATGCCTTACGTATATGTAAAATGACTTTCTCTATTCGGCATATTCTACTAGAGCTTGCCCTAAGCTCATTTCTGACCAAGGTCATTCTGTACAGTATTGTGCACAACACTTGAGCCCATGTCCTAGCAATGACATGGCGGGTGTGGCACTGTTAGCTTGGGTTGCAAATGACATCCCGTTCTGCTTTTGGGTTGCACTAGCATGTGCTAACCACCAACCAAGGCAGCTGTTTATAGATGCTAGTCATAGTCCAAAGTTTGCATTTTTAAAAGAAAGCAGGCAAAATCAGGGACATTTCTTACCCCTTATGTGTGGGCACTCTTTCTTGGCTCTGAGGAAAATATGAATTCCAACCTTGTAGAACCTTCCTGTGTTAGACCCCAGGACAAATCTCTATCAAGCGTCATCAATACCAACGCCCCTTACTTGCCAATATCATAGAATTCCCAAGTATCTCACGTTAGAGCCTTGAGTCTTCAAATTAATTATGCTATCCTCATTTTACAGAGGAGAATACAGTAACATTTCAGGTCCAGGATCTCATTATTCTTGGACCCCAGTCTTCTGATTCTCTGTGACACATTCCTTCTACCTTGGGACTGCTATTCTGCCCTATGTGTAATGGGCAGGTTGGGATAGTCAGTGAATCCAGCAATGATAGGACAAGGGCAGTGGGTACCAAAGATGCACAAAAGGCCTCTCTTCAGGACCTTAGTGTTCTTCAGTTAGAAATTGCTTTTTTAAAGTACTTTTCTGAAAACACTATTCTTAACACGTCTAAAAAGTACACAAATTTTTTTTAACCCTGTTACAGTGAGTAAGCAAATAGTTATTAAGTGCCCATTAGGTGTTAGACATTATTTGACTACTGAAGAGACATTTTTGAATAAGACAGAATCCTTGTCCTTACGAAGCTTGCAGTAGAGTGGCAGAGGCAGACAAAAAACAAACACACGGATGGATGGATGGATGGATGAGTTGGGTGAGTTTTGATAATGCTCTGTATTAAGGAAGGGTTGTGAAGAGGTGACCTTAGCTAGCACACTGAGGGCATGGATTCTGAAATGGGACCTTAGTGATTAAAAAAAAAAAAAAGATGTCAGTCATCTGAAGGTCCAGGGCTGAGTGGTACAAACAGGAGGACTCTCCCAGGTAACATCCTGCAATGGGAATGATGTTGGCATGTTTGCATGACAGAAAAAAGGGCTAGTGTGGCTAGAACAGATGTTGCATGTAGGAGTACAGGGAGATGAGAGCAGACCATGTAAAATTGGAAACTCTTTGGACATTATTTTAAATGTAATGGAAAGCCATTCTAGAGTTTTTCTTCTAGCTGGTTGAAAGAGTGACTTGGAAAACAGTTCCTCTTGACTAACTCTCACCCATGCCTCCAATATCACTTTAATTCATTTTCCTTTCTCTTGCTTCCTTTATTACAACACAACCCATGTCACTCAATCATGAGACATAGTATGGTTTGGCTGATGTCTATTGATAAGCAAACGAGTCACCGTGTCTACTTTACATGAAGACATATTTGTGGTCACTGGTTTTTAGCTAATTTAAAAGAAAGATGGTCAGTCATAGTTCCATTATGTCTGAGAAGTATTATCAGGCTCTCATTGCCATGAACTTTTCTTAGAGAGACCCCTCAGTATGTTTCTAAGATTTTTTTTTAACCTTTCTTTTGTTTAAAGGATTCAAGTGTTTGGAGTCCCTACAGGCAGTTTATAGAAACAGAGATCAATGAGAAATTAATTTGCGGATAAAATTTAATGTGTTGCCCTCGTGTCATGTGGTTTAAGTCACAGGCTGCCTCCAGCAGCTAATGCCAATCAAGGTATACCTGCTAAAATTTTATTAAGCATGCAGGTGTTTTCAGTAGAAGGCTTAAACTATGTAATCCATTGTGCTTATTGCTTTGATAATCCATCTAATTGTCCTTGGAGCTTTCAAGCTGTGGGGTTTGGCTTCACTGATAATTTTATGGTCACATTAATAATTGTGTTACAGCATCTGAATGAATGTGTTCTCCAAATATAGACGAAACAGATAAATTCTTTCTATAGGACAGAGAACACAAAGTGCTCTTATGGAATTTCCCTAATTTTTCCTTCTCACTTGGAAACAAGTCATAAAACCAATACTTGAAATGATTATCCTTTTAGATAACCATTGCCATGAAGAGAGGCAGTCCAAAAATTTTGAACTACTGGACCAGATACTTCTCCATTGTCAGTAGGGCTAGAGATCTTTTGTGATTATAAGTTTAGAGAAGAGAAAGATTAGGTTATTGATATAAAAGATTCAGAGAAAGAATGTCTTGATGAAAAATTACAAATTTTCTGTCTTGCAAGTTAACTGCTGTCTTTGTGAAGCTCTCTTTCCTTTTGTTTTGAGGAATTATACCTCATACAGGTTTATAATCCTATGCCTGTCACAATGCCAGTATGCTATTTGGTTAATATTAATTTGAACAAATAATACAATCACTCTCTTGGTTCTCCTATTGAAGTTCAGTAATAGACAAATCTAATGAAACAATTCCAACTAAGTGCAAAAAGCAAATGAAGAGTATACATTGTGCAAAGCTCTGGTCCCCACTTTTTCCCCAGCAGGAACCCCTTTGGACACTAATGATAAACATGCCCATTATAAACATGGATTTTTTCATGCATTGATCTTTGTAGCATATACAGTTGTACCACTGTAGCTAGTTGCCATTTGTCAGTCCTTTTCTGGTCTTAACGATAGATGTAACTTGGAAAAACAAACATATCATTCAGCACCAAGGACAGTGCCAAGTACCAAGTTGCTGTCTTTGGTATTTTTTCTCTCCTGTTCCCTTGATTCTCTTGCCAGCCCCCACCCCCCACCCCCATCCCTCCAGCTCACAGTTCCAACTGAGGAACAAATTCCAGACCCTGGGACCTCTCCTCACTTGATACCCTTTTGACACTTCTGCGGTCAAGGAGGGCTTCACTGAAAGCTAAATGAGACTAGACATGAGTCATGAGATGATTAAGGATGGGAAGAGCATGGACATCGTGAAAACTCACAGAGGAGGAGTTGCTCAAGATTTGCTAGAGCAGAAGGATGTGGACAAGCGCGTTTTACAAGGTGGTTTTGGCGGAGACCAGGTGGAGAGCCATTTCCACTTCTGCTTTGTGGATGTCTTTATAAGACCTTGCTCTACTTTAAAGGAAGTGAAATGACTGTTGTTTATAGAAGACAGTGTGGAACTCTAGTCGGGACACCTCATTCAGACACAACATTGGGGCCTCCTTTCTGGAGTGGCCTAGAATTCTCACGTTTAATTCTGTGGGCAATTCACCAGTTTCTCCAGCTACCTTAGGCTTCTTCTGCAGTAATCTGCTCCAATATTTAGTTGTCGTTTTCAAAAATTCTTGTAAATAGGGGCACCTGGGTGGCTTAGTCAGCTAAGCGTCCGACTTCAGCTCAGGTCGTGATGTCACGTGCCCGTGGGTTCGAGCCCCACATCGGGCTCTGCGCTAACGACTCGGAGCCTGAAGCCTGCTTCGGATTCTGTGTCTCTGTCTCTGTTTGCCCGTTCCCTCCTCATTCTCCCTCCCTCTCTCTCTCAAAAATAAACATTAAAAGTTAAAAATCTTGGGTATAAAAACATACTTTTGTATGCTTACATAAAAAGGAGAAAATTGGTGATGAATTTGGGGTTTGCAAGTCTCTGCTTATTCCTCTTGCGGATCAGTCACAAAAGACGTAATGGAAAGTAGAGTGGACAACAGTAGCAACAAAGAAGGTACGGTATGTGGCGGAACTGGTGTGGAAGTTTTTATAACAAAGCCATGGGGATGATGAAGGACGAAGGATGGCTACCAGCATCAGCCTGAGCTATGTCCTTGGAGGCAGGGGCCCAAGAGCAGGAGTGGCAGTGACAGACAGCATGTGCTTTCTCGAGAATGCATCACAGGGAGATCTAAGATAGCAAGGCCCTAGGTGGTAGGAAAGGGTGCCGAGAAATGTCATAGAAAGGTCACCGAAAGCTTTCTTCCTGGCCACACATCCGAGCCGCTCTTAGTGTCTGAAAGACCTTGAAGATGACGCCCGAGAGGCAGGACTAACAACTCTGACCCTCCCCACCCCCCCCCCCCCCAAATTAATTGGTTAAAAGGTCAGGAAAGGAAAAAAGAAATGTCTCTCACTGTGCCTGTTATCAGAAACAAAGTCCGACAACGTCATAAATGGTTGGCAAGTAGAAATTAATCCTGTGATATTCAGTAGTAATTACTAGCACTGGATTATTGGATTGGCTTTAACCATGCTGCTCCTATGGCCACGTCCCCCGACATGATTTCCTCCATAAGATCTTCATGTCCCAATTGAAAATGTCCTTCTTTCACTCCTGGGTGACTGTGGGTGTTTTTTGACTTCAGGAAAGCGTTCTCCTCTCCTCTAATGTCACAAGTGTGTCAGCATGAAGTGTGCTGTGGGCCTGTCCCACACGGTGCCCGTGATCCCGTTGCTAAATTGCTGGTCTTTTAAATGGCATGGTGGTTTTTCAGCAGGTTCGGAATTTCTAGCATTCAGGCAGATGATGTCTTGGGTGATGCTAGACCCAGGGCACGATCCTTTCTCTGTGGTCTTCAAAACACATACGTTATGCAGGGTAATGGGTTGGTCCCTTTGAATGAACTCAGAGCTGTGTTTTAGGCCCTTAGCTAGAGATGGTGGTTGCTGTAAAAAGAAAATGGCATGATCTCTACTCTCAATGATAATTTTATGTACTTGTTTAATTTAGGCTTATTTTGATCCCTCGTGTTCTTCTGGCTTTCTCACTAAGTGCCAAAAAGTGTTTTCTCTACCTCATTCTAGCCCAGGTTTGTGCTCCAGCCATCCCTTCTTGATAACGCAGCCATCCCTTCTTGATAACGCAGCCATCACTTGTGTCAGCAAGTGCTTTTTCACTTAAGAGTCACATTAATTAGAGGCATAAATGGAAACCACAACCATTGTTGGGAGAAATTAAGTTTCAAAAAGTAGCCAAAGGCAGCTGTTTTCAGTGACCCCGCACTGTGTTTTAAGACCACCTCTGGCAGTGTTTTTGGTTTGTTCCCAAGGCTGAGTTCTCACTAGGAATTTGCCAGATTATGCTCTGGAAGTGCAGCCACTTCTTATATTAGCTGTTCAGCAGTGACAGTGAATTTAACTTCCCATATATATCCATGTAAACTCAACTCTGCTTTATGCACTGAAGCTACTAAATGCCAGGATTTGGTGGGGGGGCATCCACTTAAACTTTGCTAAACAATGCAAAGTCGATTGTCCTCACAAACCCCCAAGGTCATTCGTTGATCAATAGAAGGCAGAACCAGCTTTCCCTGGCGATGTTATGACCGGTTCCCTTTTCCCCAGAAACTGATGGGAGCTAGCTGCTAGCCAGTGGCAGTCCTGTGCTCACTAGTGGCCTGGGATCCCCATCCGGCTAAGCATTTTGTGTCCTTTAGAAAGTGAGGTTGTGTTTTAAAGAATGCGAAATAAGTGACTCCAAATCTTAGCGGGACCCCTGTGTCCCCCTGGGTGTCCAAAAGGGCTGGCTGGTCTGAAGCCTTCTTAGATTCTGCAGGAGCAGCCTACAACTGTGCCTCGGGTGCCTTCGGGCAGCCCCCTTACCTTTCCTCTGCCACAACAGCTACCATTCAGTATTGTCTCGGTGAGCTTCGTACTTTTCTTTGTTTGCCCAGCCAACAGCCTGCATGCCAGTCGCAGGAGAGGTGGCAATAAACGTTTGTGGCTACATGGAATGAGGAATGGAAGAACACATCAGGAAATTAATTGGGAAGGTCACTTTGACTCCGTAGATCTATGAGGGTTGGCTTGATCTCAGGTCCAGTGAAGTTTAGCGGCTCGTACCTGACGTGTAAATAAAAAAACTCAGTTTTCTGTTCAGTATCTTGAATATGGTATAGGGCAGACTACATTAGATTTGCTTTGGTATAATTACTGAATTGTTTGTGTTTTCAGAATTCTAACCAGCAGTCATTGCTTATTATATAACCCTGGTTTCTTTCCTTTCCTGCCCTTTTGCCTGTAGATATTAGGTCAGGCAATAAGGCCAATCCCATTAACTACTGGTTTCCTCTGTTCATCTAGGACTTCTGTTTTGGAGAAAATAGCTGTTATTGACATTGAAGTACTTCAAACTTCTTTTCCGTTTAGTCTCATGTGATCCTCCTGAATGTGAATGTGCATGTTCCAAACAAACCCTGTATAAAAAATAGAGTTGTCCTGGCTGACTCCCCTAAGGGAGATCTATTTTTGGGCTTTCATGTTAGAACGGAGAAGGAATATCCTATTACCAACACGATGGTTAGACTTTGTAGCCCTCTTTAGTTGAGCCTCAGTACAGCTGAAAAAAAGTTTGAGGGCTAGCCTGGGAACCCTAACACCATCTATAATTTTGGCTTGTTGCAAAGTGTGCTGAGAGCAAACAAATTAATTAGAAATGATGGTTTACAGTCCATTCATAGATTGAAGTAGTTCTTTCTTCCTCCCGTTTGTCTTCACCTTAATTTTTTTTCTACTGGAGGGTAGAGTTCTCAAAGTTGCTATTAATCTGTTCTCCCAGAGCCAGGAATTGAGATGTTGACCCTTAAAGAACTAGCCCCACATGCAAGCCCCGAGTCACCTTATTAGACACATCGGTAGTCCTGGTGGTGTCCGCTTCATGTTCTAGTTATGAGACCTTAAAAGACTTGGCTCTAGATGAGCCAGAACAACCGACTCGCTTTCAGCACGGTTGCATGTGATGTGCACGGTTCATCAGATGCTGTCTGAGCGCCAGCTTGGTGCATGGCTTTTTTCTGAGGAGCAGTTGCCTGGGTGAATAAAACGTAGTCCTTGCCCTCAAGACACTTCAAGCCTCAAGGACACGTGTTTCCACTGTGAAGGAGCTGCTTGTATGGTGACCAAGTAGAGTTGTAGAACTTTGAGAAATCCCACTATTTCTGGAGACAGTTTCTGTGCTCACTGAAACGTACATCCTTGTTCTGGCCCAGATGCTCTGTTCCCTCACAGACAGCATGTCTGCTGGCAGATTCCCAGCACCCTGTGGGGCCGCAGACCATTTTTCAGTGGATTTTGATGATGTGATCAGGTGTCTCTGTCCCCGGTGACTGAGAGCATCTTGGGGGCCACGGGTTCAAGTTCCCAATCCTGGCCCAGTGCTCTCCATGGAGCAGGGTGAGGTATACATCATAAATATCTGTTTCTTTCATGACTCCTCAAAATGGGCATGAGATCTCTCTTCTCTGCTTTTGGCATTTCCACAATACTCACCGCTGTTGAACATGCCACACGTTTTAGTTCTTAGTTTGCCTTCAGTCTGTATCCCCCATGATAATGTCAGCACCATGAGGGCAGGGATTTTTGTCTGTTTGTTCCCTGATGGACATTCATGGCTCACATCGGTGTGTGAAGTGTAGTGGAGGCTCAAGAAATATTTTTTGAATAACGAATGAGAAAACGAGTGAATGAAGGAGTGAATGAATGAGTGAACGAATGAATGAATGAATGAATGAAGCATCTGTGTGAGTACCCTGTTGGTTTAACTGACATCAGACACTTGTGCTTCTGGAATGGAAAATAGGACGGTCTGCTTTGCGATGTTCCCAGCTGGATCAGGTGAGAACATCTGTCTCCAAGTATTAACGTTATCCCATCTTAAATTTCTCCAGCAAGTGGAAAAGGTCAGTCATCTTCTGCTTCCCACACCCAAGTATTAAAATATGTGGCTCAGTCCGCACCTCAGCCAGCCCCCCTCCTCGTCCCTGGGAAATGTCGTTCCTTTATCCCAGAAGCAACCCTGGAGAACAAGTTTCAGTGAGAAACACACACCTTCTTAATAATGAATGCCGTTGTTTTCTTTATAGGGTGTTGACACATTAAATTTCATTGGCCTGGCAGCTCCCCACATGTGGTGACTCCATAATTCCCGGGGGACTCTGGCTCTTAGGGAAGCTCGTCATGCTTGTTTTTGTTATAAAGCAAAGCAAAATGGTGGTCAGCGGAAGAGCATGGCTGCTCGTGCAACACGTCAAGCACGTGGGGGTCCGTGGGAGCCAGCTGCTGTCCCTTGCCCTCTGCCTCACCTCCAGCAGTGCTTACTGTTGTGTTTGTGTCTCCCTGTGGCTCTGCCTCAACTCCCTGCTTGCTTCCCTTGACACAGAGCCGGGCACGATAAGCAATCAGAATATATTATTATTATTATTGCACATACGTTATTATTACTGTCAGATTCGGACAGAGACAGACACCGAGATAAACACTATTATTAGAGCAGAACTTCCCTCTTGAGAGTTTTAAAATCACTTTTCCCTAATATAAAATCATAATAGGCAGGAATTGGAGAAGATAGTAATTATCATTTTGTGTGTGGACTGGCTGGTGATGTTACCAACAGGGCAAAGCTTGCGTCTTCTTTCATACGTCCCTAAGTTGCAAAATGAGAGCCGTGGTGAGAAACAAGTCACTTGCCCCAAAGGGCACCGGGAGTAGCTTATTCATAAGGAAAACAACTTTTTAGGGCTGAGCTGAGGCCGAGCTGATTAACTTGTTTTCCTGGAAGACAGATAAAGCTTAAGCTATAATTTATTGAAAATTAACGAACACGAATTGTGGTGGCACTGGCTACCCCACTGGAATGAGGATAGGGGTCTGGGTATGTTGTATTAAAAGCAAAGCTGGCTCCGGCTTTGCCATTTTTCTCCGGCACGAGAACCGTGGGTACCCAAAGTCTGACCTACAGGGGTTTTAATCTGAAGACAATGTGCATTTGCTCTCGGTTCTGCTGGTAAATATCCACAGAGGCCTTTAGTTTTGAGTGATAATTTCTTTTGATGTATTTTATTTTATTTTACTTTATTTTGTTTTTTTTTTTTTTTTATTTTTTTAGAGGAGCTTGGCTCATTTGAAATCAGAACTTAGGCTTGTGAAGCGTTTGGCCGTTGTTTCAAAAGTCTGACCTTGGACTGACTTTTTAAACAACGGCTTCAGAGCTCTTGCGGTTGAAGATTAAAATCTTTAAATTCTGGTGCCATCATTTATAACATTCTTGATGTCCCATTATGAGACTTTTATCTGGGGAGATAGTCTGGTGCTGTAACCAATGAGATACTGATAGGAAACATTTACTCCATTTTTTGGTGTCTAGGAACTCGATTCTCAGAAACGTCCTTTCAAATCTGGCCTTCAAAATACATGCGTGCTTACTTTGGTTGCACTGCATGCTTTCCTCAACTTGTTCACATGAACTTTTGAGGAAGTCCTTCACATTTGAGGAACGTAGAGGAGCCCGCGGGGCCCGTGGCGGTCACTTTTAGTGCGTCACTAACGTGAGAGATGGTACATGAAGGTCTTGAAGTGTTTTCCCCGGGAAGGTTGCTTAAGGATAGATTTTGTGCTTGGCATTCAGGTCCCTCAAGATCAGTGGCTTTGGTTCTTTTGAAATTACTTCACAGAGGACATTCCTCTTAACTGAGCTTGAATCCTTAAAAACATACTTCAGTACTGGGATCCCTTTAAAAGCTGCATTAGAAGCATACTCTCTCCAGAACCTAGGTTTGCATAGACCTCACCAGCTCTGGGCACAAGAGCCTCTTAGTGCCTTCGAAGTAGAAGGAAGAATGCAGATTTATAGTCGCACCAAAAATGCCTGCTTCTTAACTCTGGGCGGATATGTGAGGTTGCCCATTTTTAGAGGGTGAGAGAGTGGGTGCCCGGGCCAGGCAGGTCTAGATGGGAAGTCTGCCTTTGCCAATTCTCACCAGGCTTCTGACCTTGGGGATGTTTCCTAGCATAGCCAAGCTTTAGTTTTCTGGTGCAGATAATTTCTACCTTCAGTGTTATTTTGAGGATTAAATGAAACAATGCAGAACGCTCTCATTGTTGGAGGTGCTCGGAACAGCTGGGCTTTATAGTGGCTCGGCCCAGAGACACTCACTTCACCGAACTGTCATACAGACCCAGTGGGCAACAGAGCTCGAGCCATTTTTGCAGAGCTCAGCAGAAATTGTATGGGATTTTAAAAAGTATTTGAAAACTAGAACTTGTATTTCATCTCTTGGAAAAAAAAAAACACCTGAATTCTGGGACACAAATCCATAAATTCCATAAACGTTCATGTCATGCCTCGAATTGCTCATTTTATCTGCAAATGGGGTGTCTGGATTGCCGGGTAGCTCGGTGGTGAGGCGTTTATTCACCTACCAACTTGAAAGGCCGGGGAGGTATTTGAAATCTATTTTGGCATTCTGCACAGGAAGATTATTTAAATTACATTTTCAAGTGTGTGTGATACCTACATGAAGCCCAAAGCAAGAATCTGGAATGTGTTTTATATTCTTACAAATCTATTTGCTTCATTTCTCGTATTAAGGCTGGAAAGCCTTATTATTTTTCAAGAACTTAAAAAAAGTGTTTACAAAGTTATATAAGCCGTAGAAAAGATTCACCATGGCCCCGTGCATTAGGCGAAGGGACTGCTGGTTAGAACATGATGTGTGCCTTCGACTGCAGAATCGTAAAACAGAACGTATACTTGAGGCTTTCAACTTGAATATTTGATCACACATTTATAAAAGCCATTAGATGCAACAGAAAAAGAAAACAAAGGTTTTTTTTCCTGAAATCTGTTCAAAGGATTGCAGCTGAAAAGGACAGAAGCCAATTCCAGCATCTGTAGCAGGTGAAGAGCTACGGAATGAAGTGTCAGGGACAAATTATGACTTTGGGCTCCCTGGACGCATTTATTGAAGGACGTCTGCAGAGAGGGTTGTGTTGCCTGATTCTCTCCCTCTGTAAACTTTTATATGTATTTTCGGGCAGTGGCTGAAATTAGGTTGTTCTTTGGCCTCCCTGGAGGATTTGTTCTTAGAGCAGAAAGGAGCCGTGAGGGCCCCTGTCTCATCTTGACTGTCCTTCCCTTACAGGGGAACATGTATCTGAGAGAGGCCAGGCCAGGATGAGCTAGGACCAGCCCGTGTTTCCCGACTCCAAACCCCGCCTGTCCGTGACCCCAATTCCGCTTGGTCTGTGCACTCCTCCGAAAATGAGTACAGAGCTGAGGTCGCCCCTGGTAACCCTCCACCCCTCCTCACCTTCAGAAATAAACCAGCCTGTATAATAAAGCAGGAGAAGCTCTCTGAAGGTGCCTTGCTTACCTAACCTCTCCGCATGTTGGCACTTGGAAGGGTGCTTCTCAGTAGTAACAAAGCAAGGAGGGGACGGAACTTTTACTGACCGCTAACCGAGTCCTGGATTGAGAGCCTTGTCCTCCGTATTTCGTTTAATCTGCAAAAGCAGCCCCCAAGCAGGTAGTCTTAGCCCACTTTTAGAGAGTGAGAGGCTGAGGTTCGGAGAGGTTAACAGCCGTGCCTTAGCACAGCCAGGGGAGAGAGGGGCAGAGCAAAGTTGCCGACTCAGAACTGGCTGCCTGCAGGGCCCTGGTCGTCCCTCTCTGCTCCCTCCCCACCCCGATCTCCTTCCCGGAAAATGGAAAAACGAAGGGAGCAGGAGGCAGACCTCAGTCGGCTGGCTGCAATGTTTGGGATAGGACACGTGTGCAGAGACACCGAAACTGACTTATCGAGAGCATTAGAAAATGAAGTGCTGACATTTTCATCCCGTTCAAGCAGGGAGTGCAGAGGGACAGGGGTGCGTCTGGCAGGGAAAAAGGACCTTTCTGCTCCTGATCTCTGCGCTGGGTGCTGCTTTCTCCTTGGTGCTCACAGCTCCCCGCTTCTCTGTGATGCATCGTGCCAGACCTCTGGGAAGGTGGCCCATGGCATTCATTCCGGAGGGGACCCACAAGCATCGTTTGTGGAACCATGATGCCACCCACCTGCTCTCTTCCAAATGTGGCCGTTCCAACCCGGTGGAAGGCCCAGCTCTTCCCTCGCCTCTTGGAGTGGGGCTCTGGGAAGTTCACAGAATCTCACACTGAGACCTTGGCGAGTCCCGCGTTCATGCCCTGCCTGCCGCAGTGGCGCACAGATTTCCACGTTGGTTCTTTCTGCTGTGTGACTTAAACTGCCCCCTTATGCTCCCACTGTAACTGTGGTGCAGTATTTATTCTGTTTGGGCATGGATAATGAAAGCAAATTCAGAGAGATTTCTCATCCCCTGACAGGTCCTTCTGAAGGGTGCCTGGTTCTGAGTGATCTGTCAACATAGGGACATAAGATAAAACGACTGTATCACTTCTGTCCATCTAGCATCAGTCTCTAGGTGGAAGCAAGTCACGGGGCACAACTGTGTGCTGTAATGACCTCTTATTCCTGCTACGAGGAGGGGAGTGAGACCTTTCCCAGGTCTCAAAGAAATGCTGTCGTGTATGTGTTATACACACAAATGACATATGTGTGGATAACAGATACGCGGGGCTCACAAGCAGAATTCTGAAGGTCGTGTGGGCCGACAAACAGTCAGGCGTAGGCTTGAACAAACTGACCGCCAGTGAGCTGGGAACGCTTCGTTCGACTTGTATGCTCTCCTTGCCTGGCACAGGGCTCAACAACTCCCATATGTACAGACCTTCCGAACATGCGAGTGAACACTACACCTGTCTGGCAGTCACACACCTGGGACTGTCCCGTACCCATCTACTGACCTGGCTTCCAGTTGAGTAAATGTGGTCCCTACATTTACAAGACCGCGTGGCACAAGTCGGCAAACTCTGCTAATGGCCCCAATCTGGCTACTGCGTGTTTTTGCGTATCGTTTCACGGGGACACAGCCACGCTCGTGTGGACACATCTTGTCTGTGACTGCTTTCATGATACAGTGGCAAAGCTGAATCATCAAAGTCGAAAATATTTACTGTCTGGCCCTTTGTAGGAAAAACGTGCCACCAGTTGCCACGTCGAAAGGTGACTCTGAGGTCTTCAAATAAACATAGATCCCGAAAGCCTGACTTTTTTTTTCTCTCCCCTAGACATGAGTATCTGCACATACTCTCACCTGGTGTGTGGCCGGCCGCCTTGCTTTAGTGATTAAAAGAAAACAGAGCTGAGCAAACCACACAGGATTCCACGCTGGGTTTGCATTAACTTGTTCCCGCCCTCAGGTCTTTATTTCTACTTCCTTTGTCTTCAAAGCTGCTGTGAGCACTTGCCCTCAAAGGGCCCCTGATCTCAGGGGGACTCCCTTGGCTTACTTTTCTTTGCTCTCCCCCGTGTGTGTGTGTGTGTGTGTGTGTGTGTGTGTGCGCGCGCGTGCACGCGCGCGTGCCCCCGGACCTCACGTCACAGAGAAGTACTCTTTCTCGGTGAGGTTGAACAGGATGGACAGGACCCTGGGAGCAGTCACGGGGTTCACGGCCCTTCCTGCAAACTGCCGGACCCCTTGGGCTAGTTTGTTTTGGGCTAGTTAGGCTAATTAGGATTTTCTCATTTTCAGGGAGGGTCCCACATTCGCTCTGACTCAGTACAGATGCTTCAGGGGGCTTCAAGATTTCGTCTCTGTCCATCCATCACATCTGAGGGCCCAGCGTGGCCTGGGTTCTGCTGTGACCCCATTCTCCAGCCATTTCTTCCCCCCCCCCCCCCCCCCCCGCCAACACCCAGGCCTGCAGGTGACACCCAGGTGATGTTGGGACACTTGTGACCAGCGAAAGAACCTACTTAACTTCGGGGAAACACAGATCCTGCCCTCGTGCTTGACAGCACAAATACAGCCCCTCATGTCGTCTTTGGGTCTTCTCTGAATAGCAGAGTATCATTAGACTGTCACTGGCCATTGAACCCATGAAGACACTAAACATGTGGGGTACAGACTTGGAAGTAAATAACCGTCTCCCTGTGGAGTGCCCACCACAGTGGCTGGGGAGCGCACGCTGTGAGCACTTGGGACCCACAGCCCGTGGGTCCCAGGGGCCCCTGCCCAGCAGCCCACAGCTGCTCTGGGTAATCACGACTGTTAGAAGTAGTTGAGATTTTAGACTCAGTGCCCCGTTGGCCTGGTTCAGCCTTCAACGACTACATTAACGGCTTACTGAGGCAGTCTGTGTGACCCTGAACTCCCTGGGAAGAGACCAGAATAATACTGAGAGCTCTGAAATAAGCAGAATAATTCTTGGCATTCATCCAAGCAGAGTGACCAAATCCCGCCCGTACTGCATAAAGCGAGCGATTTCAGTGAACTGCCCCAGCGATTTGACAGGGACTAAAGGGCGTGATTCTGAATACTTTTTTCACAGCTACCCGCTTATGGAACGCGTCCTCTGAAATGCTCATATTAGGGCGTGTCCGCTCTTCAGTGCCCGCCGTGCGTTGGTGTCTGCTCCTAGCTTTGGAGGCACCGTCCTTATGCTTCTAGAAGCCTGTGGTAGAAGATGTAAATGGAAGCTGCCTGAGATTAAGTAACTTCCCTAAGCTGAGAACGCTCTGCGAGACCTTTTGGAAATCTACGTAAGCAGATGAGATTAATGAGTCTCATGGAAAACAATTTGGAAGCTACTAAATGCGGTTGAGTTGGAGACACAGGCATCCCCATGCCCAGAGGAACGGCTTCAACGAGCTTGTGTGAACCGCTCACTAGTGAAAAGAAGTCCTACTAAAAGGTCACACATTCAGGGTACTTCGAGAGATGGAAGTTGGCCACTGGCCACGTTTCAAGAGTCCTGGCTCTTCCCTGGCTCTGTCCTAACATCATACCCCAGGGCAAGCCCGTGGCCTCACTGTGAGGGGCGGGTTTAGAGGCAGAACTTTCCACTGGGATTCAAAGTCGTGGGCTCTGAGGTGCACATAAGCTGCCTGTCCTCACCCAGCTTTCTCCTGATGCAGGGAAATTCTTTACAAAGCAGCCTGCCTGTGCTTCATTTGGGGGTGGAAGGTGGACAGAGAAATTGATTTTACCCAGCTTCTGGGTCTTCCCCACTATCGATGACTTTATAAACGCTAGAATATTTCTCAAGGAAAACTCTACTGATATTTTAACTTGGCCATGGAATTCTCTGTCAGGTTATTATGCAGTGAGTATATGATAATCTACGTAAAGTAGACTTTGTTTTCATTTTTTACCATGAGGTGCAACGGTAACACCTCTTCCCTGGCTTAGGTTGAGGACATAAAGTAAGTCCTGTGAATTCCTTCTTTAAAGTGACGATCCTGGTGCATGCCCTTCAGAGGACTGGTCTGGTGCTCAGAGGACCAGAATGTGAAATTGTCAGGATTTTGTCAGCTGGTCGCAACTGGCCACAGTAGCAATATTGACGCCGTGGAAATCAACAAATGCTATTATTCCCCACCCCCACCCCCGGAACCAGCTGTTAAAGAGGTGCCAGCAGACCTGTCTTACATCCTCCCACTCTGCGCTGGACCCAGATACCCGGGAGAGGGGTGGACAAGAACCCTGCTCTGTCCACCTGTGAGGCTGCCGTCCTCTCAGATTCCGGCATACAAAAGAGTGATGGAAATTTGAGTTTGGGCCAAATTAATGACCATGGGCATGGGGAAGAGGGCCACTCTCAGGGTGGCCTTGGAGTTTGAAAGCACTTGATTCATTGTTACCTGAGTCCAGAGGACTCAGAGACACAGGTTTGGAAATGAAGGATCTGGAAGAGATGTGGGAATTCACCAGGATACAGAACTGCCTTCCTGCAGTGAGCTTGTGCTGCACAGGCAGCGGCCAGACTGGGCATTGATTCTAAAGTCAGGTCACCCTTTCCCTTGATCTGTGGGGCCCAGCGCTCACACGGTTAGGAGCCCAGCACTGTGGGGGATACTGGGGTGACGACGGACTGACGGACTTTTGGGGACGATGGCAGTGCCCCGTGTCCTGTGCAGGAGCCAGTCCGTGCACGTGGCTCTTGAGCACCTGCCGTGTTGCCAATGCAACTGAAGAACTGAATTTACAATTGTAATTAACTTGAGTTTGAATTTCAATAGCCACATGTGGCTGCTGGGTACTGTATTGGACAGAGCAGCTCAGGGCTTGTAGGAAGAATATTGATGGCAGCCTGTGTGCCGAGAGTGTGGAGGGTACATTCATCACACTGGATTCAGATGTGGGACTGCTAAGTGTTCTCCAACACCTTTGCCCAGCAAGACCAATCAGTCCCATTCAGATGCGCCCGGCACTGGGCGAACCGCATTAGAAGGTCACCCCGTATCCTCCTGTCCCCTCCATCTGCAGGACGTGTGATGATTCCCAACTCCCAGGTGAAGAAACAAGGCACAGAGAGAAACAAGGCAGTGCATGCCCCAGGTCCTCAGAGTCCTAATTCCCACCTCGAGGTGCCTTCTTAAGTGCACGGCTCTGTAGACCGACAGCACTGACGGGAACTCAGAGGATCCCATTTACAACCAGTGTCCACACTTGATCTGATAGTGTGTGGAGCCTACATGTATAACGTGGTTCTCCTTTCGTGGGGTGTTCGTGGGTGTTCAGCCTCGGCAGTTTTTAGTTCAGCACAGACCCTCGCGAGCATACACATTAGCATATGCATGTGGCTTTACACCATTTGGTGACTCTTCTCCCTCCCCCAACTAGTGATGTTGGATTCTTCCTGTTTTGCTGTCTGGTTTCAGTCACTCCAAGCTGCCTCAAAGGCAGTGATCGGGGCCCGTTTGGGCTTTTAATTCCTCGGTGGGAATGTGGTCTACCGATCGACAGACCCCTTGCAGAACCACCTTAATGTGTTGCTTTTGGCTGTGCACGGAGTCAAGCCTAAATGACTGAAATGGGATGAAAATGGAGATGTAAACCCAAGACTGAAAAAGGCCCTTTGAAAACATCCTGCAACCTTAGGCTCCTGCTAATCTCCTGTTAGATTATTTTATGACTGCCTAGCAGCTTAATACCATCGACTGCAAACAGTACTTCGTATGAGGGGGTGGGGTTATTGAGAATCTGCTCCCTACTGGATGAGCCACCTGTGCTAAGCGGGAGAAGCCAGCCTCCGGGCCCAGGGCTTAAGCCTCACCTGCTGCCCTGGGACACACAGACTGTGTCCTCCGCATTGTCTGTGGTCTGCAAACGCTATAACTAAACCACAACAATCCTCTTGAGGAAACTGGGCACCACGTGGTTTGTGCCCTGACGGTACATTTCTTGGCTTACCTTCACACTGGCTACTAGCTCACTCGACCCGGGGTGGGGGCCGCAGGGGTGGGGGTGGGGGTACTCCGATCCCACCTCCAGACCATTGCCGGGAGGGAATCCAGACAGTGTCAGGGGGAAACGGGAAAGAGAAAGCCCGGCAGTGAAGACAAAGGCTGGTAAGCCGTGGGCACTGTTTCGAGAAGCATGGAACTTTTGTTTCAGCACAGCCCGCTGCCAGACCCATACGAGCCTTCCTAGCTAAGGGCTCAAGACTAGCATCCTATCGTTAGGTCATTTAAGTTTGCTGCTGCACAGTTTAAAAGATGGGGAACAAAGTTCAGCAATCTGATGTCAATGCCTGACAGCTCAGGCTGCTAACTGGGTCTGGTTCCCCCTATGGTGCAAATGCACGCACAAGACCACTCGGGGAAAGGCACGTCTCCTCGTGACACACAGACAGGGCTTGCCCGAGGGTGGGCATTGCCTCTAGGAGCTCCTCACAAGGACAGAGAGACATCTCCCCTATTGTGGGAAACCCTAGCCCTAAATATCAATGTTCTTCCAATGATTTAATATAACCAAGTCAGCATTTGCTTTGCAGAACGCCACCTCAGTTCTGTTCTCTACCATAACCCGATTCCTATGAGGCGAGGAGCTTCTGATTTAGAGAATTTGGACTGGCCTACCCTGTGAGACGTCCTCAGGGTCATCAAACTTTCATCGCAGGGCACACAACAGAAAGACCCAACAATTCATTCATTCAAACTATCGGCACATGGTTTGAATTCCAGGCCAAGCAGCTGAACGCCAACCATCAAATCAGTCTTCACGGCGAGTACGCAGTGATGTCTGGCATCATACAATAACCTCGGGGCCCCTCTGAGCTCACGCCATCCTCAGACTATCACCTTTGCGCAGAAATGAGGAAATGTCAGTCTCACTAAGGATCTGGGCCTTGGAGGCTGCCGAGGGACCCTGGCTGGGCTGGGCGCGGGGGGATGAGCCCGCATGGCTTCAGGGGAAACGTGGGCATACATACCCTTCCCGGTGGGCCTCTCCTTTCTCCAGCTCCTGAATGACCCCCAAGAGCACTTTGATGGTTTCCTGGCTTGAGCTGATCAGGTCCTCCATCACCTGGAGCTGTGCTTTCAGGTCGACGACTTCCGTGTGAGGCACGATTTGTCGGGATTCTCCACCCGCAGTGGCCGCCGCGGCGCAAGGCTGGCCGTCCTCCCCCGGCGGGGCCCGGGTCTGCGTGGGCCGCCCGCTGCATTCGGGGGACAGGCACTGCATCGGGGGCGAGCGGGCCGCCACGGGTCCCTGGAGCCCGTTGAGACGCGAGGCTCTCCCCCGCTCCTGGTCGGCCGCCGGGCACAGGGGCCACTCGCTCGCGGTGGCAGAGTTTGACAAGGCGGCCTCGAGGGCCTTCGCGCCGGGGGCAGGTGCATAAACGGCGGCCACCTCCGTTTTGAACACCGTCCCGTGGGCTGGCGGAGCGGCTTCCTCCGTGTCCGGGGTCGCCCTGCCGTGCTTCGCTCTGCCGTGCAGCTGGTGGTCGGGCTCCCGGGAGGAAGGCCGAGCGGAGTTTTGGAGAGGCTCCTCTCGGCAGCCGGGCGCATCAGGGTTTTCGCCTGGCTCTGCGCAGTTGAGCCCGGCAGGCTGGTCCAGCTCATTCACATGTTCGTCGGAATGGAAAACCGAGGCCGCCGTCTTGTGCACCCGGCCGGCACCCCAGGGCCGGGCCTCCTCCCCCGCCCCTTCCTCCTGCTTCTCCGCCACAAACCCGTTGTTTTGACTTTTAAAGGCATCCGCAGCCGGGATGCTTTTGAGATTCCCCTTTTTGCGGTCCAGGGGGAAGGTCTGGTAACACTTTTTCAGGTCCGGCGAGGTCTGCACGCCTGTGCTCTTGGTGACATTGGGGATGGCCCTCCGCGCGGGCACGGTCATGTATTTGCGGTAGGCTGCTCTGTAGGACACGGGCTTCGCCTCCCGCTTCTCGCCGGGCTGTCCCGCCGCGAGCCGTGAGTCCCTCTGCTCATTCTGTGCCTCGCAGATATCCTTAAAGCGCACCTGCAGGGCTTTATTCCGCTTTTTAATCTGCCGGTTGGGATCCAGGGCGTATCTCATCTCCAGGGCCAGGCAGGCGGCAGGTTCGACTTCGCTCTCTGACGTCGTGAGTACGCATTTGCCGGTGTCCTTACTGACCATGATTCCTGCGTTCAGAAACATCAACACAGGCGTCAGTGGGACGGAAACACACACTCGAGCACAGGCACACACAGCTCCTAGCTCACCTCGCTACTGCCTGCTTCCTAATTACTTTTAAACAGGTGAGGTTGGCCTTTCTGTTAAGGAAAATCAGACAGGCGGAGAATCGCTGGCAGGCACAGCTTGAGATGCTTCTCCGATATTAAAGCCTGCCTGCTTTTCCATGTGGGATACACTCGTTTCTTTTGATAGTAATGCATGTTTCCCCATTAGACAAACCTGTTTTACTATATTCATCAAGAAACCCAACGATGCTGCCTCTTCTGCCTTCAAATTATCATTTTGCATACACGCCTCCACTTCATAGGCAGATGGCTTTCCAAATGCATCTTATTCGGTTTGGGCTTTTACTAGTTTTTTGAGGATGACGTGATTAATCTATTACTGGAATCCAGGAGAATTGGTGTTTTCTTATTGGGGAGTCTAGGTCCTGATCAGAGAGATCCATGTGGAGCGCCCTACGATGAAGGAGGGAAATAAACCTCTTTGTCTGTCTTTGCCAACACGGGCGCCATGGGACAACGGGCACACTGCTATGGGAACACCAGAAACGGTTAATCTTTGCGGTGTGGCTTGCTTCTAATGGGTTAACGCTAACCCTAGAAAGAACATGGGTTCCCCTGCATCGATAAAGACCGTGTTAGCAGCTCTGTTCTTTGATTCTATGGAGAGTGGTATTTGAAAAAAACATTAAAAAAAAAAAAAGAAATTATTCATTCTAGAATCAAGTTTTGTGTTTTGATCCCAACCTCTGAAAACGAAAACAATGGTGGTTGTTTCAGTATTTGAATCCCGAAAGAAAATAAAATCACAAGGCTTTATGTTAATCATGCAGATTCATCTTGGGCTGAATTATTAAATGCATCTAAAAAGGTGCAGGTGGCCGATGATCCCTCTGGGGAATACCCGTGGGGTAAGTGCCTTCACTGTATCAGGCAGATTCACAGCTGCTCACTGCACGTGGAAGAATCTTCTGGAGGGCCGAACTTAAAGGAAGAAAATAGTTATGTTGTTTGTGAGTTAGTGCTCGGGAAGAAAACAGTCAGATGGGAGGGACCGGGGTGTACAGGGCCCTGGCCTTAGAGCAGCACGTCCAGAGAGGCAAGGTCACAGACGTGAGCCAGATGAACAAGAAGGGGGCCCAGGCTGCACTGCCCAGTGCACGTGCCAACAGGCCCTTCGGGCTGTCTGGGGGGGGGGGGGGGGCGGGGAGCCCATGAACCCGATACTGAAACCTCCAGGAGCACTTTTCTGGAAATGTTACAGGAGCTGGGTGAGGGTATGGGCTGGCTGCCTGGGGCTCCGCTGATGTGTGTAGACTATACCTAACACCTTTAGTGCCGTGTGGTCCATTTCAAGGAGAAAGTGGGGTTCAGAGAGGTTATGTCACTTGTTAAGGTCACACAGCAAGTAGGACGGACATACAGGCAGGAGCAGGATCCTGATCTCCCTGATGTCTGAGTTCATGCTGTTTCCCATAACCTCAGGTGTCCAACAGAGAGGCACCTCCCCACATCCTTGATTCTTATTGGGGTCGGAATGCATGACACTGGGCATGATCGTCCGGCGAAGGCAAAAAGTGGGGAGAAGCCCAGAGCCCCCATTTGAGCGTGTTCTAGAACTGCCGCTCCTTGCAGCCTGGGGACTCTGCAAACTGGCCCTGGCACTTTGCAGGTCTCCGCTAGAGTTACTGAACAGAAGGCTTAGAGAGAACTTAATTATGTCATCACTTATGCCATGAGGATGAACCGGCAGTCACGTTGGAGGGCAGCAGAAGTGAGCTCTGCCGAAGTTGCTTTAGGTCGGACCAGGGTTTCTCAGCCTTGGGACGCCTGGCATTTGGGGCCGGATGACTGTTTGGTGGGGGTGCTCTTCTGCGCACGTAGAAATGTTCAGTAGCATCCCAGCTGCTGCCCATTAGACAGGAGCACCTTCCCCGTGCGCCAGTGACCTGGGGAGAGGGGGACACGGCCGCCCCCAGGTAAGAACCACCACATTAGACCATTCCCTTTCGATGGCTGGAGTGTGTCTCCGCAAGGGAAGGGCCTTCCTTCCAGCAAGGTGAATGGCCGAGAACAGATGGCAATGTCCCGGCTCCCGGGGTGGGGGATGGGTGTTCTGGAAGGTGCCTGTTTCGAAGGGCTAATCTGGAAATGACCCAGCTCTATGCCTAGCCAGGAGGGAGCCACACCCTCATGCCACTGCCACATCTGTGTTTCCTCTGACAACAGAATTACCCCCAAACAGTCGCTCTCCTAGGTAGTCTGGAGAAGACAGAGAATAAGCCTTCTTTGGCTGTTAGGCTTTACTGGGCGCTGAGGATGTCTGGAGGCCTTTGTAATTTGACACTTGAAACACTGGGCAGTTTTGGAGAGAGCATTACAGGAAGGGAACAGACTAGAGCCGCATCATATCCTGGCTCTGTGTTGGGAAGACGAGATTCTGGATGGCGGGTGGGATAGAGAAGGCCTGCTAAGGAGAGATAATATATATCTTTTACAGACACTTATCCCAACAGGTTAGAATGATGCACACAAAAGGACTTGGTGTGGGGAAGGTATGGGGGACATGGGGGTCTAATGAGAAAATTAAATCTTAACCCTCAGTCTTATCTCGTAGTCATTCTTGAGCTGCCTTTGTTGTCCAGCTGTGTCAGACTGTATTGTCCCATCATTCTGCAGAAGACCTTCCTCCCAGGGAAAATTTGAAAGGGAGAGCATTTTTACAAAAAGCAATTTACTAGTAATTTTTCAGCCTTTTCCCTGCCACTACTGAAAAATGTGTGTCTGAATAAGTTTGTCCTACCACGCCATTCATCATCGCGATTCGCCAGGAACTGCACCGAAATAATTTTCTTACATCCGTCCACTGGTTTGGAAAGATATTCTGCATCTTGGGCCCAACCATCAAACGAATAAAACAAATCAGAAAAATTAATTGCCAGTGGCAAAATAATAATAATAAACATCTCCAAGCTCCTCTCTGTTTTACAGGGAGTTGCTGAGTGTATAAAAATCATTTTCTTATTAGTAAAAATGATGGTGATACTTCAGATTCTTTTGCTCAGTGTAGTTTGTTGATGAATTCGTTTTTAACTAGAAATGGAATTGTCTTAATCTCACCGATAAGAAAAGACATCAAGGAGTTCTTGTTGTTGACTTATTTGGACCTCAGATGGAGATCTGCACACCTTTTGATGGCTGGGTGGCATTTACTCTAAAGCTTTAGGATGGAATTTTCCTGGACACTGAGAATTACTTTCATATTAAACGGTTACACCTTTCTGGGGGTTCACTTACTGTTTATTGGTGGGGGGGGGGGCGGTGCTCAGGCTGGTAGTGATGGTTAAGGAAACGGTTTTGTCGTGAAAGGACATCAGGTGTTCCAGAGAAGACATTCCATAAATCGAGGGTTCTGGCACATCGTATTCATTCATCATCCCTTCGTTCATTCAGCGCATGAGTGTGCACCCGTCACGGCGCGAGGTCAGCGTGCAGTCCACGTGTCCTCCTGCTTCTAAGAAAATGCTAACATTCTCTGCACTTCACTTGGATTTTCTCCTTGACCCTCAGGACGGCCTCCCAGGGGAGGCACTCTTACTATCCTCAAGCTGCAGATAGAGAAATTGAGGCTCCAGATTTTTTTTCTTTCTTAATTTGCCGAGGGTCCCACAGCTCAAGGGCCACCCCCCCTGCATCTCTCTAAGTCCCGGGCATTGACCTGCTGTCCTGCCCAGGCAAACCTGGAGCCTCTAAAGTGAGTGCCCTGCAATGAACTTCAGAAAGCATCCAACGGCTGGACCTCCTCTCAGCGACTTCCTTGGCCTGTTTGTCGCAAGGCATGTGGGTGTGGGTTATGCGGGTTATGCGGAGAACCTGCAGGTAGTTCCCAGGAATAAACCTGGCCCCGAGCACAGACTCGGGCCCGTGAGGGCCACCCGGAGTGTTGCGGTCCTCCTGAGGCCACAGTGGCATTTTCAGCGATGGCTCGCCTTGGCTATGTCACCTCTGAGCAGCATGGGCTCTGGGTCTTGGAGTTAATCTCTTGGTCCCAAAGCAGCAGGAGTTCATAAAGTTTATTTTTCATAAGAAAATTGTGTTTGGGCAGTCATCGGACTGTGTCGTCTTGAGGTGAAGGTGGCGAGGCACGCTTGAGCCCGTCTGGCTCGGGGAGAGCTGGGGGTGTGGAGGAGTGTTTGGAATGTAAATGTCTTAATTACCCTCAAATTAAAGTGCATAATCAAATATGAGTTGTAAATATATAAACCCTGTATTTTTAGATTAGTGATGGAGAGTCATCTCTGTGTGCTGCTTTAAATTAATAGCTTATATAAAAATGTTCCTTCCAGCCCAAGGAGTGATAAGTGGAAACAACTAAATGCCTAACAATAGGTAAACGGTTAAGTAAATTATGGTGTACGTTCACTCAGTGCGGCCATTAAAATGATAATTATAAAGATTATTTAGTATCACAGAAAAACACTTACGAAATAATGTGAAGGGAAAGAAATCAGTCTCCCAAATTGTACTGGAAGGAAATGAACAAACATGGTCACCGTCGTGGTGTGTGAAGATCGGGCATTTGGGGAGATTTATCTTCTTCCTTCTGTTTTCCAGTTTTTGTTGAGGGAGCCTTAATATTATCGTGTTGTTTGCCAATTAAAAACCGCAGGGCGAAGTCAGTCCGCACCTCAGGCAGAATGACAGGATCAGGCCGCTGGAAATTACACATACTTGCATCACAATAAGAAAACCCCAGAAATGATTAGATTTGGGTGCGTGCAGCCTCCCAAAGGTCACCTTTTATTGTGGGGAGGAAGCTTTGAATAAAGGACAAAAATGAATTTCAAAGCACTGATGTAAGCGTTAGCGTGTGGAGTACGTGTGCAGATGTGCACACGTGTGTGCACAGAGCTGTGCACCTAAGTGTGCGTGCACAGGTTAGGAGAAGCAGCGTTTGGAAGAAGATACGTCGGTTTCCGAGCAAACTCACTGCTGGGGTGAGACCTGCCATCTGTTTTAATTAGACGTGAAATGGATTTGACCTATAGTCTGCATTATTTTCTGAAGTAACCTGGGATCTCAGCAGCTGACAGGAGACTCTCCACTGGATTAGCTCCATTCGGAACGTGTCTGCACTACCGGGAGGTTTCCAGTTTGGCGCTGTGTGGTGATCTATGTGGCACGATGCAGCTGACTGACCGTGGGGGCTGTTGAGCACCTTGGCCTTGCCAAGACAGCCCCTAGTGTCCCATCAGTCAGTGGAGATAGCAAAAGAGCTAGGCAAGCAATCTGAAGAATCTGGAAGGGGACTGTATGATATTATTGGTTTTTCTAGTGGCTTTCCCGCTGTTGAGACACCTTGGAGTCACAGATGCTGGCTGGAATTCAAGATTAATTGGGTCAGCATTTTATTCCATATGCTGAGGGAAAGCCTGAACATTAGGCCAGTCAGAATGGCAGAGGCGGGGTGGGGGGGGGGTGGAGGTGGAGTGGGGGAATGAACCTACCTTCTTTAACACTCTGCTTCCCGGAGGGTAGGGAAAGAGGGACAGGATCTCCCCCATTAAATGAACTCGCTTGTGTTGTGAAATGGTTAAGTTTAAGGCCTTCCTTAACAGAAGTCCTCCCTTCCTCAGGGCAAAGCTAACTGCTATAGATTTTGGACTGTGTCTTAGTTAGGTTCATTATCCCATTTAATTTCCTTTAATACACTGAAATGATATTTTTCCAGACATTTGTTCACTTCTTCAAAGGTCACCGATTCAGAGGACTAAAACGGGGTAACCAATGAAAACCGACACCCCTCTGAGATTGAAAGTTTAGGGAGGAGGCCGCTCCCTTAGCGCCAAGGCATGCGGGCAGAAACACCGCCCGATCGTGGCCCGTTCCCTTGATTTGTGGAATATTGCAGTAAGGCCTCCATCATTAAGAACCGATGACCGTCCAGTCAGAAGGAGGGAAAGGGGGCACTCATGGAGCTTCCACGCAGGCTTGTGGCAGAAGGAAAGCTACCCGAGGCGGGGCCCCAGCTCACACATATCTGTGATTTCAGATAAACGCATTTCAACCAACAGAAACCCTACAGTCAATTACTTCAGCCACATAATGTAAATCAGTGTTGCCACACAGACTCACACTGGCCTGTTTCTAATGAGCGGGGAACCATCTAATGAGAGGAAGTGAACCATCCGTGTTATACATGGGTGCTTGGGGTCTGATGTTGAGGCTTTAGAGAAATCAGAACGTGGCCCTCTTCAACAAATCCGAAGTTTTTCTTCATTTGTTTCACTATTTACTTAGTTCTTTGATCTTCAGCTTATACTGATGTTAACCTTTGCTCATCCTCTGTCCAAATGGAATCTAAATTAGTAGAAATGAATTAGCAAAATTTTATGATGTTGGCAAAAATCAACTGGGAGAAATGCCTCCTCCAAGTGAGATGTTACATCAGTGTAGAGAACAAATTTTTTATTTGTGGCAGTTAGCTTTGCTAATTGATAATGTCCAAAGAGGGTCCAGAAACACCGATTCCAACAACCCACCAAAATCACATGTAAGATTAGTAAAAGGAACTAATTTGCCTGCTCCTCTCTTCTCCCCAGTCGGCATGACAACTAAACACGATGTTAAATGTAAGTGCTCTAGCTTTGAATATAGCTCATTGGTTCGTACAGATCAATGTAGCTAACGTCCCACCTACTCTCCTGCCTGGATGGCTCCAGGTAATTAAGCAACAATCGTTGTTAGTTTGGAGCTCCAAAGAGGTTGGAGTTAGGTGGCCTCCCATGCTTAGACTTCATGGGAATCTCAGTGGAAAACATGTACATAGTGAATGAACTTCGGGGTAGTTTTGCCTTACTCATTGTGATGAATCTGTATTTTTTTTTTTTTTTTTTTTTTTTTTTTTACTAAATGGCATGTCTTCACTCATGACCAATCCTTAAGCTAAAATTAGGACATTGATTTTTCCAAAAAATAAGGATGTCAGAAGAGTTTATGATTTCCCTGCTGTTTCTCAAAGTTGAATCTCAAGATACTGTTTGGGAACCCCCCAGGGCAGGGCTTCTGCTTGGAGGTAACCGGTCACTGCAATTGCAATGATTTAGAGTCGAAGATGCAATCTATCTTCCTGGCAAGACCATGTGAGTGCCCATCTATTACCCTCAAAACGGATCTCCCTTGTATTTTTCACTGTAGTGCATCTCCTGTGTTTCCTTGGCCTAGCCAAACCATAGACTTTGCGAGGTCTTGAGTTTACTGCAGAGGTAGCTAAGAAAGAAAGGGAGAAGTGAGCCTTTCTTGTGATCGGTTTCTATTTATAAGTGGACAGCAGAACACAGAGAAATTACTGCCCCAGGAGCCCACTGTACAGAATCCTAACAAGAGGCCACAGACCATGACCTGAGATCCTGGGGTGGTCCGTACTCAACCCAGAAACATAGCTACTATGCTCCCCTTGGCCACGCATGGAACAAAGGTACCTAGTATTACATACAGGACTGAACGTGGCTTGCAATGGCGTCTAAAGACGCGTCTCCCAACTTAGGATGGTGATGAGTCCCTCGCTGTCCACTGTGAGCTCACCCTAGCAGGTGCTGGCAGTACTTGGCCTGATTCATTCTCTAATTTAATTCTTCGAAGCCAGTCTTCTCTAGGTCCCAGTGATTTTTGTTTTTCCTTCCTGTTCCTTTACCTGTGGGCTTCTTCCTTTCTGTTCCCACTGCTCCCACCCTGACCTTGGTGTTCTCACATCCCCTGCCCTCGGCTCTCTATCCTCCATCCTGGAGGTTCTGCTCATCCAGGCTTCGAGTTCCTGCACTGTCTCTAGAACATACCGTGGGCAGTCCCTGCTTTGCGTCTTCAGTTCCTGTGGCTCCTGTTCCAGGACCGTGCTTCTCACCTGCTTTCCCCAGGTGGTCTCGTTTTGACGGTCCAGTTCTACCCCTTCTCTGGCTTCTCCAGTCCTCACGCTGCCTTCACTGACACGAGGGGTAGCACCGGCGTGTCTGGGGTGACCCGGCACCACACCAGGTGCTGGGCACACAGGAAAATGAGGCACAGTTCTGGGGAAAGACGTGCGTCTATCTATAGCACCTGCCCACTGTGCCTCCCCAGGAGATGTGCAAGAACCGGCCTAACGGCTGAGTCACTTCCCTTTGATGCGTGTCAATTCTCTCCTTACACAAATATAAGTGACTGTAGACGAGGTCCCTCTAAGCACCTCTTCTCTGCTGAACTCAGTCAGCTTTGATACGTAATTGGTCTACGAATATAATGATATACATCACAGTATCCTCACAGCTGGGGCCTTCCCTGTGGATTTTTAGAAGGCTAAAGATGGGTATATCATATTGGTGGCTTCTAAGGATACTTTCTGCGTTACCTGAATCTTCAGATCAGGTGGAATGTGGCTGTTTTCTGAAACCTGGGTAGGAATTAAATGAGTGGAAGGGAGAAGGATACGGTTTCCTGAGGTTCATAAGTAAAACCATGCTGAGATTTTTATCTTCTGAATCTTGGCATAACTATCTTGAGTTTGAGTGTTACAAAGTATTACCTTAAATTTTCTTCTTCGCCTGTAGAGGTGAAAGAGAGGACCCATACACTCACAGAAATGAGTATATGGTTCAGAAATGGCGTATGCATCAACCACGTGAGACTTTAAGGACGCCAAACCCCGCATAGTCAAAAATCTGCGCGTCACTTTTCACGCCCCCCCAAACTTAACTGCTAATAGCTTACTGTTGACTGAAAGCCTTACTGATAACATAACACTGATTAACACATTTTATATGTGTTATGTATTATATTCTGTATTCTCACAATAAACTAGCGAAAAGAAAATGTGACCAACAAAATTATGAGGAAGAAAAAGGTACACTTATGTACATTTACAGTACGGTATCGGAAAACAAAACCCCAAAACTCACCTATAAATGGACCCGCACAGCTCAGACCCATGTTGCTCAAGGGTCAGCCGGATGGTATATTTAACCATGAGGTACGGTGGGGCCCCTCACGACACGTGTTGTAGTAAGTATGACTTGCTGGGGCCTGCTGTTGATTAGCTCTTACGTTATCCAGCTTTGTTCTCGAAAGCGGGACGCAGCAGTGGTAGGATTCAGTAAGAATTTAATTCAAAAATTGCAATAGCTTGGGATAACAAAAACATTTAAAAGTGTGGAATCTCGCTAATCTCAGCCTTCTAACTGGACTGTGGTTTTTGCTACAGAGGGGGGGAGCCATTGGCCTGCAGGGGGGTGGGGGTGGGGATCCATGGAAGGTCCGGAGCACACCTTTGAGTCCGGTGACTTCGGAAGGGTGTGTTGGGCACACGGCTTTTGAATGAAACAAACCCCTTTCATTTCTCCTTACTTTGAATTGAGTACACGCTATGTGAAATTGTACTCGATACATAAAATCGGTACTTAGGAATGTAATCCTGCACGACTTTTTGTTCATGATGAATATAGACAGGAAGGAAAAGGGGAATGAGGAAATAGGAGAGTGGGGGGGAACGTGAGGGTGACAGCCACACAGATGGACCGACAGACAGACACAGGAGAGGAAGGCTGATCCTCAGGGAAGTTAGTCCCAGTAAACCACGCCACATCCTGCTTGCTGTTACTTGGAGCCCCTGCCGTCAGCTATTTGATTCTCTTTCAGGGGCCGTTGGAGCGGCCCCTTCTCATCCTCTCCAGAATGGAGCCTGACCGCTTATGCAGGCTAGGACAGGCATCCGCGGTAGGACATCATACGGCTTCATGTTCTATGAAGCCCCCAACACAGTAAGTGAAGTGTTAAACCTAGTGAATAATCCTACTTTAAGTTTATATGTCTGGGTTCTGCTTCTGCCTTTAAATCTCTCCGAGACCCTCCTGGATCGGATGGCCTTTTCCTTCGCGAGGCTTGGGAGAGAGGGGCCGGACGGTGGGGACGGATTCTGTAGGTTCGTGGAGACAAGTTAGCTCCCTAGTGAGTAAGCAGTGCTGATGATCAGGAAGCGAGTCTCTGCATACATCACAACCCTAAAAGTACTTTTTCAAAGGAAAACCTGAATCTTTCCAAAACCTTAAGTGACCCCTCTTTGCTTTGGCCTTCTTGAAGCTGTGGACGGGAGCAGAGGTGTTAAAGAAGTGGAACCTTTTACAAGTTTTGGGGTTTGTTGGTTTGTTTGTTTCTTGTTTTTTTTTTAAGCATTTTCAGATACGTAGAAGAGACTGGATGGAGGCTGTGCTTCCACAGGAAACAGAGAGACATGATCCCCCTTAAGGGTTCTACCCCTGTGCCCATCTTTCTAGAATAAAATCTATCAGTCCCCACCCCAGTCCAGATCAGTCAGAATTTCTGGGGATGGAGACAGGGCGGCCGAGATGGATGTCATCATCCATCATGCAGAGCCTCCAGGCCGCATGTTTTGTCTTGTTTTCTTCCCCACCCCCTCATTCTCTTCTCTTCACTGCCGTATCGCTAAAGCACGGAGCAACACGGGGTACATAAAGGTACCTGTAAATATTTATTGAATGAAAGGAATAGTGAGTGATGTCCCGGGGGGGGGGGGGGGGGGCACGGCCAGCCCCTTCCATTTCGTCCAGAATGAACCTGGGGCACAGCCAAATGCGGGGTTGGTCACCAGCACTGCCCAGGCCACGGCTAGCAAGGTGGGGCCTGCGGTGGGGGTGGACTCACATTCTGCAGAGGGACAGTGAGTGGCCAGTCATTTGTCAGGGTTTAAAATAAGGGGTCGTTTGGTTGTCACCGCTGCCTTGTGGACTGATTAGTGAACGGCAGATTCCAAAGAAATTGGCACCTGGCAGGCTAATAGCAGGAATATGGCATCTTCACACCTCTGTTCTTTTGACATTTCTGGTTGGGGATGTAAAACATCTCGAATTCTGTCCCTTCCTAGGAATCCCACGGCTGGGGAAAGCTCTCCCTAACCGTGGATCTGGGCTTTGAGATCTGGGCTTATACACTGGAGGGGGAGTACTCAAGATCATCTATTTAAGATTCTCACACTCTCGGCTTTTCTGGACATAGCGATTCCTGCGTGTGTTTTCTCCTACGATCGTTAAGAACTGGGGTGTAGAGACTGACTGCCTGATTGAGTTCTGGCCCTTCCTTGAATCAGCCTAGAATCTAGAGCATGTTACACAGCCTGGGGGGATCATAAAATAAGAGTTAATACTTCTGTGGTGCTTGGCACAGATTAGTTACCCTTTTGTGCTTTATGTATGTTCTAACAATGCGTTCTCCAAACTCTCTCGGAAGGAGAGGTTCCCAGTTGTTGTTGTTGTTGTTTTAAAGTTTATTTATTTATTTTTTAGAGAGGGAGAACAGGGCAGGGGCAGAGAGAAGGAGAAGGAGAGAGAATCTCAAGCAGGCGCTGTGCTGTCAGCGCAGAGTCTAAAGCAGGGCTTGAACCCGCGAACCGTGAGATCACCTCTTGAGCTTGGAATCAAGAGTTCCACGCTCAACTGACTGAGCCACCCGGGCGCCCTGAGGTTTCCATTTTTTATAAAGGTGGAGACATCGAGGCACTGATGGCAAGTCAGCACCCATGGCCACACGGATAGTAACCGTCAGAACTGGGGGGACAGGTGCAGACAGTGTCGCCTAGACATTGCTCTCAACACTCTGATCTGGGACGAGGGCTCAGTCGGTCGGTGCCTTTAAAACCCTCAGAGTGCGGTTCTGGTGATGCCGTCTCTGGTGGCGAAGGGGACGCTAATACGAACAACACACTTAGAACATGTTATGTGTGTGGGCGACACCAAGTTCAGTCCTTGACAGAAACATGCTTAAAGGTTTCAACCTCAAGTGGCTGAATAAAAGTCTATACTTGTCTTAGATTTTTTTTTTTTTTTTCCCCCAAGCCGGGCACACCATTGGTCCCTCTCACTGACTCTTCAGGTCTAGAGTTAGAACTGGTGCTTCGATGTAGCATTTAATGATCGCTAGGAGCGATTTAATGATCGCTAGAGCCTGGAGCCCTGGCTGACGGTCCATTCTCTAACACTCACTCGGTGGCTGACCCTGCACCACAGAGGACCTGCCCCACGCTTCCTCCGCTCAGTAAGAGTGGGCGATATTTTCATAGACCCAGTGTTCCGACCATGCAATAAATTCCATCATTCAGCCTCACCCTGGGTATTTTTGGCACACTAGCAAATCCGGTAGACACAATAAATAAAGTGGAGTTATACTTAAAGGAGAGTTAACTTCATATACAGAGACAAATATAAAGAACAGGAACAAAGCAACTTAAGCAAGGATTGAAACCACGTCTGTGAAGCCACCAAGCTGACAGCCGCCATTAAAACAAACACACACAGGAAGTGATCGAGAAAGGCAGTTCTCACTGGGCTCTTCGATGACTGGAAAAGTCAAATGAAAAATACGGCCTGACGGTATTTTTTAAGTTTCAAATTCTCTACACCGGCATGTGGCACGAACTTTTCTTGGGAATGATTCCCGTCCACACTTCTCTGAGCTGTGTGAGACTCAAGTGCATGATTAATAGGAAACTGGCCATTTGTGCCATGTGATTTCAACGAAGGAAAAAGAAAGAGGGCAAGTCTTTGTGCAGCACTCTGCTATTGGTAACAAGGAAGTGATAAATTGATGAGCCTGGCCCAAAGATCCATGGAGTTGATGTCATGATGTGAAACTGAGTTGTGAGGTCAAGGCCGAGAGGCAGACAGATATCTTCCAGTCAGCCTTCAGTTGACTCTGAACTCTCCAGTATTTTGGTAAAGCGGTAGTGAAAGTTCCTTCCAACCAAAAAAATGGTTGGGGGGTATAGGAACATTCTATGTGTCTGATTGACGTGTTAGAATCTCTCATTTCTCCTTGTTGTTCTTTTACTCTAGTACTAGGCCAATAAACTCAAACGCTTTCTTCCTTTAGAAACTCAGTTTCTACCCAAGTGAATTTTTACCAAAGAAAACTCTAAGGTTGAGTCTGGTGGTAGAAAAACCCAAGTCTTGGATTCCTTTTTCTTGCCTAAACACCGTGTAGCCAGGTGTGAGGACTGTCCATTTCTAGAAGCAGGCTTCCTTTTTACCACCCTCTCATGTATTTCCTTTTAATTTCTCCTACAAAACAATGTGCAACTTCAAGTGAAAGAGAAAAATTGTTGTTCAATCTGGATTCCCTGAATTTCTAGCAAAATCATTGATGAGGTTTATTGTTAGTAGCCTCATTAAATATTTATTAAGCATCTGTTATTAGGTACTACTATTCTTAGTCCTTCAAGAATTTCTTTGTCTTGTGAATCCTTTACTCCATTTTCATTCTCTTCTTTGAAAGTATTTCTCACGTTGGTTCTAAGAAGATGATGAAACTGTATTTTTTTGAAATAGTATTTCTCGTTCGAAACTCAAAGTCAACTTTCTAATGGTCATCACATCTTTTCCCCCAAACCTGCTGGTTCCCTGACTTCCCTGTTTCCATCTATATCACCCACCACCCTGGTGGTATCTTTAATCCCGTCTTCATGTTGCCACGTTATAGACATCTGCCGTGTGGGATATTTCTCTCTCAGCTGTCCCCTGACATCTCTCCCTAATGCCACCACTCACCCTTGGTACCAGTTAATTCTCACCTGTTACACCCTTTCATCTGGTTCATCTCTAGCTAACAAGACTCAGTCTTCTGGACATGTATGTTAACTGTTCAAAGCATTCACCCTTTACCCATAGCTAGTGAGTGGAGGCCATTCCTGTCCTACTGGTTCTGCCTTAAACTGGCTCACACTCCTTCTTCACTCTCCGATCCTCACCCCTGCACCTTTGCCTGGTGTCGCTTCTCACTCTTCCCGTACAGATCTCCAGCTCTGAGCACGTGACGGATGGGCTTCAGCTCCAGGATTTGCATGTGCTGGGCTCGGGGGCCCAATCTCAACCTTCGTCCCAGCCAGGGTGTTGCTTTCTCTCGGGTACCTCCACGTGTGCGGTCTGTCCTATCCCGATTCTGCCTCCCACCTCCTTTCGCCCTCCTGGACTGGAGCTTCTTGAGGAACCCGTCACTTGGTTTTGTGACACTCACACATTGTCCTGGCCACTGCTGCTACTGCTCAGTACATTTCCATGAGCGAGCAGTCCTTTGTAGACAAAACCATCCTCCTGTCCGTGTACCTTCCTTATGTGTGCCCATTTTTCAGAACCCAGGTTTTATAATTCCAGTACATTTCCAAGGACACGAAAGCCACTTACTATGAAAGCAAGCAGATTTCCTAAAGCAAGCTAAAGATGACCTAAGGTGTTTAGTCTAACCACTAAGGACACATGGAAAAGATAAAGAAACGAGAAGTTGACGTACACATGCTTCCCGGGGAACAACCAGTGTGGAGGGACCCACGTCACCACTGAAATAATGAACAGAGACTGGTCAGTTTCACGGAGGTCGGATGTGAATGTGATGCATCTCCACGGTAGTTGCTTCACCTGAGCAGCCGAAATGAGCAGCTGAGGCCCTCAGCCTCCTTTCCCCCTCATTCCCTCTGGAGTACTGAGGAGAGCAGCTTTTCTTTGTGCAGCATTTGTGGCCTCCCAAAGTCCTCCTCATGTCCCTCCTATGCTATAGTTTACGGCATTCCATTTTATGCCCAAGGCTAGATTATTAAGGACTGAATTGGAATTTTCCATAGTAACTGCAGCATAAACTTTGATCAGCATCTTGCCATGGTGTTACCATCTTTAAAAAATTTCTTTGCCCTGGTCATGGCTATAAGAGCGGAACTCAGGTGAACGTAGTGTGCCAGCCTGATCCCCTCTCTGATCTTTTCTGACCCACACCTGAGTAACAGCCAGATGACGTGGTAAAGAGAGTAATGTGGATGTACAGTACTCTGAATAATCCGATCAATATACTAGCAAAGCAATATTCACGAATATTGACTTCGGGGATATTTCTTTTCCAATTCCTTTTAAATATGGCATTAGTGAAAAGGTGTGTAATTTGGAAACACGATCCTTCTTGTCCCTAATAGCTGCTTTTCTATATTCAAATTAATTTTCTCTCTGTCCCAATTAGAGCTGAGAATATGCACTCAGCAGAAAGACACAGAACTATCAGGTTAGAGTGTTTTGTTTTTATTTTAGGTCAGCAGTTTGTCTCTTGATGATATCTCTGTATACCTCGAAGCCCCTCAGCTCATTCATTGTGGTATGAATGATGTCTGAAGTGCACAGACTCAGACCCACGCTGAACATCCTGATGGCTTATGGTAGAGGAAATGCTGGTTGACTTTATATCAGGAATTGAATTTGGCACCAGGACATGTGTCCTGAAGTCATGGTTTCTCTTACTCTGAGAGGTACGATTCTTGGTCGCTTGGAGACACTTCAGTGCCTCTGGATCTGAGGCAGATACAGTAGCATACGTGGTCCAGAGGTTCGAACCTGTACTTTGTATGGGTTGGCGTTTAACGTGAGATGACGTCTCAACAGTTTGTTTACATGAATCCCGGCAGGGTCCCCACAACTTGGTCCCAATCCACTCCTCTGACCTTAATACATAAGATGCGCAACTTTTTTTTTTTTTTTAATGTTTTCTTTCTTTTTTTTTTTTTTCAACGTTTATTTATTTTTGGGACAGAGAGAGACAGAGCATGAACGGGGGAGGGGCAGAGAGAGAGGGAGACACAGAATCGGAAACAGGCCCCAGGCTCCGAGCCATCAGCCCAGAGCCCGACGCGGGGCTCGAACTCACGGACCGCGAGATCGTGACCTGGCTGAAGTCGGACGCTTAACCGACTGCGCCACCCAGGCGCCCCGTGGATGCGCAACTTTTAAAGTAAATGGACTATGGTGGCTCAGTCGGTTAAGCATCTGACTCTTGATTTTGGCTCGGGTCATGATCTCACGGTTCATGGGATTGAGCCCCATTAAGAGCACATGGCCTGCTTGGGATTCTCTCTCTCTTCTCCTCTGCTTGCGCACGTGTGTGCGCTCTCTCTCCAAATAAATAAATGGATGAAAAATTATGATGTTTTACTATGTTTATGCTATAAGTGGGCTCAAATATCGAAGAAAGGCTTATCCAAATGTTTGTATGCGAATTTCACGGTAATAAAAGCGTTGTCATGTAATATCAATCATATTAAATTTTCCTTTAAAATATTGAAGTCGTTCCATAATGTTATGAAATATTAAAATCAAATATGTGAGGAGACTGAGAAGGATCTGCTTCATAAATTATGTCAGCTAATTTGGGGCTGGAAGCGAAGGTCTCAATGGAATTACAGTGGGGAAGGGTTCTTCACATTTATGAAGGAACTGTTTAAAAAAGATGCCAGTTTTGTTTGGGGAACCTTAATAACCTCCCTTTCTCCCAGATGACTGTGGTTTGCCTCAAATAGACATGCTTTTTTTGGTTAACCACCGGATCGGTTACGTAGCAGCCTTGACGTGTTACCTGCTCAGGTGTCTGGTGGGCTGGTCCAGAGCTCCAGGATACCAAATCCCCACTGCCCCTGCCCCTGCCTTCCTCCGCGGATGCTGGTCTGTAGACCCATCGCTGTGCCGTCTAGCTGTGATTTCTTTATCGTCATTCCCCGGGAAGTAGCCTGTCCCCAACAGTAACTAATTTCCTCATACAAGAGAGCTCAGTAGTTGCTGCTCTAAATGAGACAGCCATGGGTTGGAACAGCCAGGAGAATACAAATGTCTAGCTAAGTGAACGCATCTGTCCAGCTGGTCTGCTGTGATCAACTGTTCTGAGAATCATTTTTATTTTCTGACTGCTTATTTCAATGTGTAGGAGTCTTCCTGGTAGACTGATGCCTTTCATGCACAAGCCTTTCAGTTACGTGCTTGTTTACTTGCATTTTTTTTTTTTTCTTGATCGAGGGAAAAACAAGACAAAAATCCTCTATTCTGCCATGGGGAAAACAATTGTGGCAGAACAGAGAAGCCCCCCGGGCAAACAGAGTAATAAGGGTATCTAACTTTCCACGGGGCTTTTTGGAAGCGATTTGTGCAAAGCCTGGAACTCTCCGGCTTTTGCCTTCTTTGCCTATTTCTTAACCGGTATTTGTGCTCGTCAATCGGATAATGGGCCTGATTGAAGTAAAAGCTCCAAGTCCTAATCACAGTAACAAAAAATGAAGTCGTGACAACTGTAGGAAGTTCAAAGGCATACTCTGCGTTTCAAGGGCATCCTGTCTTTAAGCAGAGGTCTTTCATTTGGCTAAAGAAATTAAACAGAATCCTTCTGTCTTTAAGGAAATGGTGAACTGGGTGAAGAAAAGCCCAAACTCTCTGTAGCTAGCATAATTTATGCAAAATCATGCAATTAGCGATAGCTGTGCTAGACATTTTTTATCCACATGCGCCTCCAATAAAACCATCATGAGTAGCAGTGCCACCTAATGTAAGTAGTAAACATGGGTAGTAAATTACTAATATCTGGTGAGGCATGCAGACGGCAGGCCTTCCATTTTTCCTTTGAGATGCTCGTGCCCATTTGCTAATCATTCTTGCAACAACAACAACAACAACAACAACAACAACAAAGAGGCAAGGATAAATATGAACTTTTCTTTGGAAAGTGACATTCAACAGGATATGAATGCAATAAATAGCACAACGTGAATAGTATAAACCAGCACTTTCCGCCTCTGCAAAGTGAAACGATGGTTACTTTCTGCTCGCTCTGTGGCAGAAGCTTAACAACGTTAGAGCACTTTCATACATGTACCACTCGTTGGGAATGGCCCGGGTCAGGTGATTTGGGTGGGATTTTTCAGTCAAGTCCCCGTTCGCTCTAACCTTGACAGTCCCCCACTGGCATGTGGACAGGTAACCCCTAGCCAGTCCCTGTCCGAGGGAAAACCTCCCAGCGCATGGACCCGACCCTCTGCTAGTCTGAGCTGTAGTCCTGTGAAATGCTAGTGTGCGTTGGTAGCCAAGGCAGGGCTAGCCCAAAGTTCCTTCCCACTCTGGCCGGTTCACCTCAGGATGCTTCCGCAGGATTTAAGCGCCTAAGCAGACAAGGTCATATTAAACTGCTCTACTGCCTTCTCCGGCTCCAGCCCCCAGGCACAGATCTGCGGCGGGAAAGGGGTAGGGGCAGAAGCCCTGCTCTGTAGATGAGCCAAAAAACACCTACTTTCTCCCCTATTTACTCCAGAGGCGCCTCTCCTCCCCCACTCCTGGCATCCCCTTATCGCCAGCTCCATCTGCCCATGGCATATTTCTGGGTAGTAGAATGCTGAGGTCACAGGGACAGGTTCTTCATCCCGGCGCTGGAGACGCCAGCTGGGAACCCTGAGCATGAACCAGCAAGACGCAGACTCTCGCTCTTGACTTTGGGCTCCAGGCGCTGCCCCGGCCCTGGGCCGGCCCGCGGGCACCCTCCTCCCTCTTGCCGTCGCCCGCCAGCAAGCTCGCTCGCTCGCTCGCTCTGCAGCATTGGTTGGTTTCCCACGCCTGTCCCGGGCTGACACGGGATGCCGCGCACCCCGAAGGCCCGCGGGCACCGACCCGGGCCCGCGGCCCCGCGAAAGTGCCAACCCGAGCGAGCCCTGGCGCCACGGGAGGAGATGGGCATTTCACGTGGGCATCTGCCTTCGCTCCCGCTCGCTCCTCTCCTTCGCGGCCGGCGTCAGGGCCCTTCTGCTCGGACTTATCCCCACCCCACCCCCCACCCCCGCCCCGAAGTTAATCAGCCGTACTTGCCAGTTCGCTTTAGTTTGGAAAATACTTAAACACCTCGAAACGTTCCGGGGACGCGGCCGCCCGCGATCCCCTCGTTCTGCCTGGCCAGGGCTCTCGGGCGCTCAGGAGGCTGTGGCGTTTGTCTAGAACCGACAGCGTAGACATGCAGCCCCGCTCCTCCCAGGCCGTCGCCAAAGTTGCCAGACGCCCCTCGGCGACCCGGCCGCGCCAGATGCAGTTGCATAACCTCGCCCGCCGCCCGGTCCGCTCCTGGCTGCACCGGCGCGTCCTGGCCCCGGGAGCCGCCGAGTCCCCGGCGAAGCCCGTTTGGGGGCGAGTGCGAGCGCCCGACCCGGGTCGGCGCCCGTCCGAGCGGTGCTCTGCCCGCGGCCAAGTGCAGCGGGCGCCGGGGCGCGGGAGGAGGGCGCGTGGGGCTCCGCTTACCTTCCGCTGCTTACAGATAAGTCGAGGTCGGTGCGGCGCCTGGCTCGGGCATGTCTCGCCGCGGACCCGGGCGAGCCTGGCGCGGCGCGGAGCACTCCGGGCAGGGCATCCGCGGCGAGGCTCGCCGGGCTCGCGCGGAGGAAGGCTCGGCTCCGGGGACTTGGCCGGCTGCGCGCCCGCCGCCCGCCCCCTCCACCGCCGCCGGCCCGGCCCGCCCGGCCCGGCCGGCCCCCGCGCCGCAGCTCGCGTCCGGCCCGGCTCAGCGACGCGCGCGGGGAGGCAGCGGCTCGGCCGGCTCCGGGGACGCCCGCGCGTTCGCTCGCTGGCGGCGCGGCGGAGCCAGCCACAGCCACCCGGCGCCGTGCTCCTCCGATGTCCTCATTTACTGCAATTGTCTTCGGCGAGATCTCGGAGCCGGGGCTGGCAGGCGGGGGCGGAGAGGGGGAGGGAGCGGGAGGGAAGTCCTTGCAGCCGCCCCCGGGTCCCCGCTACTCCGCGGAGCCCGGCGGCCGGAGGAGAGGGCGCCGGAGCCGCGCGCCCGCCGCCTGTGCGCCCGGCTGGCACCGAGGCGGGCGGAGCCCCGGGCCCCGCGGGGCGGGGGCGGGGGCGGGGGCGGCGCGGGGCCCGGCGGGCCGCGTGCGCGGGGTGGGCGATCCGGAGGGAGCGGGGCGGGAGGGAGTGGGGGAGCCCCCGCCCGCCGACGCCCGAGCCCGAGCCCGAGCCCGAGCCCGAGTCCGAGCCGGAGGAGGAGGTGGAGGGAGCCGCCGGCGGCTGCCGCCTGTGCGCGGGGCTCCACCGCGGCGCGTCCTCGGGGTTTCTGGGCTGCAGGCGGCGCTGCGCGGCCCGGGAACTTGTTGAGTCTACCCCCCAGCCGCCTCCGGAGCAGCCGGAGGGCGGGGGACCCGGCGTTTTCTCTCCCGGGAGGGGTGGCTGGGGTCCCCGCGCGATGGCTGCCGGCTCTGCCAGTGGGCCCAGCCCCTCGGGGCTTTGAAATCCCGGAGCTCGGGAAGGGGGGCGGGGAGGGGGCTTAGGCGTCTGCCCCCTCACCTGCGGATGGCTGCCTAGTGGAGGCCAGGGTCAGGGGCGTGCTTCCCGGAGGAGTCCACCCCGGGGTCAGCCTCTGTAAGCGGAGGCCGACAGGCAGGCCAGCTGTGAGTGTTGAGGACAGAAGGGGGAGTGCCCTCTGGGTCTGTTGCCCGCTGACATTAGGAACACTCCAGAGCTGGTGGCAGGGCCGCTCCTGATCGAAACCCCCCTCCCTCCCTGACACACACACCACTGGCCTGCAGATGCCACAGGGTATGTGTTGCTTTTGTTCCAGAGCAGAGTTGAGCTCACTTGGGGAGGAAGCCGGCAGGGATGCACGAGGAGGTATGCCCCACCCCTTCAACAAACCTGCCAGATCCACCAGTGGGGGCGGGGGTGGGGGGGTGGGGTTCTTCTGAGCTTTTCCTGGCAGACCCTGGTTGGTGCCTGGGCCTGGGACTACGAGGCCAGCTGGCCGCAGGTCTCCTGGCTCGCCCAATTTTCACAGGCTTGGGGCTTGAAGTTCATTCTTCTCAAACGTACTTGAGAGTGGCCACGTTCATGAGTGTATTTCCCAAGAAAGGGCAGACAAATGTGGGTCCAAGGGCAGCGACATGCTTGGGGGGGGAGATGGGAGGACTGGAGGGAAAGTAACTTCGCGGCCTCTCCAGATGTAGGTGCAGGTGTGCACGCCTCTGCCTGTGCATCCTGGAGTCCCGGCCTCAGCCCCAGCCCTAAGCCTGGGACCCAGCGTTTGCTACTTCCTTGTTCCTTGAGCTGGAGTGAGCCTAGCATCATGCTTAAGACGGTATGTGTTCTTTATAGATGGCTCTACATGAGATGCTTTATTTGTCTCTATGTGGTGCTTGGGGCATTGTGTCCCAACGTTCCAGAAGAAAGATGACCTAAAACCTCCTCGTTTCCCTTCTTACCTCTCAGCCTCCTTTGGGACACAAGTCTCCAGTCCTTTGGCATCCGGAGGTACCCAGGAAGGGAGTCCTGAACCTGTGACTCCAAACTCTGCCCACTCACTCCTTTTATCGTCTTTTCCTACTCTCCATCCCGAGTTTCATTTTCAGCCTGTTTACTTCTCTGGCCGGCCCACGGTGCTGCTGAGAGCCGGCTGGAGACATGTGCAAGCAGATACACGAACCGCCCGGGGACCCGTAACCCCCTGCTCTGCCTGGAAGGGACCCGATGTTGGGCTGTGTCGGACTTGGGGGACCTAAGATGCCAGGTGGGAGGGATCATTGCCACGGATCGCGCCAGTGTGATTCCCCTGGGGATGTGCTGTCGTTATTGCAGGCCCAGTATTTCTCCCAGTGGTCCGGGTAGCTTTCTGTAAATCTTGCTTTATGGCTAATCCATAAAATCGAAATCTGCCTTCCATCCCTTAAACATGTCACTGTAAATAAAGCTACCAGGAAATACTGAAATTGTGCTGGTGGTAATGGACAGCTAAAGTTTTAGGGGCCATGAGTGAAAACAGATAAACATGAATGCATGCACGGGAGGATGGAACGGAACCACGGGGGGCAGTGTGAGCTGGCAGGAAGAAGGCTCCAGGGACGGTGTTATTTGAGATCCACATGGTGTGTAATTCTAGGAAGAAAATGGAAAACTGTAATTGGCAGGTTAGAAAACCCACTTATATGAAGAAGAGAGTTTAATGAACTTCTTAGTGTCATCAAGACTACCTTTAGGTGCTCAATTGTCTAGGAAATTCATAGTTGTTTTTCAGTTATTCAGATCACCGGTATTCTCCCTCTGTTTTGAAGTAGGAAACCGTCGGTCTGCTGTGTTTCTTAATTGCAAATCTCCACACATCACAGATGTAAATACCGACGAAAGCTTGTTTCACCATACCTCTGCCTATGGAGGTTCTACACGGGTGAGGTTAACGGGTCATCATGTTCTAATCTTTAAAGCGAACACTGTGCCAGAGGCTGGCTCGGGAGACCCGGGCCGGGGAGGGGGGTGGGGATTCAGCATCTTGCAACCTCCAGCCCCCGACTCTGTTCTTTTTTACGGATGAGACATCTGTGTTTTTTAGGGTCTAGGATGAGTTGTTATGTTCACTTCTCGTGGGAAAAGAATTAAAGTTGCTAGAGAGTAGATTCATTTTAGGAATCAATTAGGGAAAAATTGGTTTCTTGCATTTCCCTTCCGATTTTTTGCTGAGAAAGATGGACTTGCAAAGGGAAAAATAGCTCCTTTTAAAGTGGGATTTCCTGAAGCAGAAGGACCCGGAAAATAAAGAGACAAGATGGTACGAGAGAGATGACTAAGAAAATAGTCGAGTCTCTCTTCTTTAGGCTGCTTCTTGTCAGTGTGCAGGTGTTGTGCAGAGGATTGCTGGATTCCAGCCCTACCGTTGAGTAAGTTACGAGGTCTCAATTTCCACATTAGAAAAGACAAGGATATACAGGGGTGCGTGGGTGGCTCTGTCTCTTGGGCGTCTGACTTTGACTCAGGTCATGATCTCACGGTTCATGAGTTCGAGCCCCGCGTTGGGCTCTGTGCTGACAGCTCAGAGCCTGGAACCTGCTTCGGATCCTGTGTCTCCCTTTCTCTCTGTGCCCTCCCCAGGTCGTGTGCGCTCAGTCTCTCTCTCTCTCTCTCACACACACACACAAATGAATAAACATTAAAAAAAAAAGACAAGAATATACAAATCAGAGATGTACTCGGATGTTTGGCACAGTTTTGTCCATCCAGTTCCAAGCTGGAGATTACTCAAACACGTGTCAAAAGTAGGATAGGTAACAATTCCTGGGTTTACTCATGCAGTAGACTACTATACAGCAAGGAAAAAAAGTAACGGCTGATGTGTGCAGCAATGCCAACGACAGTCACAAACGTGATGCAGAAGAAGCCAGACGCGACAGTATATGTCATAGGATTCCATTTAAATGAAGTCTCAGAATACAAAAATAAATAAAACAGTAGGACGGTGGTTCCCTTTGCCCTGGACCACACTACCTTCTGTGGTGCTGTGTTATTCATATATTGAGATAGGTCGTTGCATACTTGATACAGATGGGAAAATTAATTGAGATACTCGCTCGCTCTCTCTCTCTCTCTCTCCTTTTTTTTTTTTTTTTTAGTAGGCCTCCTTTCTGTCTGGGTATAAGCATTGCCTTTGCAGTGTCAATACACATACTCCCCTAATCTACCCCTTTAAATGAATTGGATTATCAGTCAGTGAAGTTCACTTGATTTATTGCTAATCCGCAAAATTGCTGAAGCCACGTTCTCTCCAAAACCCAAGGTAAGAGAAAAGAGGTGTCTGCAAACGTAGTGCTGTTCCAGATGAGACTTCTTGCATAGCTTTGTATGGGAACTTACGTTTTTGGGAGTCTCGTACCGAGCATGTGTCTGGCTCTCGGATGCAGCCATGATGGAGTTCGCTTTGGAAATGATTTTCGTACCTCGTCCTTTAATGTTCTAAGTGACTCTGTCGGGTGAGTCCGTGTCTGTGATGGCAGGTTCCGTCCTTCAGTTCAGAAGCTATAGTAACGGACCAACTGCGCTCAACCCCAACAAAGGAGAGGTAACTCGGGTCGGCCTGAACCTGGAGGGGAGAGATCAGTAACGTCAGGATGCTTTGCTCTTCTCTTTCGAGAACAAGACTTCATGCTCAAAGGGTCTCCAGCCAGACCTCCTCTTTCGCCTAGAAGACTTGCGAGATAACCCTTCTGAATCATTTCCTTTGTCATTTGCTGCTCAAGCATTTACTCTCTGCTTTCTGGACTGGCTTTCTGAGCAACGGAGTCTCCCTCTGTGTAAAGCCCCAGGCCTGTGGCTCTCCCATTGTCCTGGCAACAAAGCTGTGTTTCCTCCTGGTGGGAAGCAGAGCTGTGTCTCTGAAGTGCGGGTCCGTGCCCCAGGGACCCTCCCCACCCGGAATTTCTTTTCCTTCCGTGATGAGCGACTAGAGATGGTTTGTTGGCCTGGAATACAATTTGGTTTGGCGCAACTGAACATCACACAGATTAGCTGAAATCCCTGGTATTCTATTAGGCGTCATTGCGAATCTCATTTGTCTGTAGGAAATGGAATGGTTCTATTTTTCAAGGGAACAAAGGTGGCTGTAGGCTTCCTTTACCACATGGTACAACAGAGGCAGCGTATTTAGAGATAGTAAAGAGGAGGCACGTGCTTCTGGCTCGCTCCCTTCTTTCCACCCTAAACTCCCTCATTTTTAGGGCTCTGATCGCATCCAAAGGCTTTTGCCACCCCTCGGTCAGTTCCTGCCCCTTGTTGCCTGTGGGTGGATAGGCCCAGAAAATAAGCACATGGCCTGCGTTTTGCTGCCTGTGGTCAGTGGGGGTGCTGGGGTCTGTGGGGGTTTTGACTGTCCTGGTCTGACCTACTGGGGAGCCAGCCTCCTCCTCCATATGAGTCGATGGCTAAGGGGCTTTTCTGAGTCCCTTCTGGTGACACCAGCAGCTCTTTGAGCTGGCCGACGGCAGCCCCTCATGTAGCAGGTAATGTGCCAGGCCCTAGAATGATACCTTGGAGCAGAAGTAGGTCAAGAAGGGATAAAAATTGCTTTCAGATTCCAGTGTCTGCTCTGCTAATCTACTTTGTCGGTGTCAAGACTGTTGACGGCCCTTCCACAGGCCGTCTGCCCCGGTGCACGCAGGGCCTCTGCCAGTTGCGGTAGGCGCCGCGGGGAGGCGTCGGGTGCTGCACGGCGCGTGCGGGGGGGGGGGGGGGGGGCTGGGTGCTGACTCGTACAGGTGTTTCTCTGCCCTCCGTCCGCACCTGAGCTTTGCTCGCATTGACGGCGGGGCGGGGGCAGGGGGAAGGAGAGGAAAGCGGAACCCTCCTTGTTGGACTCTTGTCCTTCCCAAGGCCTGTTTGACGGTGGTGAGGGGCCACCGTGGTTGTAGAACACAGGGAGCAGGTACGCTGCCCAGGTTCTGTCTCCTCCTCTGCTCCCGGTACCACCATGAAACTGTTACATTGTGGGCACCGGGAAAGAACAGAAACGTTGAGTAGTTTCTCCAAGGTCACACAGGCAGGAAGGGACGAAGCCTGGATTCGGGTCCAGTTCTGCCGGATGCCTCAGTGCAACACTGCCCGCTCAGGTTTATTATTTTGATACGAACTTGAGCGTTGCCCAAGAGCACACGTTAAAGAAGTCAGTGTTACTCTAAGTTACTGTGTGCGACTCAGACGTTATGGCCCTAATTAAGAATGTCGTTAACTGGTGGTATCCCCTCCTGGTACTTGCCCGGCCCTAAGCAGCACCTTGCACCTGTGTCCAGAGAGGAACACCTCCCTTCGGGCGCTCGTGGCATTAGCAGGGCTCTCTCGTGGGACAGATCCTGACTAGAAACGTTAACTGCTAACGCAGGCGTCTCATAAAGCAGATAGTGCGTCTGGGCTGACCAAAGAATGTCTTTGAGCGGGTGTTCTTTTGCCTTTACTAGCCGTACCTCATCACTGTGTCACTTCTACTTTTATTTTTAAGTGTATTTATTTATTGGGTGGCGGGGGGGTGCACACGCGAGTGGGGGAGGGGTAGAAAGAGAGAAAGAGAATCTCAAGCAGGCTCCGCACCGCCACCACGGAGCCCGACGCGGGGCTTGAACCCACGAACTGTGAGATCACGACCCGAGCCGAAGTCAAGAGTCAGATCCTTAACTGACTCAGCCACCTGGGCGCCTCTGTATCCATTACACTTTGAAGTCAAAACAGTCCTTGGAACAGCGATGTACCAAAATCGTGTCACATTTGGTTAGCACCTGCTGCTTGTCTGATATAATTTCAATATCCTCACACGTTTTTTTCTTCATCAAATAACAGCTGTTGGCATTGTCCATCACGATATATATATATTCTATATATACCACACAAAAAACATTTCAGATCCTTTTGATGCCAGTGGTTGTGGCACAGTATTACTTGGGTTTTTTATTTATCCTAAACAACCCACTGGTGCTTTTGTGACCGGACTTGAGACGTGTTGCTCAGTATTGCGGCTCGTGGACGACGTGGTCGCAAACTACCGCTGTACGTTGGAAAGCAGGCATTTTGTTTTTGATTTCTTTTAACGTTTATTTATTTTTGAGAGAGAGAGAGAGAAAGAGAGAGAGACAGAGCACAAGTGGGGAGGGGCAGAGAGAGAGAGAGACACACACACACAGAATCCGAAGCAGGCTCCAGGCTCTGAGCTGTCAGCACAGAGCCCGACGTGGGGCTCGAACCCACAGACCGTGAGATCGTGACCTGAGCCGAGATCAGACACTTAACTGACTGAGCCACCCAGGCGCCCTGGGCATTTTGGTTTTATTTATTTTGTTTATTTATTTTTTTAATGTTTATTTATTTTTGAGACAGAGAGAGACAGAGCATGAGCAGGGGAGGGGCAGAGAGAGAGGGAGACACAGAATCTGAAATGGGCTCCAGGCTCTGAGCTGTCAGCACAGAGCCCGACGCGGGGCTCGAACTCACAGACCGTGAGATCATGACCTGAGCCGAAGTCGGACGCTCAACCGACTGAGCCACCCAGGCGCCCCTGGGCATTTTGGTTTTAAATGCCAAGTTCCAAATGGGAAGAATATAGAATTTTAAAAGAATCTCGAGTTACGTTTGATGACCTCTAAGGTCATACACAGAATTTCAGTTCCATCTTTTTTTATAGACAATTCTTTTTTTTCATTTCATTGAATCCTTGGAGAATTAAGTAGGTCATCACTTCAATTCCACCGCACTGTAGAGTTGCAGGTCTCCCGTTTCCTCTTTGCCTAATTTGTGTTTTGGCACATTCTGGAGCTTTGTTGAGCTCTAAATGTACGCACTGCCTTCGACCTCACTTCGCTTCTGGCTTGCCTTTCATTAATGCTAGTGTCCCTTCAACTGATGTTAAAGCAGTCATCAAAAACATATTTTGACACATTTCTTACACAATTTTCATTTTCTCTGGGATTTCAAGAAAAGCAAGACATTTAAATGTTGCTCAGTAGTCTTTTTTTTTTTTTGAAGGGAACTTGTTTTAAAGTTTATTTAGTTTTGAGATAGAGAGGAGTTTTTAAGTTTATTTATTTATTTTGAGAGAGAGAGAGAGAGAGAGAGAGAGAGAGCAAGCAGCGGAGGGGCGGAGAGAGACAATCCCAAGCAGGCTCCTCACTGTCCGTGCAGAGCCCGACGTAGGGCTCGATCTCACATACCGTGCAATCATATCCTGAGCCGAAATCAAGAGTCAGATGTTGAACCAACTGAGCCCCCCAGACGCCCCTGCTCAATAGTCTTTCTTAAATACAAAGCCAGTGCTCACTGATCACTGTTCACGTGGTTAGATGTGCACATGTGGTGCACATGTCACAGTTTTCTCTGATCTCTGCATCCAGTGATCACCGCTCAGTGGCAGGTCCCCTCCCATCCCTGGAAGGAGAACTCCGAGCCGTCCACAGGCCTCCTGAAGCTGGAAGAGGGAAGTGTCTTGATATCCCAGAACATTTCATTTCAGTGAGGGAGGAAAGTCACGTAGAGCTTTCCCCCCACTGTGTTCACTGGTGGACTCTTCTGTTAAAAGAAGAAACTTGATGGGGCGCCTGGGTGGCTCAGTCGGTTGGGCGTCCGACTTTGGCTCAGGTCATGATCTCATGGTCCGTGGGTTCGAGCCCCACATCGGGCTCTGTGCTGACAGCTCAGAGCCTGGAGTCTGTTTCAGATTCTGTGTCTCCCTCTCTCTCTGACCCTCCCCTGTTCATGCTCTCTCTCTGTCTCAAAAATAAATAAATGTTTAAAAAAAAAAAAAAAGAAGAAGAAACTTGAAAATCACTGGTTTTTTTTTTTTTGTTTTTTTTTAAATAAACTGGAGATGTGAATTTGGAGATCGTGACCAAAAAGACGGAAGAACATTAGCAGAAAAATCCATTACTCCGTGTAAAATTTAAAGGAAATCTTCATTCATTTTATGGGTGAACCCCAAACAGAATTTGGTAAATAATAAAATGCTCAGCTGGGGTTAAGCCATAAATGAGGGTACAAGACACTGTGACGGTTGAGGCCCTAAATGGCTGGTTTTGGCTGCGGTTCCACATGTCGTCATTACATGTGAGTTGTCCTCTCTCGGCCCTTTTAATGAGCTCTCTCTGCCCATTTAATGCGGATCACTTTGCCCCATTTGATCAGCCTGAGCAAACGTAGAATTACCCCTTTATTAGGATGTCTTGGAATAGGACCCTTGTGCCCTCAAGTTCTAGTCGAAAACGAACTTCATTGATGATTTGTTTTGTTCACTGAGTGCAAATATGAAAATGAAGAAATTCATTTTAATGGTACCTTTTCTCCCCCTTCCCAGCAAAGTAAATATTGTCACATGAAATTGCTGATGATACTTCTGAGTCCCTTCAAATAAGACTTGTGATTCATTCACACCATGAAAATAGTAAAGAGCCAACAGCTTCACCTGCAGTTTCATAAGTTATTGGCTCTTTCCTTTTTGGTCCCTGGGTGTTAATGAACATTTTCACTTCTGGAGCTTTCTCTGCTCCGACCCCAGCAAGGATCGGGAACGAGGGTTCTGGCTGTCTGGTTCAGGCTCTGGGGTTCAGCCCGGGCAATTCCATGTTCAGGCTCTGCTGTTGTGGGCAAATGGGCAGAATGGCATTTGAAATTTTGGACAGCCTCTCGTAAGAAAATAGGGTACCCCCTCCTGGGTGCATAAGTGGCCTGGCGCAGATGCCACACCGTTGAGCCTATAGCTTTCCCAAGAATTGGTTTCCTTTAGTACCTCAGGCATGTGCAGAGTGCGGGTTTGAATTCTTGCTCTTCTGATGGAAATGCATACTTTGTTCGTACTTAAAGGACATTTTAAAACATTGCTGAAGTGAAATCAGTGTAAGGTGTGAGGCATGTGACAAGTGTTGAAACGCGGCTGATGTTCGCCATGAAATTTAAATAAGCCGTGCTAAAGCAGAAATAATATCTATAGACCATGTAAAATGCAAAGATCTCCTGTAGACTTGCCTATTCTTTATTTCTTGACAAGCATGCATAATCTCCACATTTGCATACAGAATAGAATCAATATTTTTAAGGTTATCCATTCAGGGGTATAACTCACTTTAAACAAACTCCTTGTATGAAAAGTATGGCTTAGCAACAGGTCAACGGTAAGGTTTCCCTTTAACAAATGCTTATTTGGAATAAGGCTTCCTTCAAATAATCGCTGCCTCTCACGCACTTACAGGGATCGCTGGTCAAAAATTACTAAATACATGACTTTATCGGCTTGCGTCTCTTTTGTTCAGCGCGATCTACCGTGTGTTCTTGTATATCGTGCATGTAGGAATGCACGTATACACTGGCGGTTTCCGAAATTGTGCGGATTTCTGCACATGTTCCACAAGTAAGGTGGTCTGGGCGTGATTAAGGCTGCCAGCGCAGGACGCGGCCTCTCTCTCTGTTTGCTAAAGTCTGCTTCTAACACCTGGGTGGCATTTTCTCAGTAGAAGCCAGAGCTCAAAAAATAAAGAAGGCAATGTATCTCCCAAAGAGCCAGGCACCGTACTCGGTGCTGTGCACATTTTTCTTATTTTCATCTGCTGAGCAATGTTAAGATGCACTAAACCATGGAATCTCACCTGATAGGTAAACTGAAGGACTGGTTGTATAGGTCGTGCGAAGGAATCGTGGAACATTCCTAGCCAAAACCTCTTCTCAAAAATTGGAATATACTCATGTTCTCTTCTTAGTAGGTCTATAGATCTTGTCCAGTGTGACTCTGTTTATTTCTGTTTTACAATAACCAACACTGTCCTCTCCCCGATACAAATATAATAGACCCTTGGACAATGCGGGTTTGAACTTATGTGTGTATTTTTTTTTTTTGATAAATAAAATGCTATAAATCTATGTTCTCTTCCTTCTGATTTTCTTAGTAACATTTTCTTTTCTGTAGCTTGCTTTATTGTAAGAATACAGTAGCTAATACATATAACCTGTGAAATATGTGTTAATTGACCGTTTATGCTATTGGTAAGACTTCCGGTCACCAGTAGGCCATTCATAGTTCAGTTTTTCGGGGGTCATAAGTCACACGCAGACTTTCCCCTGCATGGACGTCACTACCCCACATCCCTGCATTGTTCAAGTTCTGACTGCAGACTTACTGGCTCATTAAATATTTTCTTTGAAGTGTATGCTAATTTCCTCTGGATAGAAGACTAGTCTTGGCATCTCAAGTCCTATTCTCCAGGAAGTGCAGGCAGGTGTGGGGTGCGATCTTTCCTCCGTAACTATTTTTACACTCCGGACCTTCGTGGAGAAATAGAAAAACACTACCATCCCCATTCTCTAGTTTCGTTGAGCTAAGTCAGTTTATACCGGTCGGTTCTTCTGTGCCGGTCATGGTTCTAGAGCTCTTACATGAATTACCACCTTAATGGTCCTAAAATCTCTGTAGATCTAAGTGCCGTTATCAGCACCATTTGTCAGATGGGGAAAGAAGCAGGGGGAGGTCAACTAATGTGACCACGTAAGCTGGGAATCTTCCATAGAAGCCACTACTGAGAAGTTGTGAAGGGTTAAGAATGGACTCCGAAAGTATCATGTAACAGTGCAACTTCCGATGAGGCAAAATACAGATAGATTTTGCACTTGTTTGTTCTTTCACTTGTACCTGGATGAACCAATGCCATTTCATTCCAGGTCTTTTGTGAGACCTGGAATTGCCATATCCTTTTCCCAGGAAAACAGAATAGCGTTCATTCCTGTACATGTTGAGAACGTGGATGAGTGTCACATTTTGGCATTGCCTTTATAGGCAAGTGACTCTACCACCTAATTATTGATGGGAGGAATAGTTTATAGCAGTGGTTGTAAACTTCTTCTCAGAGAGGTATATAATAAATATTTTCAACTTTGTAGGTCATGCAATCTCTGTTGTGAAAACTCCTCTCTGCCGTTGAAGCAGGAAACAGCCATAGAAAATAGGTAAACAGTGAATGTGGCTGAGTTCCAATAAAACTTTATTCGTAAAGCCAAGGGGTGGGTCAGATTTGCCCCATGCTGTAGTTTGCTGGTCCCAGGATTATAGCATAAGTCCTTCTGAAGAATTTCGATTCCATATGTAGAACCCAATTTTAAGGATGAATTAATAAAGCACTTGATTCATCATAGGAAACTGTTGTTGTTTTTTATTTTGTTTTCCTTTTGCTTCACTTATATGCCAGATTCTAGGAAACCTGCCTCAGTTGAAATTTGGGCAGAATTAGGTCAGCATATTCTATCAAGGATTACTTGTGGTGGGGGGTATGGTGACGGAGTTGTGTGTCTGTTTTTGAGTAACGATAACTGCCTTACTCAAGATTCACATCCTTGGAAAAATAGAAAAAACCCAGACTGGGAATGGTAACATCTTTGCCATTGTGTGCCAGGAGAATTTTGCTTTGCCAGTTATGAGAATACTCTAGTTATTGGAACTAAAAATGCAGTAGTCTCTTCAAAGGGAAAGCCGTGTATGTTGGGGGCGGTTGCCATTCTGTGGTTCCCCCCGAGAAAACACTATATAAGTCAAGACAAGACAATACTGAACAGTTAATATTGGATTTTCATCTCTGGCTGATTTATCTAAGTGCTTCGTGAAACCAAATGGAATATCTTTGCTGTAGGCTTTTAATACTGGAGCTTTTATGGTGACTGATGTATTGTTGTTTGTTTCGACAGCTTCCAAGCAATGGAGATGAATAGTTAAGTTTCTGTAATCGTTCCTTGTACCCACATGAAAAATAATTATTAGCTTAATATGAATTTTTCACAAAAGTGAGGATCAATAATCGGTCAAATATCGTTATTAATGTTCTACTTAATTCTTCGGATTAAATGTCATTAGGGAGCAAAGATTCCATGACCTGTACTTTTTTAAGCATGCCCAAAACGTGACATAGTGCCTTTTCACCCACTTGAATTTTTTGTCCATACTGTATCATCTGTTAGTACTTTGCAAATTCTCTAGAGACATCAGATACACTTTTAATTTAGTTTTCTATAGCAACATTTTTGTGTTGCCTGTCATTAGGACTGTGGAGCTCATTTATTAATTAAAATTAGTTCCTTGTGCATTGTGCCCTGATTTGCCAAGTGGTCGTTAATATAATCTCTCTTTGGCAATGGCCGTGTGTTTACCCAGCAACCAGACGCCTAGCCTACCTTCATTTCTCTCAAGTGTGTTTAACTGAAAGAAGCATTTTAGAATTTATCTTCTCACTGCGTAACTCTTGGAAGCACTGAAATTCCCTTGAATATCCAGAGGCAGTTCTTTGGGTTTATACTTTGCTTCAGCCGACAGCATGTGGGAGCTTTGAGAACCGATGAGTCAGGATGTTTGTCTCGGAGAAGTTAGGAGAAGGGTGAGCTTGCCTTTGGAGTTTAAGAATAAACAGGCGTGCACGCGCGTGCGTGCGCGCACGGCTGTTTGTATGTATGTTTGAGGGCTTGATTGGATTTTCATATAAGAAAACAAAATCAGAGGTCATTTCGCATGGGAAGATCTCACTTAAGATTTTCTGAGGGCTGGAGAAAGCAGCAACGGCAAGTTGAAGCTTTGGGGAGAGCACAACGTGGGATTGGGCGGACCCCGTGTCACCTTTGTCTCTTGGACGCAAACGTGAGGCTGGGCATCATACCCCTGCCAGGACTGACGGTATGAGGGGGCACGCCGGTGGAGGGTGGGCTTCACGGGGCTCAGCACATCCACTCTTCCTTTTTCCCTTGGTCAGAGCTGCCTTCATTTTGAAATGATGGGTTTGGGAATTGCAAAAGTCGTATAAATGCAAGAAAGCGATTCACACCAGTGAGCGCTCCATCAAATAAGTTGTAAAAATAAATATGCCCCGCACCTGGGGCGATTAAGTCTTACACGTAGAATTTCTTGAAAGGACTTCTCAGAGACCCAGGCATCGCCGTGACACTCGTGAGTGGCTGTGGCCGCCTCCTTCTGTTCCCTATTCTTAAACAAACTTTTTAATGTTTATTCATTTTTGAGAGACAGAGACAGAGCACAAGTCAGTGAGGGGCAGGGAGAGAGGGAGACACAGAATCCGAAGCGGGCTCCAGGCTCCAGGCTGTCAGCACAGGGCCCGACGTAGGGCTCAAACCCACGAACCGGGAGATCATGACCTGACCAAAGTCAGACCCTTAACTGGTGGGGCCCCCAGGCGCCCCTCCTTCCGTTCACTTGTGCTCCCAGCTAGGCAGAACCTCTGAGCACTTGACTTCAGCCGGGACCCGCTTCCGAGTTCACCCGAGTAGGGCCTCAGGGTTTCAACGCCTGCTCTGCTGTTCTCCAAGGACAGGGAGACTTGACTTAGCGAATCCACGCTGGGCTGCCGTGCGGCTGGTGGTGGAGTCCCTCCGACGCATTACCGTGCTGGGCCAGTCTTATTATTCTCATGTTTTCAATCGGGGGGAAAAAAAAAGAGAGCGAGAAAGAGAGAGAGAAGATTTCTATCTCCGCTTCTTGGTTCCCTCACAGTAAGAATGAAATTTTTTATGAAGTCTTAAATTTGGTGGTTATTGTCCCATTACCTTGAGAAACTACCGTAAAGACTCCATTCTGCTGCCATCGACACGTGCCGCGGGCACCGTCAGCGCCCATAACGTGGCCCCAGCGCTCATCCCGGGAAGAACGGCCCCTGCTCGCCTCTGCAAACGACTCCCACAGAAGCCGTGTGGCACCGAGGAGGTGACAGGAGGCATTAGAGCCGCTGTAAAGGGACCCGTGCCTGAGAATTTCTTCTGAAGGAGGGAGGGACCTGTGCAATTGGCTGCTAATACAGTCAGGAGGGGCCTTTCTGTGATTACCAGGACATATCTCTCCGGTTGAGCTCAGGAAGCCAGACGCGCAAACCTACCACGAGCCAAGTCGAGCTGCTGCGTTTTCCTTCCTCCTCGGCTTCCTTGGCCCTTAATCCTGCCCTCTGTCACCGTGCACCTCAAGATGCTCACGGCACAGGCCTTAGACCCTGTGGTGCCCTGGAAGCTCTTTGCTCTGCCCCTCCCGGCAGGAGCCAGGGCTGGTTGAGGTTAGGGCAGGATGACCTCTGCTGGTCTCTCTCTTTGTTTTCCTCCCTGAGGATTCCTCAGTACAGGAAGTTGAAAGCCTCATGCAAATTCTCTCCCTCTGCTGCCTGGTCCTAGGCACTCCTAAAATGTTTTGAAAGAGTGACGAAAAGCTCAGACTATTCTTGAGGCTCATTTCTGAATGTGACAAGGGCTTAATGACTTCGTGCATTACAGCCAGCTCCCCCCCCCCCCTCCCCGAGTATCAGGCTGGCCCCCCTCCTAACCCTGTACACCCACCGCAGGAGGGGGCACTGGGGAGAGGGGGTTTGTGCGTCTCCTCTGTTGGGCAGGACGTTTCTCTTAATTTACTCAGTGGGTTGATAGTCGAGGGTCCTAGGCAGATGGTATCAGATACTTAAAAAAAATGTTTTTTATTAATGTTTATTTTTGAAGGACAGAGAGGCAGAATGTGAGCAGGGGAGGGGCAGAGTGAGAGAGGGAGACACAGAATCCGAAGCGGGCTCCAGGCTCTGAGCCGTCAGCACAGAGGCAGACACGGGACTCGAACCCATGAGCCGTGAGGTCGTGACCTGAGCCGAAGTCAGACACTTAACCCTGAGCCACCCAGGTGCCCCAGATGGTATCAGATGCTTTAAGAGGAGAAACACTCCAGCCAGGGTGCTCCTGAGACTCACTGACCTTGGCAAAACCTGGATCTGTGTGTGTGGTTTTCTATCTTCACAGAGGCGTGTGGAGTGACTATCCCCGCCTCCATCTGTGAATATGGGATCTCGAGACATATCTCTGACCAGCATCTGGCCCCCCTTAGAGGACACTTTTATTACTGTCCTATTTGTCTCTGGCATTTAACAGCTTTTATTACTGAATTTTTAATACATTGATTTTTTTTTCCTAGTAGAAATGATTTCCTAGTAGAAATTACATAATTGGTCAAGTAAGAAAAGTTCAAACACCATAATTTCTATAAAAAACACATTCAAAAGCAATGCGTGTCGTTGGTGACAAAAAGATGGTGTAGCCAGCGGCTGGCAGGGACCCTGTCGTCGCCAGCCACCCCTGGGGACCCGGAACCCTCCCCAGGGATGGGGACGTGCCCTGAGATTACACCCTGTGGCCGGGAACATTGACCCTTTCCTGACTCAAGTCCTTTGCCCTTTCCACGCAGACGTGAACGTTGCAGATCACTTCCTGTGGGTGCGAACAGTTGTGGTTCCCAGGTTTGAAAATAGTGCCCCTGAAAAAGATGTAAACCTGCAAACAAAATTACATTCACTTTCGAGAATACAATGCGTTTTCCTCCTTGAAGAAGTCAACGCTTTGGAAAGTATGCCTTTGTTCCAAAATTATCCCACACTGGTTTTTATCCTGGCGATTTTTGAAAATCAATTTTATCTCGTTCAGTTTTTAAGAACTACCCGTCGCCAGTGGCTGCATGATTTTGATTATGGGCGTTATATTCGATGGCTTGGAGGGTAATGTCCTGAAGGAAAACGCACCATGGAACCCCTTCCACTGGCTTATCATCTCTCTGCCCGCCAGTCCCCAGTTGTGTGTCCGTGCGGATCAGCACAACATCGTTTCAAGGCTCAGTCTGGCCGTTGTGCTCACGTAAAAAATGTCGGTAGAAGCAGACGTGCGCCAGGCCACTATAGGCGAGCCGAGCCGGGCTGCGTTTCAAGAAAGGGAGACTTTATTTTTACTAGTTGTTTCCTACTTAGGTGTGCTAGAGGGGATATGTAAGCCTGTGACAGAATCCAGAAGGAATTTAGAAATGGGTTCCCACTGAAAGGTAAAAAGCTTTACTATTACGAACCGATTCAGGCATGTGCCGACTGCCCGGGACCGGACCCCTTGCTTCCTGGACCCTCTCTTCATATTCCCTCTGCCCCCGTGTGCTTTCAGATCAGAGTTAAGCTTTGCCCTGCCAATCACTCGGAACCTCTCGTGTCCTTTATGAACGTTTTGACTGTGCAGACTCTTTTTTTTCCATCAACCAAGGATGAACTTACCGAGTCTATACTGTGCCTGACCATAAATGGCAGTCACGATGACCTTCTCGGTTAAAGACTCTGCAAGACCCAGTCAGCTGGTTGGCCTTGTTGTGAAAGCTTCTTCATTCCCTACCTGCCGTGCTCCCCCCGCAAATGATGGAGAAGATCACGTTTGCCTCCAGGCCGCGTTCCTGCAACTCAGTTCCATGATGATGTTCTGCCCCTTAAATTTCACTTTGGAGAAGTGTTTTCACTTAAAAAAAATTATTTGTTTTACTTTTAGCTATAGTATGTGCTTTGTGTGATATGTGACAATCATTTAATGAAAGGATGCATGAAATCAAATCTCACTTCTCTGCCCCGTCCCCCTTCCCCTTCCCGTGTCTGCTCAGGTAGTTAACTGTGCAGACAGCCTGGTGTTTTGCCTTTACACACCTGTCTTCATGTTCATGAGAATTTAGGCAATATTTTATTTACATACGTAAGCTCGGATTATTATTGGGAGTGGAAGGGAGAGTGGTATTTTCTTTGTTTAGTTTAGTTTTTACAAAGTAGAACTAACATATTGACATTATCCTGCAGTTTTTCAGATTATTTTCTTAGAGCAGTTTTAAGGTCACAGCAAAACTGGGGGGCAAGCACAGACATTTCCTCAGTATACCCTGTCTTCACGCATGCACAGCCTCCCCCACTATAAACATCCTGCACTAGAGGATACATTTGTTACAAGTCATGAACCCACACTGACACCTTATAATCACCCTAAGTCCGTAGTTTGTTCGGGTTCACTCTTGGTGCTGTGTATTCTGTGGGTTTGGACAAATATATAATAACACATATCTACCACTATAATATCATACTGAGTAGCCTCATTGCCTGCAAAATACTGTGTGTCCTTGTCTGCTTATCTGTCCCCAAGATTCCAATCCTTGGTAACCTCTGATGTTTTTACTGTCTCTAGAGGTTCGCCTTTTCCAAAATTTCACGTAGGTAGAATCCTACAATATGTGGCCTTTTGAGATTGGCTTCTCTCACTTAGTAGTACACATTTAAGGTTCCTACTTCTCTTTTCGTGCTTTGATAGCCCATTTGTATTTAGCGCCGAATAACATTCTGTTGTCTGGATGGACCGTAGTTATACATTATCATCCTGAAGGGCATCTTTGTTGTTTCTGAGTTTTGGCAGGTATGAGTAAAACTCCCGTAAACATCTATGTATAGGTTTTTATTTGCATTTAAGTTTTCACCCAGTTTGGGTAAATACTACAGACCACAATTGCTGGATCTAATGGTAAGACTATGTTAAGTCTTGTCAAGTTGCTTTTTTTTTTTTTTCACTTGACAATATAACAGGGATATTCCTGCAGTCCATAGATAGAGGTGTAAGTTCTGTTTTATTCTACTAGAGTATTCTTCAAACATTTCTCACCTGTAACGAACTCAAGGCTATAGTTTCTCCCCTAATTTTTCAGAACAAATTTATCAGTACTAATTATCTTTGCTGCAAATACATTCATGTTTGTTCTTCCTGGTGGAAAAAAAATGATTTTAACACACTGCTTACAAGTTAAGCATTTTTGGGTAGCATTGCGAGCAGCAGGTAGGATCCTAGATACAGAACACGACATATTTTTCTTTTTATTCGGAGAATCTGTGATATTCTCTAAATGCTTCAAAAGGACAATACATCTAGAATGTTCCCCTGAATGATCTGATGTATTCCTCATAAAGTACTCCTGTCTGCTTCTGGACTAGGGTAGACTTTATAGGATTTGGAATCCGAAATAGGATTTTGGGGGCGATAGTGATCAGTTCTGCTTCATGGATTGGTCACATAAGATTGCATAAGATCGAGTCAAACCAAATGAAAATGTTTCCCGATAGCAGTGTTTGCAGCAACTTTAATATGTTAATGTACGCTGTAAATTTGTAAAAGCTGAGACAGAGCTGAGCATTACAATGTTTTCTGGACTTTCCTTACCGGGAGCTCTTTATGTATGCATTTTTGTGAAGCATGCCGGGACCGTGTTCCAGGGAACACACTTTGGGAAACGATGCTTCCTTGTTTGTATATTTTGCAGGGAGAGCCCTGGGCTTTCCTACTACAGAGCTTTCTGCCTCAGTCCCCTGATTGTCAGCATCACTGTCTTCCTTTCATTTTTTTTTCTTTCTTTAAAATCAAAATCTATCGAGCATAGGAGAGAATAAATACAAGTGTGTACAGTTTATTTATTTATTATGTTTTCATTTTCATTCCAGGTAGGTAACGTACAGTGTTATATTAGTCTCAGGTATGCTGTGTAGTGATTCAACGACTCCATACAAATACGTGCAGTTTAAGAACATAATAAGAACGGGCTGTATGCCGCCCACAGCCCAAGATCCTTAGATGTTCCCTTGACCCTCAACTACATGCCTCTTCGTTTTTCTTTGTTTTTAAGCTTTTTTTTCTTCTTAATATTTATTTATTTTTGAGAGAGAGAGTGAGAGAGAGAGAGAGAGAGAGAGAGAGAGAGATGAGCAGGGGAGGAGTAGAGAGAGAGTGAGACACAGAATCTGAAGCAGGCTCCAGGCTCTGAGATCTCAGCATAGAGCCTGACGCAGGGCTTGAACTCACAACCGTGAGACCATGACCTGAGCCGAAGTCGGGCGTTCAACCAGCTGAGCCACCCAGGCGCCCCTCTTTCTTTTTCTGCTGTGGTCTTCAGTCAGGTTTTTTGGGCAACGTATCTCCTTGCTCTGACTTGATTGCCGCAGCGCATTTTTATGTATCCCTTAACAGTATTTTCTTACATTTCGCCTGCTTTCGCCTTTCGTATAAGTGGAGGGATATAACACGTATTTTCCTGTGACGTATGGTTTTGTAATGTGGGTCATTCCCTTTTTTTTTTTTTTTTTACACAAAATATAATTCCAGGTGTAGAACAACATCATGGCCACGTTATCCCTTCTTCCTGCGTGGACGTGTAGGCGGTGTCCTTGTTTGTCATTGGAACAGTGCTGTTAAAATCATCCATCTAACCATGCCCTGGTGTTCTTATGCTCGAGTTTCTCTAGGCCACATACCCTGGGCTGGAATGTGGGTCAGAATCTCGGTAAGGGGAATGCATAGGCAGGCAAGGAGTCCCCAGTGCTTCCTGGGTCCCCCAGATCTAATCCGTGCCAGTCATAATGGAACTTACTCTCTGCCTCTCTGATCTCCCCTCAGGCACTCCTCATTCTCATTCTCCAATCCAGAATTATGTTTATGGTTATTATATTTGTTAATGTAGGCATGTACCTTTCTGTGTGATGGGGACATATTGGTGGCCTGACCCTGAGCACTGTCCCGCTGTCTCTAGCTCCCAGCAACCCTGGAAGCCGAGGGCTTGTGACCAAGACGATGTAGAACAGGAGCCTCAGCTAAAGTCTGTACCCTGTTTATCTTGAGTTCCTGCTAGCAGGGATGAACAGTGATGGATTGTGAACAAATAGCGCTGCCTTGTTTTTCTAGACCCTGAAATAGACAGGATGGCTCTGGTAATGCTCTTTGACTGATGGGCACTTTTTGTAACTAGAGCTCATTCAGAGGCTTAAAATATGCTTCCGCAAGGTTGATTTCAAGATAAATGAAGCAGAGCTAAAGAAAAGGCAGAAAAACCCTACCCATACATGAGATAACTTTTATGGACATGGTCGAAATAGTCAAGACCCAACTTTTTTTCTTTCTTTTTTTTTTTCATAGATGCAAAAAAACCCGGAAAACAATAGCAAAAATATCAAATTTTCTTTTATTTATTTTTTAATGTTTATTTTTGAGAGAGAGAGAGAGAGAGAGAGGTGCGAGTGGGGGAAGGGCAGAGAGAGAGAAGGAGACACAGAATTCGAAGCAGGTTCCAGGTTCTGAGAGGTCAACACAGAGCCCGACACGGGGCTCGAACTCACGAACCGTGAGATCATGACCTGAGCTGAAGTCGGACGCTTAGCCAACTGAGCCACCCAGGCGCCCCTAGCAGCAAAAACGTCTAAGTGGCATGGGTAGTGAGAACCAGATTTCTCTTTTACTTACCCAGTACCTTCAGCCTAAAGGAACCATGCCCTCTGTTCCAGAGTGGCTCTGCATATTCATTTGTGTTGCTGCGTTGAATTATCTGACTGCACCTTTCTACCCAAGATGTCAGCTCATGGAGGTGCTGCTCCCCAATAAATGATTACCAGCTTTCAAGGGAGGGTTCATTCCCAGGGGTTGGCGTCACAGAATCCTTGACACCTGGGAGTCAGGGAAGGAACTGGTTATAGAATTCATGAATGAAATTATTTTCAGGAAATTGTGGTCATCTGCCAGACCCATGGGCTGAATCCAAAGAACAAAAACTCCCCTTTGGGGTCACTTGGGAGTCACTCAGTGGAGACTGTGTGTTGAGGTGTCATTCATTATATTGACTCTTAAGTACTGGAGTTTGGAAGTATCTTCTGTGAGCTTTTCTATCAGACTCCATGTGGAAGTGAATATGTGGTCCAGAAGGAAATAAACAAGTCCTTGGAAGCAGCCTGAAAGTGCACGGTACAGAGTCTCACTGGGCAGAGACAAAATCAAGGTCAGTGTGTGTCCTCAGAGGCACCACCAGCTTTTAAAGGGAAGACCACTTGACATGGTTGACACCTGTCATTCTTTCCGAGTCAGGAAAGAGGTGGTCCCAGGAAGCACCACCCTGGGAAGTGTTCCTTATGACCCTGTGTGGCAGCCTCCGGGCCGGGCGACCTCACTGTTCCACCTGTTGGAAAATGAAGAGGCTAAAATTAACGCTCATACTTTCCAAATTCAACATGTCTCGGGTGCGTGAATCGTGCCCCACCCTCCCGTGCTGCAGAGCGTTGCCGTTCGAGAGACGTGCGTGGGCAGACCCCCACATACCCTCCTCCTCCCACTGTAGAAGCCTTGTGTTTTCTCCTTACTTTTCAATGTGGCAGAGGTTGTGAAACATTAGAAAAAAAGCCAGCCTTCTAACTGAACAGAAGATTCAGCCCTGAGTAGAACGTGTATGCGTGACAGGTGCAGCTTTGCCCTCTCCTTTTGGAGTGGGCGTGCGTCCCCGGAGGTGTAGGGACCCTCTTGGAACTGGCAACCTTTCTGTTTGGTGAAGAGCGTAGCCTTGGCTGGGGCGCCTGGGTGGCTCAGTCGGTTGAGCGTCCGACTTCGGCTCAGGTCATGATCTCGCAGTTTGTGAGTTCGAGCCCTACGTCGGGCTCTGTGTGCTGACAGCTCGGAGCCTGGAGCCTGTGTCTCCCTCTCTCTCTCCCCGTCCCTCCCCCACTTGCACTCTGTCTCTCTCTCTCTCTCTCTCTCTCTCTTTCAAAAATAAATATTAAAAAAAAAAAAAAAAAAGAGCGTAGCCTTGGGACCGTACCTTGAGACCAGGGCACGAGCCTTGTGGTTGAGGCCACCAGGTTGCCACGTGCCTGGTGGTCTGTGAGCTCTGCTTTGCCAGGTGGCACTGCAGGAGACACATGTCCGTAGAGAGGACTTCCCTTGTTTTCTCTCCCTGTCCTAGTGTCCACCTGTGTCCCTTTGTGTCCAAGCTGGCCGCCTTGTCCATGACATGACCGTCTACTTGAGCCCTCGCTTGGAGGTCACGCTTCCTCCCTCCGCGTGTTTAATACAAGCCGTCAGATAGGAGTGGCCTCGGGCTCCTCTTCCTTCGCTGTCATTTGAGCAGGACATGCCTGTTGTTGGCGGTCCTGTCTACAGTCCTCTCCTGAATCGGAGACAGATGTGTTGTCTCTTGTTCAAAGCCGGTTGTGCTGGATCCTTGTTTTCACTCCCTCACCTTTTGTGGATTGCCGCGTTCACGAGTCCCATGTCCTCGCGTGTCCCCTCTCCAGTCGTGCTGGAGCAGAGAACTCTCCTAGCCCTCAAATGCTGCCACTATGCTTCCCCCTTCCCAGGTCACACTGGTCTCTTCTTTCTTGCTCTGTCGCCATTGGGCAGCTCCTAGGGAATGTCCAGCTGCTGCCTTCTAACCAGCACTCTGGGCATCTCCCCCTGCCCTGCGGTCCCTAACAGCCTCCTGTTAGGGTCGGATGCTCTTAGGACAGCTTTCATCCTGTGGCTCTCTTGTGGGCATGTAGTTATCTTTTCCTTGTTGCTGATGCATAGACCAGGAGGACACGTTTGATGATCCATTAGGTATCAAACATTGTCAAAACAACCTTTGAGGGTAAAAATAACCACCCTGAATCTATACGTGAATAAGTTGCTGCTCAGAGAGATTAAGTAACATCCCTGCTTTACATTATATATGAAATTATTGGAATTATGCTACCAAAATGTGTGTATGTGTTTTAAACACACTACATACCTTAAATTCTTTCCTGTTTTTTCTTTTTTTTTTTTTTTTTATAAAGTTTATTTTCAGAGAGAGAAGGAGCAGGGGAGGGGCAGAGAGAGAGAATCCCAAGCAGGCTCCACACTGTCAGCACAGAGCCTGGCGTGGGGCTCGAACCCACGAACCCGTGAGATCGTGACCTGAGCTGACATCAAGAGTCAGATGCTTAACTCTCTGAGCCACCCAGGCGCCAAAATCCTTATTCCTTTTTATCTCTCTGAGCACTTTCTCTCGCTCTCTTTTTATGGCATTTCTCAATCTGCCTGTCTCCATCCTGGTCCATCCCTTAATACATTTTCTCTTTCAGTTTCTCTCGTTTCTTGTTACTTTCCTGCTGCATAAATCTTGGCCTTGCATGCAGACTTCCATGGTGTGCTGCTTCCTTTCCCATCACTTGCTAGAAGTCCTTACCTGGGTTCCTCACTGGTGTACCTATTGAATATCCTGCGACTGGCTCTTTTTTCCATGTTCCTGCTTTGCCTTCCTAATAAAACTTTGCAAATTTTATCGGCCAAAACAGTGTTCCTGATTTTTCTTAACTATTTTGTAACTGCAAAATATTTAGATTATCTCCAGGGATAAGTAATGCTGCTTCGAACATCTTTCTGCCTCGAACGTTTCTCTGCTTAGGTTTGTTTCCTTAGGATCTGCTCTCACAAGCAGTATTGCTGTGTCAAAAGCATTTGAAAGGAGCACTTAAAGATGTCAGCGTGAGAGATCGGATGAGCAAAACAGGAAAACAAATTGAAACTGCAAGCCTAAAAGCTAAAAATGAAATGGTATCTGTAAATGAGAAAAAGCTTCAATGCCTATTTAAGTATCAAATATTCTTGTTTATCATGTTCATACGCAGCGGGTTGCTTTGGCTTTAAGCTGTGCACGGATCTCTCTAAACCGTCAGGAGCCTGCGTTTTTACAAGTGTGTTGGAATTTCGTCCTTTCTCCTTGTGGTAATAATCCGTATTCCGCCCCGTCAACTGTTGAGGTACCAAATCCCACGGCGGACACCCAGATCGAGCCTTACGCTACAGCAAGGTTTTACTGGTAATAGGATTCTGGTTCGTTAATTTCATAAATTAATTCTTGCCTGCTGCTACAAGGTTTTTGGCCTTCAGAACAATGTATTCATAACTGCAGTCAGACAGAGGCTAGAAGCCTGTGGTTGTCAAACGGAAGACCTCTCCTAGCAGCGGTGAAGTCAGGTGGGGATTTGAGCTATGCTTCAAAGGAAGAATGGCGTGTACTCATTGGGAGGGAAAACCGTTCTCGAGCAGGGCAGCGGTCCCAGCGGCTGGCTGGCTCCGTCGCCGTGTCTGTGCGAGGGGCCGGGTGTGGCGTTTGGCGTGGTTGGTCCCGCAGCTCTGGTCTGGTCCAGTCCAAAGAGGGGCACACACGGGCCCTTGTCTCTCTTCTTCCCTCCCTCTGTGAGCTGTAGACAAGGGGGTGGTTGGAGGTGATCATTATTCACCCGCCATATTTACAAGGTGATCATCACATGTCCACGTTCTCAGTTCTGAGCCTTCAGTGCTGCACCCTGTAGCCTTGACCCTGCCCTTGTGGACGCTGTGTTACAACAGAGAGGCAGCAGGGTAGGGGAGGGATGGAGCGTGGGCGGGAAGAGCAGGAAAACTGGCCAAGACGTGCATCTCAGGACAATGTGCCTAGGACGAGCATCTGCTGATGGGATCCCTGCTAACACCTTCTTCTTTCAATGCACTTCAACTTTGTCCTTGATTTCCAGCCTTAAGAGATGAAAACTGGTTTTTTTAATTAGATTCTGCACATTGCTTCCGCGAAACTGTGTAGTGTAAGCGGGTTAAGCAGTTTCATGCTGGGTTTTATTTCATTAGCTACACTATGTATGGATTATAATTCACATAAAATGATAATATGCTAATTTTCTAGAAGGCCGAATGGTGAGAAACCTACTGTGTGTATTGGCAGTCTGTTGAGTATGCTGTGCTTCTCCGGAGGTTTCTGGGCTCCCACGGATTTCTCATTCGATTGTTTTTTTTGACAACAACAAAAAAGAGCCAAGATATTTTAAAAATATTTCCAGTTAGTAAATTTTAAGTCCGCATAATAGTTTCTTACCTGTTTGGAGATCCTCCTGGAAATCATGGTGAAGACATGCCTCCGACACCTAATGCCAGCCTATTGGCTGTCCGAGCCTCCTCAGACATGTTTTTGTGTCGAAGAATGAATTTTTCTTGCATGCCGATAGCACCGCTCTGAGAAAGAAATGCCACTTGGAAACTATTTTATGAGACTTAAAAACTGTGGGCTATAAATACCTTCACTAATCTAAGGGAATCTTGGTTAAGATATTTGGGGATTTCCTTCATAGAAAGGTAAGCCTCATTTGACTTAATACGTGGTCGTGTATGTAAGACCTCGGAACTGAAAATATCGCCGTGTCTTAGAATCTGCTTACGCACCTCTGGTCTTGCAAGTAGTTGAGCCAGATAAAGAACGTCAGTTCAAACTGGATTCATCAAATCATAACATTTTGAGCCGGGGGACTCTTTTTACTTGTTTTATCTTATTTTATCGATTTTATTTTCTGTATTTATTTATTTATTTTTAACTGAAGGGTAGAGCACATGCCAGGCTGTGTGAATTTCAGGTGCACAGCATGGGGCATCACAATTCCACACTTGATGCCATGGTCCCCACAATTTGTACAGCTACCATCTGTCAACGGACAACATTATTACAGTATTACTGACTATAGTCTCTATGCTGTGCTTTTCATCCTCGTGACTTATTTACTTTATTTTATTATTTAAATAAAATGTTTTTGTAATGTTTATTTATTTTTGACAGAGAGAGAGAGGCAGAGCATGAGCGGGGGAGGGGCAGAGAGAGAGAGGGAGACACAGAATCCGAAGCAGGCTCCAGGCTCTGAGCCGTCAGCACAGAGCCCGACGCGGGGCTCAAACTCACGGACCGCGAGATCGTGACCTGAGTCAAAGTCGGACGCTCAACCGACTGAGCCACCCGGGAGCCCCCTTTATTTTATTATTTTTTTAAAAATGTTTTTTTTTGAGAGAGAGTGTGTGCATGTGGTGGGGGGAGGGGCAGAGAGAGAGGTAGAGAGAGAGTCCCAAGCAGGCTTTGAGCTGTCAGCGCTGAGCCCGATGTGGGGCTCGAACTCATGAACTGTGAGATCATGACCTGCGCTGAAATCCAGTCGGATGCTTAACCGACTGAGCCACCCAGGTGCCCCTCTTAACTGAAAGTTTGTGCCTCTTAGTTGCCTTCAGCTGTTTCATCACCATCCTCCACCACCAATTTTTTTTCGTTATTATGAGTCTATTTTTGTTTTTAGTTTTAGTTTTTGGTTGTGGGTAGGGGAGGTGAGAATTTTCTTTAAGTGAGAAAAATAGGGGCCTTGTGTGGCTTGCTGGCCAGTGACTAGGACAGATGCATATGCCTTCTCTCCGGTCAAATCTCCTGCCCATCCCTGTGCTTACCCACACTTTGCCCAGGTCACCAGCCAAGACTGCTCTCTTGGCAGTTACCCCCTGCAGTTTGCTTTTCCAGAATTCACCTGTCTCCCCTGTCTGCACTGCTGATGCCCATAGTCTGTGGCGTATTAAAATTCAGTGTCCTTGTCCCTTTTTCTTCTCACGTTTTGCTGTTATTTTCCAATCAGAGGACAACCGTGTTACTAACTTCTAACTTCTAGGATATTATTTACTTAATTCTGCAAATTTAGACTTGGGCCTATGGATTTGTCCTGGAGTTTTCCTTTTAGGTGAAAATAGATCAAAGGGTAAAGCAGCAGCCATTAATTCACTGTGGCCGCGCTAGACTTGCTGGAATGCTCCGCAGGTCCTAACAAGTATGAACATGTAGATGCATTATCTGTTCAGACCAGCCCTAAAGAAGTAACGGTTTTGGTTAAGCTTACTGCTGTGTCAGGGTTACTACTTAGCTTTTTGCTAACTTCTTCAACCTCCATCATTCTATTTGCCCACCTCTTGGCCATTTTGGTCCATGTGGGGGTGGTAGGTCATGTCCAGCCTGATTTTTTTTTTAAGTTAAAAAAAATTGTGATAAAATATACATAACACAAAATTTACCACCTTAACTTTTTTGTTTTTACATTTTTTTTAAAGTTTATTTATTAATGAGAGACTGAGAGAGGCAGACCGTGAGCAGGGGAGGGGCAGAGAGAGAGGGAGACACAGAATCCAAAGCAGGCTCCAGGCTCTGAGCTCTCAGCACAGAGCCCGACGTGGGGCTCGAACTCAGAAACCAAGAGATGGTGACCTGAGCCGAAGTCAGATGCTTAACCAACTGAGCCAGCCAGGTGCCCCACTTTTTTTTTTTTTTAAGCACTGGGTTCAAAGGCATTGAATACGTTCCATTTTTGTGCAGCCTTCACCTCTGTCCATCTACAGATTCATTTTATCCTCCCAAACTGAAACTCTTAACTACCCATTAATGAATAAGCCTCCCTTCTCCCCTCGTGGAACCATTTTTCCTTCTGTCTCTGTGGATTTGACTACTCCAGATAATGGGGCATATTCTGACGGTATTTCTGAATGTGGAGTCCCATCCAGTGCTGAGCGAGACCCCGTCTGGGGAGCCCACCCTTACGGGCTGGGCAACTCTGTCCCCAGCCCACCTGTTCTGTGATACTCATCACTCTTAGAATGTGTAGACTGGCCCTTACCTTTCCTGCGGCCCTGTCCAGTGTTCACACTGTCCTCTTCCCTCCTGATTGAGATTCTCACATCTTGAGACTCTGTCTCCTATTTGTGTCCTCAGCCTCTCGCTCAGTCTTTGGCACAGAACAAACACAAGAATATTAGGGATAAATTATGGAGAAAAAAAAGAAGTTCAAAAGTTCATCTGGGTTAAGATCCTTCCTCTCTTGGGTCCCGGAATGGCCTTTGTTATATCTTCCCGGGCCAATGAGCAGTCGTCTTTCTGAGTAGACACAGTATTTAAAGGTACCAAAGTTTAAAGTTTGCCCAGAGAAGAGAGAGAGAGAATAGAGGAGCCAAGAAAGGGGCCTTGGGGAACACCCAGACTGAGCAGATAAGAGGAGGACGGGGAGGAGGAGCAGTGTGAGACCGGGGAGGCTCAGGGATGTGTCTCAGAGCAGTTTTTACTTGGCTGCAGAGGAGGAGGTTGCAGGTGCAGCCCCCCATCAGCAACTAGAAATCCAGAGCATCCAGTTAAATGTGAATTCCAGATAAGCAATGACGTTTTAAGTATAAGTATGTCCCAAATGTTGCATGAGGCATACTTACTTTAAAGTAATTTGCTTTTTGTCTGAAGTGAACATCCAGCAGGAGACCTGCATTTTATGCTGCAGTCCTGTCTGCAGAAGGAGGGGGTTCCGTGAGGACAGATGAGTGGAGGAGTCCCCCGCTCAGCAGCAAGGGCCGTAGGGGTGGAGATGATGGGGAGGCACAAGGGAGACGGGGACATGGAACTCTATCTCCCACCTTTAAGGAGCTTGCCTTTTTATCCCCCCTTTTAATTTGTCTTCACCTCTGTTGGGAGTTATTCCCTTTTAAATATTCATAAATTCATTCCTTAAGCAACTGTTTTTTTTCAGCGTATGTATTTATTTTGAGAGAGAGAGAGAGAGAGAGAGAGAGAGAGAATGAGCTAGCGCAAGTTGGAGGGGGGCAGAGAGAATGAGAGAGAGAGAGAATCCCAAGCAAGCAGTGCAGAGCCCAACTCGGGGTTCGATCTCACAAACCGTGAGATCGTGACCTGAGCCGAAGGCACGAGTCGGATGTTTAACTGCCTGAGCCACCCAGGCGCCCCCAAACAACTCTGAAATGCCCTCCACTTAGCTTGGTCAGTGCAGCCTCTGTTGGTGCGGTCACCATATCCTGGCAGCAGCTGGCGGCTGGTGGTTTTTAAGGGTGACTGTGCCCAGTGGCTCAGATGTGTCCTTGCTCAGAGCCACTGGTGTTTGTTCCCAAACCTGTTGATAACACCTGTCCAGGTTAAAATTACTTAGCTTTGTTACTTGCCATAGGAAGATACTTCATTTTCAACAAGCTACAGAACGGGCAAGTAAAGCTAGTCACTAAACGGTTGTCGAATTGGGGGCTTCTGGACCCTTGTCATAAAAATCAAGGAAAAATGTATATTCAGGTTGCTTTTCATATGTCATCAAGTTGTTTAAGGGAACTGAAACTGAAAATTGTAGAAAATGTGTTAGGGATATGATTTAGGAGACAAAGACACGCTGGTGTTTCACTCACGGGACCCACACTCAGAAAAAAAGGAGGTCTGGTCCTTTTATGGGCCAACTTGTGTCTTTGCCCCTGAAACACAGGTGCCAGGTGTCAGCCTCCAGCACCTTACACAATAAGAGTGTAACCTTATTGGGAGGTCAGGTCTTTATTTATTTTGTAAAATGTTTCTTTATTGAGAGAGAGAGAGAGAGCGAGCGAGCACAAGCGGGTAGGGCAGAGACAGATGGGGACAAAGGATCCAAAGCAAGCTCTGTGCTGACAGCAGTGAGCCCGCTGCAGGGCTCGAACCCACAGACCTCACAAACCATGAGGTGGTGACCTGAGCTGAAGTTGGATGCTCAGCTGACCGAGCCAGCCAGGCGCCTCAGAGATCAGGTCTCAATTATCTTTTTTTTTTTTTTTAATTTTTTTTTTCAACGTTTATTTATTTTTGGGACAGAGAGAGACAGAGCATGAACGGGGGAGGGGCAGAGAGATAGAGGGAGACACAGAATCGGAAACAGGCTCCAGGCTCTGAGCCGTCAGAACAGAGCCCGACGCGGGGCTCGAACTCACGGACCGCGAGATCGTGACCTGGCTGAAGTCGGACGCTCAACCGACTGCGCCACCCAGGCGCCCCTCAATTATCTTTTTAAAGACAATGAAGTTCACATGAGGCCGTTGGGGTGGGTCCTAATCCAACGTGACTGGTGTCCTTGTAAGGAAGAGGAGATTGTGACGCAGAGGAGAAGCAGGTGCTCAGAGGGACGGTCAGCCCTAGAGAGCCCAGGAGAGAAGCCTCGGGAGAAACCGGCCCTGCGGAGCCCTTCAAAACCGACAAAATTCATTTCTGCGGTGTAGGCTCCCCTGTGCCGTATGTGCTGAAGGCAGCCGGTAGTGGGCAGATCCAAATGAAGTTACTGGGACACGTAGAAGTTACAGTGAATGTCGGGTGCGTATTGTGTTCAGCGCCACCCCGGTTGACTGTGGTTTGATCGACTGTCCCATCAGAGTGGCCGAGAGAGTCTTCTCCTGTGCGCCTCGTGTGACCACCCGGCACGCTTTTAGCTCCCCTTTAGCGTCCGCTCTTTGCATCCTGGGACTCGCTGCTTCAAGGGCTCACGATAAACCACGTCAACGGTTGAAAGCGGGGATTTCAGGAAGTCTGTCCGCCCTCAAGGTCAAACGTCTCTTTCTCCGAGGTGTCACTGTGACATCTCAGGACGTCATGAAGTGGCCTCTGCTGTGGATAATAGCTTCCAAAGGCTTTCTGGCACAGCTCACCAGTCCGTCTTCGGGAAGTGGTGTCGTGGGCAGTTCTCGGGAGTCAGCATGTGTCTCGAAACGGTAATCGCTTGCGTGGAACCCGCGTATTATTGGCTTCTCATTCCTTTACTGGGCTTTCTTCAGTCATTTCCTTCATTTAATATAGAGCTCCGTGCTATTTTAATTAAAAAAAAAAATGGAAGTTAACCGTGTGGGAGGATGTTGTGCGTCTTTTGATGTTCAGCTCTTCTGTTCTGGAAAGCAACAAAGGCATCGGCCTCCCTCGGAGGGGAGTCAGTGCTGTGCCGTGCGTGGACCGGCCTGCCGGGTGGCAGAGTCCTGCTAGGGTGAGGGTTGGACACAGGCTCTTAAACGCTATGGGATTCCCTCTGGATGCAGCTCTAATTGGACCGTCCGGCGTTGTTGTCTTTGGTGTGGGCACATGGGGACATCGCCATGTCCGAGCTTTCTAGCAGCACAGCGGGTGCAGGCATGCTGGTATTTCTAATCAGGATTTGTGCTTGCAAACGGCTGGTTTGCAAGTCACTGCGTAACGAGCTTACTAAACCCCCTTTTTGTCATTAGTGTCTCCATCTTTCTGAAAAATACACCCTGTCTTTTTATTTATTTATTTATTTATTTATTTATTTATTTATTTATTTATTTATGTTTTAATGTTTTATTTATTTTTGAGAGGGACAGAGAGAGGGAGAGGATGAGCAGGGGGAGGGGCAGAGAGGGAGAGACAGACAGAGACAGAGACACAGACTCCAAAGCAGGCTTCAGGCTTGGAGCTGTTGGCCCAGAGCCCGACTCACAGAGGCACAGAGCCCGATGCGGGGCTTGGACGCGTGAACCGTGAGATCATGACCTGAACTGAAGTTGGATGCTTAACCGACTTACACCCCGTCTTTGAGACACCCCATACGTCAGCACGGTTTACCTTCTTTTACAGTCAGCTTCTGGGAAGAACTGTCTAGCACACCCACAAATACGGGGTTTGTGAGACTCAAATAGCTGCCTTGAAGCACCAGTTCCTTTGTTGTATCCAAGTTTTAAAAAAGGCTTAAATCAGAGTATGTTGGCTTTGACGATCAGGATGGCCCTCACTGGATGGCAGTAGCTGACTCATGCCGGGTTCTTTTTGTTCAGGCTTTTTGATTAGACATCTTTATGTAATTAAAGAAAACAAAATCATTACATGATCATCAGGGTTTCTCACCAGATGAATTTTATAGTTTTTCTAGAAAGAGAGATCACTCCCCCCTTTTATTTTTTGGTGTTGCATTTCTATTATTATAATTTTTTAAGTTGGCTTTATAATTTGGAGTAGACTTATGGAAAAGTTGCAAAGATCCTACAACACGTTCACTCACACGTACCCCTGACTCAGTTTCCCCCAGTGTTAGCATCTTATGTTGCTGCTGTGGGACATGTGTCACAACTCAGTGGTCAACCCGCCCGGCCACTTTTGAGTTTATGAAGATGTTTGATTATTTCATTTTATGACTGTACAAATTTGGAACAACACAAATCGGTATCTTTTGAGGGTATTTTGAATAAAACTAGCTTAGGAATGTGTACAAAAACAAATTAACTATTAAATTTTGTGTGCTTATTGTTTAGAAAGCTAACAATCAATTAGTCCTAGCAAAATGATCTTTTTAATGCCCCTTAATTTAATGATAGGCCACTTACGATTTTTTGAGCCTAATAATTTCATTTTGCTAATATACCTTCAATTCCTACTGCTTTGGTAGAATGTTAATAATATTCTCCACCCAGGAAGCAATGGCTGAGACAGAGCATCAGAACCGGGCTGCTAACGAGCACTCAGCCCCTTTGGGAGTGACGTTTGTCTCTCTAGAGCAGTGGCGTTTGTGACAACATTGGTCCATTCTCCTCAGCTCCCCCTCTTTTTATTGTGGGGGAGCGCTGGACGCCTTCCCGTATGGGGACAATCTGGGGGTGTGCTGCTTCCTGGGACACTCAGTGGTAAAAGGATAAGTGAGTGTACCCAGCGGCTGTTGAGAGAGAAGTGGGTTAGCGTAACCCTGGGAGACGCCCCTTGCTGTGTGGTTTGTTTTCTGCTACTTCGCTTATCAAACTATGTTGGAGACCCACAACAAAAATAAGATATTGATATTTTCCCGGGTATGTGTTTATATCCATGCTTTGGGCTTACGTGTTCCTTGTTAAAAATTCATGTATTTACTTTCTCTCCCTGGAAAATCAGTTTTGTGTGTTTTTCTTTTTACAAGCCATTAATTATTTATCAAGAATTGGTTTATTATATACAAAGACAACTTTGGATGACGACTTTTAGGATGGATAAAGACTATTAAGAAATACTAATGTGTTTTTTTTTATCATGGCTTACATTATTTGAAAGAAATAATTTCAAATAAAAATAATTGAAAATTTGAAGCAGGAGTTTCGAGGAGGGCAAGAGTGTATATAATAATTCTTTTCAACGCAAAATAGTAGACAGTTTATGTCTGTTTTAATGAATCCAAATATGTTAATAGGGCTGTTGGAATAGTAAGAAAAAGCTAATACATAACCATTAGACTGGATGTAGGTATCCGAAGAATCACTATGTATACTTTAGTGGATTTTTAAGTAAGTTCCCGTATATACATAAAATCTATTTTTACAAAATGTATGCCAAAATTCACATTTCCCCCCAATAGCCATTCTCTCTCTACCAGGAAATCTGAATTAAAGAGATTTGCAAGTCATATGTTATTATGTGTCAAAAACATACAAAATAATTAGTGGGAAGGGGAACAAGAATTGTAATTTGTCAGCAGGCCCCTTGTAATCGAATTTTCTAAGTACTACACTGACTTTTTTTTTTTTTAAATATAATTGAATGTTTTACTGGCAAAGACAGGAAAGGAATACGTTTCAGTCAGTCACGCAAAACGTTCCCCTACTTGATCTGCCAACGCTCCAGGCAGAGAGGGGCGTCTACAAGGTGCATCCCAAGGAGGAGCAGGTAACACCTGCTGTACCCTCTGGTTTGTCAGCTTGACGTTTTCTCTGATCGTTGTTCTTTCCTCTTGGATCCCAGAGCGGTGACGTGCCACGGAGTGCCACCGAGGCTTCCCTGGTTGACATGCGTCTCTGCCTCCTGCTGTTCCCCGTTGCCAACAGCCAAGGGCGGGCTTGGTCACTCGTATCCTTACACAGAGCTAGCCTTCGGAGTTCTAACTATCGTATGTGTAGTCTAGAAAAATTGTGAGTTGTTCCAAAGGTATCATTTTCCCTTCTGCACTCTGTGTTTGGTAGAAAAGGAATTGCGTGTGTGTGTAAGAGCGTGCAAACCAGAAGGCAAATGAAAGCTGTTATCCGGAGGAAGTTGTTAATATATACATTCATTTCTAAGTGAACATCCAAGGTTTTGGTGTTTTGAGTTTCCCTAACGGGGCAACTTTCTTTCCCATCACGTTAGCTGTACGTGTGGACGGGAATAGCGTCCGGTCTAGTCTTGGGATGATGAGTTCTAAGACATAGGAGGCTTGAAGGCAAGGAAGATAAAACAGCGCCCCCAAACCCCCATTATTTCTTGGCTTCTGACGAAGGCTCAAATACAAGAACAGGATTGGCCAAGGCTGCCAGCCAGACCCACTGGCCTCCTGGCTCCACAGAGCCCACGGCGTCTCGTGCCCGGTGTCCGTGACCGTTTCTTTGCTCCCCTGTTTCTTTCGGCCTCTCTGGCCGCTTCTTATCACGAGGCCTGCTGGGCTCCGAGGTCTCGGGCTCCTGACGCCTCCACCGTCGTGATGAAGCATCGCCTTTGCCTGGACTGAATCCATCCCCCTACCCTCTCCACCTCCACCTGGCTAGGCTGTCCCTGTCCCCTTCCTCTAGAGCACCTGTGTCCCCCGTCACCCCTCCTGGCTCTGTCTCGCTGCAAGGATTGTTCCTGTAATGGTGGTTTCTCGCTAGACACGGGCAGGCACCCTGACGGTTTATTTCTCTTCACGTTCCAAGCTCCAGCACAGGCCTTGGCCTATAGCAAGGGGCGACGCGCACATTTGTTGACGCCAGGGAGTGGCCCATCCCGAGGACCCCGGTTCCAGCAAGCTCCCCAGTGGCCCGTTCTCAGCGCCTTCAGCCCACTGTGTAGCCGGGCAGCGGGCTCTGAAGGACACGGCTGGAACGGACGCTCCGCCAGTTCTCTTTTTCAGTCTTCTTTGGCCCTACTTGTCCTAGTCTTTGGTTCTGTTGCTCCAGAGCTTCTGTCCCGGACACCCTGGGTTCAGGGCCACGGCCGTGTGGATATAGAGGTGAAGACACCCGGCCGTCGCTTAGCGCCCCTGGAGCAGGGGGAGGGGAGGCTAGGCTCGCAAGGCTCTGCCAGCATCGGCTCCCTCAGCTCTGGGGACGGTTGGCAGTGGTTTCCATGCAGCACGTTTTACAAGCCGTGTTCCTGATGCTTCCGCTCTGTACCCTCGGTCCGTCCTGAGCACCCATCTGAGTGGCAGGAAAGAGATGCAAAATGGGCGTGAGCCGGGCTGTCCAGTCTCCTGCTGTCTTCATTCTGAGCCACCTGCCAGCAGCCCGGTCACCGGAATGGATGGTCTGAACCCTTTGCGCAGATTCCGGGTCTCACAGACAAGACCCTGTTCTTCCTGGACCCTAGATGTTGCTCTCTGATTGGAAACGGCTTCCTTCGCACTCAGTTATAGGGGTGAAGCCGCGGGGATGTTCGGCTCTGCCCCGCGGCTTCACGGTTCCAGGTAGTCACCCCGGGCCCATGGGAATCTGAAAGAGGCCGCCCTTGACTTGTGACTGTAATACCGGGGTGTCCACACGGAGCTTTTTTGCTGTGGCTCAGACCCCTTCAACTCCGAAAGCCGCGTCTCAGAGTGACTTGCGGTTGGTCTCAGGATAGATTCTGGGCGAGCGCGCTCGCGGCGACCAGTGGTGAGTTAGGACTTGCTGAGCCTTTCGAAAACCTGGTCTGTTGAATGTTTCTGGTCTCTGGCTGTTTCTTCCCCATGACTTTCGTAATCCTTAACTTGAATTTTACTGCTGGACTCCTAGCTGATGTGAGTAATCAAGTAGATTGTCCGTCTGGCAAAATCACAAACTATTGGCAAGTCGAAGATAATTTTGATATTTCCAAACAAGCTGCATGTGCCCTTTGCCTCCTTATGAAAGGATTTTGCTCTCAGGTGGTAGCATGGGCGTTAGTTGAGTCATGTGGCCGCACGACCTCACTCTTTCCTGATTGATATACACGCAGTGCACTGAGTAAACCCTCCCGAGAGTTGTGTCTGGGTCCCCTCAACGCTGCCCAGGCCCCGTGGTGGCGGCAGGACTCACTTTGCTTCTCACTGACGAGTGCAGTGCGCTGGGCATGATGTTTTCTCCGACGTGATGAAAATGAGGTTTTCTGTTTCCTCAGTTTTCCTGGATTACATGCCTGCGTTGTGATGGCTCGGTGGGTACCAGCTCGCTCTTTTTGGTTTTGGCCTTTGCCGTATGTTTTGATGGAGGCTTATACTAAATGACCCGATGTGGCTGAGCCCCAAGGGGAAGCTTTGCCTGGGAGAGAAACCACAGGCTGCATGCACTTTATGCCGGAGCAGAACCTTGTTACTGCCTCATAAACACACTCACGCACCCTACTTCTTATGATGGAGCCCTGGCTTTTGCGTTATGTACAATGTTGCAGAAATTCTCTAGCCTACCGGGTACTTGTTATTAATGCAATTTCCATTCAGTGAGCAGGACTCATTGGGTGGGTTTTTTTTTTTTCTTTTTCCTGGGCAGGGTTTAATTTGTTTCGAAATTGATAAAATGGAGAGAGAGCGTGCTTTAGAGAAAAGAGAACACCTGTGAATACCTGTGGCCCTAAGGTAGATTTTAGCATTCAAGTGCCCTCCCTACAAACCCCAGCGCAGAAATGTGTTGCAAACATGAATTCAGTACCACTAGACACAACGAAACTCTGGTAGCACCGTTGTCCCAGAAGGCGCGCCTCAGGTTTGTTGTAGAAATTGCTTTGGTGCGTGAATTTCTTTAGAATGATACCCATTGGCTGTCAGTTGAGAGGGATCTCTAAAAGGATGAGAAAAGCAGTAGGCAACTTCATCAGAAGTACCTTCTCCTATTTATTGGTAGAATCGGTCTCTCCTTATTTCAGGTCGTGGCCTTTGCTGCACCAAACAATTTCGCCTTCTACTTGTTCGTATTGGGCCTTGTTCTTTTCTTTGACTTCAAATATTTAAAAAAAAAAAAAAAAAGATAACTGAATGCAAGCATTAGTCAGCCTTGTCATGGATTCATTGTTCTTCTCTGGAAATGAAAGGTCCATTGGTAGTCAAAACCCTGCTCTTGTGGAGTCTACATTTTTGTGAGCAGAGTTGTTGGACCATGATTCTAATGAGCAGGTGGATTAGCTAATGTTCCCGAAGAGGGCAGGGGCTGGATCTGGGCTACAAGTTGAAATGGAATGTCGGCTTAGCTGGTAGAAAAGGAGGCATTGAATCCAAACACTGAAGAAGGGGCGGGGGGGGGGGAGTGGTGGGGTGTCAGATGGTCTTCTCGCCAAGTAGCCTTTTTCAGAGGGCATACACAGGCAGTCTCTACAGGGGGAGGGAGCTGGGCAAGGTTCTAGGACGCCTTGGAAGTGTGGCTCGAGCAGGGAGGGAGGTTGCTAGTGCTGCCCTAACAAAAGGCCACAGAGTGAGTGGTCTGAACAACAGAAATTCACTTCCCCAGGGTTCTGGGGGATATCCAACAGTCCAAGACCAAGGCTTTGGGCGGGGTGCTTTCTTTTAAAGCCTCCCCTTGGCTTACATATGGCTTGCATTTGTAGGTCTCCTCTTCTAAGGACACCAGTCATATTGGATTTGGGACCCCCATGACCTCGTTTAACTTTAATTACCTCTTTTTATTTTTTTAAATTTTTTTAAATGTGCATCTATTTTTGAGAGAAAGAGACTGAACATGAATGGGGGAGGGGCAGAGAGATAGGAAGATATGGAATCCAAAGCAGGCTTCAGGCTCCGAGCCCCCAGCACCGAGCCCAACGCATGGCTGGAACTCAGGAACTACGGGATCGTGACCTGAGTCAAGTTGGACACGTCACCGACTGAGCCCCCGAGGTGCCTCTTAATTACCTCTTTTGAGGCCCTCTCTCCAAATAACAGTCACGTTCTGAGGTGCTGGGTGTTAGGACTTGAATATATGAATTTGGGGGGAGCACAGTTCAGTCTACAACAGATGTGGATTCAAGGGGAGGGGCGGAGCATCTCATGGTCTTGCAGTTGGAGGCCTGTACCTTGGTCCGCATTAATACTGCAGTTTTGTTTTTTACATGTGATAATGGTTTTATCCCAAGTAATGGTGATCGCCTTACCAGGATGCGCGTGTAGCAGTGTTTGAGGTTTGTGATTCTTTCAAATAAAGGTCTCCTATTGACTACGTCTCTACTTAATTGATCAACCTAGATTTCTGCTTTTTTGCCTTTTCGTGGCACCAAAACAGTTGATTTAAATTCAAAACAAGTGGGCTTCATTATCCCGTATGCTTTTTGTTTAGACAGGAGCTAGCAACATTACAGTTTGCAAACTTTTAACTGTGTAGCCAGATAATTAGCTTGTGGAAACTGTACTCAATTTTGCAAACAAGTGGCGACTCTGGAAAATAATTAAAATTAGTCATTTTAGTATCATTTTGTGGGTTTACCTTCCTTTACATGCTGTTAAGACCTTGCCTAAGCAAGATTAATAAAAAATTAAAAAAAAATCTTGACTGAACATGTGTTGGAAAGTGACTTCCAATTTGCGTCTTTTCCATGTGACTAGTGATTAGAGTGTTGGGGTCAGGTAATGGGAAACCCATTTGATTGGTGACGCTTTCGTTTTTAATGATATGTGCTTGGCAAATGACTGCAGCGTCCTTGATTGTCGTAACGTAAACATGTTAACCTTAAAACTATGTGAATTTTGTTCAAGGAGATTAATCTCCACAATCCGATGTTTTGTATTGCCTAATTTAAAATCACGACAGTCACTCCTATGATCAAAGCTAAGTAATTCGGTAATTATAAACTGCGGCTCTATTTTTTCATCAGATTGGCGGAGTGGCCTCTTCTAGTATTTTCATTATGTCTCCGTAGAAATAAATGGGAAATATAAGCTATATATCTTAATTGGCATCCCCTTGAATGTTTTCACCAAATGGACATTCAAGAGGGTTCCTTTGCTTTTGCACAATTTGACATGACGATACCTACAATGTATGCTTGCCATGAGTATCAAGGTAGTCGTTTACCTCAGCTCTAACAAGGGAAGCTAATGTTGACATTTCTCTGCCAGTTAGCTCCCTGTCAGCACACTGTGTCCACCAGAATGCGAACCACATGTGGACTTCAGAATCTGCTGCAAACACAGCCTGCCTCTGTGGATGTCTCTTACGTGAATGAAAATAAGGAGTGGTTCCGTTACCCTCCAAGGACATGAGATGTCTAAGAGGTGTTGCTGCTCTACGTTTTATTTTATTATAGCTAGCCTGTCCTTACATATTTATGTTTTCTGGGGAGTCCCATTTTTACCCATTAGTAAGAATTTAAAAGCATACCTATGTGGTTTTCTGATGCTTAATTTTTTTTCTGATGCATTCGCTCTTTAGTGAGAAAACTCTTCTCTGGTAATAATATCCATAACCATCTTTGTTTAGCCTCACATATTTTGTTATAAGCGATCTCTAGGTTTGGAATACTTCCTTAACATCATATGCAAGGTACATCCTCGACTAATATCCAAGAGACTAGATCTTAACTGTTCTTTTTTTTTTTTTTCAACGTTTCTTTATTTTTGGGACAGAGAGAGACAGAGCATGAACGGGGGAGGGGCAGAGAGACAGGGAGACACAGAATCGGAAGCAGGTTCCAGGCTCCGAGCCATCAGCCCAGAGCCCGACGCGGGGCTCGAACTCACGGACCGCGAGATCGTGACCTGGCTGAAGTCGGACGCTTAACCGACTGCACCACCCAGGCGCCCTAAGATCTTAACTGTTCTTACCACACAAAAGAAATGGTAATTTCGTGACCCAATGGACGTGTTCCTAATGGTATGGTGGTAATCAAATTGTAGTAAGTATATAATGTATCAAATCAACATATTATGTACCTTATGCTTACACAGTGTCATATTTCAGTTATAGCTCAATAGAAAAATAGGCCTTAAAAAATCAGACCCTAAAGCATGCTGACTACAATCTTTAAGAAAGCAAAGACACCAGAAGTTATTATTACAACTTGACATTGTATGCTTGGTGGTGATAGACTGTGTCATGAATCTAGAAACAGAAATAAGAAAACAGAAGTACAACAATGACAAAGGACAACACAGAATTATTGACAGATGTTTGATTCATTTAAACATTTTTTTAACATTTATTTATTTTTGAGAGACAGAGAGAGGCAGGGTATGAGCAGGGAAGGGGCAGAGAGAGAGGGAGACACAGAATTCGAAGCAGGCTGTGGGCTCTGAGCTGTCAGCACAGAGGCCGACACAGGGCTCGAACTCACAAACTGAAATCGTGACCTGAGCCGAAGTCGGATGCTCAACCGACTGAGCCACCCAGAAGCCCCATGTTTGATTCATTTACAGCCTCCTCCTCCCCCACAAAATTAAAAAACAAAACAAAACCAGTTAGGAGTAGTAACAGAATTCTGTAAGTTCAATTACAAAATATACACATCAAATGTAGTCATTTTCCCAAATATACCAATAAAAATGTAGAGAAAATTTAAAAGGTTTTTGAAGAAGGCACCCTTCCCAATAGGGGCAACGTTAACAAGAGCTGGTCATAGTCCTTATGACGAAAACCACAAAATATTCTTGAATGGCGTAAAAATAGACCTGAACAAATCTAGACACATTGTGTGTGCGGAAATGAGAAGGCTGATATCCTCGGCCTTTTCAATTAATTAAAAAATTCAGTGGGATCTCAATTTAAATTCCATTGGGAACTGTTTCAAACTCAGTAATGTGGTTGTAAAGTTCACATGTGAGAATATATTGGCATGGATACTCAAGAACAATGTGAAAAACGAGAGGAGTGATGTAGGGCTTGCACCACCGCATAACAAAGCCATTTGAAAGTGACAATAATTAAAGTATGATCCTGCTTTTATTAAAGCTAGTCTTTCTCTATATGTGCAAGAGCGAGAAAGAATCCAGTATAATATCAAGATTCATTACATATCATTTACAGGGAATTTTTTGATTGTCAAATTTTCTTCTTTACGTATATTTCTAAGGTTATACAGTCACATCCTTACTTTTTAGTTCTGCATTTTGGCAGGTATGTCCAGTTCTGTCATCAAGACCACATGCAAGGGTTAGAATATTTCCATTCTCTTACAAAAGTCCCTGGTGCCCTTTTGGAGCCCATCTTTTCCCCTTGGTCAATATCGTGTTTGAGTTTCCAGGATGTCAAGTAAACGAATCCATACTCCAGGTTGCCTTTTGGGTCTGAGTCTGGCATCTTTCACTTACCCCGATGTGAGAATTGTCCGTGTTTATCCGCAGTTTATTCCATCTGGTTGCCCGGTACTGTCCCATCCCGTGGACGTACCACTATTTGTTTATACGTTTGCCGAATAGTAGATGTGTTGATATCTCCCTGTTTGGAATTATGAATAGAACTGTCTACAGGAGCGCCTGGGTGGCTCAGTCTGTTAAGCGTTCGACTTCAGCTCAGGTCATGATCTTGTGGTTCATGAGTTTGAGCCCCACGTCGGGCTCTGTGATGACAGCTCAGAGCTGGAGCCTGCTTCGGATTCAGTGTCTCCCTCTCTCTTTCTGCCCCTCTCCCACTAACACTCTGTCTGTCTCTCTCAAAAATAAATAAACATTAAAAAAATTAAAAGAACAAAATCTGGGAAAAGAACTATACACATTAGTGTAGAGGTCTTGGTGTGAACTTGTGTTTTCACCTCTCTTGGGTCCCTACCTAGAAGCAGGACGGCTGGGTCAAAAACTATATGATTAACTGCATAAGAAACTGCCAAAGTGTTTCCCAGAATGGCTGTATCATTTTGCCTTCAGACCAGTGATACAGGAGACTTTCAGTGTCTCTGCATCTTCCTGCTTTTTCTTTTTTTTTTTCCTTAAGCTTCAGCCATTCTAACAGGTATGGTGGTATCTCCCTATGGTTTTAATTGGCATTTTCCCATTGAGTAGTGACACCGAATGCATTTTTTTGTGTGTGTCCTGGCCACTTGAATCTCTTTTTCGGTGAAGCATCTATGTAAATTCTTTTGCCAAGTTTTTGATGGGTTGTTTGTTATTGACTTTTCAGAGTTTTTATATATTCTTGACACAAGCACTCTGTCAGATACGCATTTTGCAAATATTTTCTCCAATTCTGCAGCCTATCTTTTTACTCTTTACCAAACCTTTCAAAGACCAGGCATTTTTAATCTGAGGAAGTCCAACTTACCATTTTTTTTCTTTTGTTTTATGCTTTTTGTATCCTAAGAAGTATTTGCCTAAGCCAAGGTCGGGTTTTCTCCTGTGTTTTCCTCCAGAAGTTCTGTTGTTTTACGTTTTTTTGGTTTTTGGTTTTTGGTTTTTTGGGTCTTTTTTTTTTTTTTTTTTTTTTTTTTTTTGCATTTGGGTCTATGATCTATTTGGAGCTGGTTTTTGTATGTAGCATAGGGTATGGATGGGCCTTACTGCCCTCCCTTTTCTTCCTGTCTTTCCATATGGTGTCTCATTGTAGCCTTTGGAAATCCCACTTGTTGAAAACACTGTACTTTCTCATTGAGTTTTCTCAGTACTTTGTTGAGAATCAGTTTGCCTGTTGTGTGGTCAGTTTGTCTCATCAGTTTATTCTTTCCCTGGTATGCCCGCTCTCTTGATATCTGTAGTTTTATAACACATCTGAAAATCTGGGAGTGTGTCCTACTTGGTTCACAGTTTCTTTGGCTGCTTCACGTTATTTGCCTTTCTGTAGAAAGCTTAGGTTCTGATTGTTAGTTTCTACAGTAAACACCTGCTGCTATTTTGTAACTGTAGATCAATTGACATCTGAACTGTATTGATTCTTCTGATCCATGAACATGATATATCTCTCCCATTTCTTTTAGGTCTTCTTTGATTCTGTCATGAATGATTTGTGAGTTTTAGTATACAAATTTAGTGACCTTAAAATAACCTTCTGTGTATGTTTTTCTCTTTTATCCACCATTATCATCATCGCCCCCATCACTGCCAACACGAGATCCCTTATTCGTTACGTAGCCAGCGACTATGCTAATATCCTTACATATCCTTACCTATATGACTAATTTAAGCCTCTCAAGAACTGCACATTTTCAAATCACCGTGGCCATTTTACAGATGAGGCAACCGAGGCTCAGACAAGTGAAATAGCCTGTTCTGCTCCATATAGTGTTCTTGATCTCGATCAAGTGATTATTCCAAAATGTCTGCCTCTCAGCCATTCACTCCTAAACTGATTTTCTGTTATGTACCTGTATAACTTCTACCATTAATAGAATGGTATTGTAAGATATCAAAAGGAGAGTGAGCGATATGTAGATCCATATTTGGTAGGGAAACAGGATGGTTCTGTTCTTCCATTTCCCTTTCACTGTAGACTATTTTGTTAAGGTCAGAATACATACGTACAGGGCATGCTCCCAATCAGTTAGGCATTCTTGCATTTAAGAAAAATGCATATGGCAGAGCTTTCTGTGCAAAAGCAATACACCCCCCACTTAGTTCTACTTCAGCTCCTCGAACATTTTCCTGAGTGAATATTTCTGGGTGTGGGTTGCTTAAGCCTCTTCACTTTTATCTCCCCTCTCCAAATGTGTCTCAAAATAGCTAAATCATTGCTTGTGTTCCTGTTATTATATTGAGTAACAGTTCCTGTGGTTGGAAAAGGAGCACTTCCTCCTTAGAACTCCCTTGTCAGTCTGTAATAACTCTCTTTTATAGTATCTGTAACGTTGGGTCTTAATTAATTGTTGTCATGTGCGTCTTCTCCACTAGACTGCGGGTAGACATTGTATTCCCTCAGCTTTTTATCTTGAAATTTTTCTTAGGTACAGAAATTTGAAGAAGCTCTGATAGTAAAAGCCAGTATACTCACCAACCAGATCCACCACTTACGGACATTTTTCCCAAATGCATTGTCTCTGCCTCCCCTCCCTTGTGGAGTTGTATGTGTGTGTAATGAAAACTGGTTTTTCACTCGACCAGAAGTTCACCACAGATATCGTGAATGTCATTCCTAATTGTGTTGTGCTTCTGCTAAGAATAATTCTGCAACACAGTCAATACGATTATGATATCCATAAAAATTAGCAGTGATCCCCCTAATAACATGTAATATGTGGCCCAAATGAAATTTCTTCATTGATTTTTTTGTTTTGGAAGGCCTAGGACAATTGTCGTGTCAAAAGTCCCATTTCTGGATCTGTCTGTGCATTCCCTCATGAGTAAACATTTTGGCACAAAACCCTACCTAGGTGATAATGTGTCCTTAGAACACCATCACACTAGGAGGCACAGAAGAATCTGTGGGGGGATACAGTACTTTCAAGCTGAGCAAATGTCTTCCTTTCCAGTGAGCTTGACCTACTGTTTTTAGTACCCATGCAGGACCGTTGCTGGAATCATCCAGTCCTTCTGGAGTTGAAAGTGGCAATTTTTGTATTTTCCTATGCCATCTACGTTATTTAGTCTTCTGTAAGAAGGGCTTTGCTTTCTCTTCTCGTCACCCCCCCCTCCACTTTGTATACCAGTTTATCAATGGAGACTTATGTTTTTCTTTTTTTTTTTTAATTTAAGGTTTATAGTCCTTTGCTCTTACTGTTCATTTTGAAACTCGGATGTCCCCATTGTCCCACTTGTGGCCAGAGGACCCTTCTCACGTATCCTCCTGTGTCCTTTTGACTTGGTTCCACTGGTCTGGGAGAGAGTTGTGCCCCTGGTTCCACGTGTGCTCCTCCTAGGCAGGGCTGTCTACTCACCTCTGACCTTCCTCCAGGAGCTCCATGCTGTGGAAATGTGCCCACTCCTTAATGTTCATGGAGTGTTGTACTTGGTGCTACTCTGCGCCATTTTGAATCTTCTCATCAATTTGGTCTTATTCCCTCAGTGTCTTCTGGTGTTTCCCCAGTGGCCCCATTTCCTCAGAATCTTGGGAACCTTTGATTTTCTCCGGGCTGTGGTGATGGGGAGACAGGGTGGGCATAGAGCCCCAATGGGGGGTGTTTCCTGTATGCTATGTTCTCCTTTACACACCTGCTAGACAGATACATTGTTCTGCAGAATTTCTTTGGCGTTCCCCCAGATTGTCAATTTCTACTTCTCCATAGCGGGAGACTTTGAAAGTAAACGTCAAGACATTTAGCTTCAAAATCTCTCGAGGGCTTACAGAGTCGTAAGCAGACAAGCCATGAGTGCTGTGTCATGATGTATAGTGCTTGTACAGATATCTGCACACAGTATATGTATTTATGTATAAATAAGTATTTCCTAAGAAATAATAGAACTGAGATTATCTCTTTTTCTAGTATATAATAATCTCATATTTCAAAATATATGTCATCTTCTTGTGACTCATGAACTTCGTTTTCTTAACACTTGGTATGTGACATAGTTCCCTCCTCACCAACACATCCAACCAGTATAAATAATATTGAGGACAGTATCCTTTATGATTCATATAGAGGAATTTCTTTTTATCCAAGAAAGTTTCAACTGTAATCTGTAACTATGATGGTGACAGTGTCCTTTATGGACAGAAGTCAATTTAAAAAAAAATCTGTAGGCATATTGATCCTCCCTTCAACGGTAAAATTTTATTAACACTGAATTATTCTTGTTTCTATTACAGTGTGTTTACAGATGCTATATATCTTGGGAGAAGATTTGGGAAGTCCTAGGCCCTCTAAGGCTTTAATATTATCTGATTGCCTGAGTTTACAAAAATAAATTTAAAATTTTCTCCTCTACTCTCTGATTTGTGTTAGCAACAAATGAATTATATTGAGAAGTTATATACAAGTATATATTCCTCATTATACCATAAAGTATAATTGTATATGTAAAATTTTACCGTAATTTATTTTTATCCTATGTAACAAATGTGAGTATGTGTTTAATTTAGTGCATTGAATAAGTAGCAGATAATTGTTATGGGGAGCTTAAGATCTAAGATATTCCCTTTTGGTGTATTTGGCCTATAAATGTCTTCCCACAATTACTGCCACTGTAAAATTGAAATTGATTTTGTTTTGAAAATTAGATTTCTTTCCTTATGGTGTCTGCAATAATATGAAATACTAGTATTCTCTGAACTCAACCAGACACTCCATTTAAATTTAAGATACAGGTTTAATTTTGTTGCTAAGAGTTGAAAAAGCTAATAGATGACATTAGCGTAGTTTCTCAACCATACTATTCTTAATTTTGTGTAGTTTCTTTTTACAAACATTTTTCACTTTATGGTCCTTTATAAAATCAAGAATTTCAATATTTGGGAAACTAAATGAATAAAGCAATGCATACATTGGATAAAGGCTGCGTGGGGGCTGAATTTGTCTTGAAGCGAGAAAAGGGACACAACACAGTCCTCAAGTTTACCGTAGATTGTATTTCCGGGAACGGGCACCAAGTTTAAATGATGGGAGTGAATAGTCGTTTTCCCAAGAACCTGAGTTTTAACTGAACTCTCTGATTCAGGCTTTCAATTATATCTTGTGCTTCGTCAAATATTTAATTAACAACACGTGAAATACCTTTCCAAGGTACAGCAACAACTTGTGCCTTCTGATGTACTTTGCATGGCACACTTTTCCTTTCTTCATTTTGCAACGTTGTCCCGTCTGCATTTTCAGTGATTGTTTCTTTATAGTTCCCCTCCAAACCTAGAGGGGTGAAGACATTTCATATGATGTGGAAACACAAGTGAGTAGATCAAAACAAAGGAAAGAACAGTCGTACGTCTATTTCAAAAAAATCTAAGGAGAAAGAACAGCTTCAAAAGGATCATAGAATTTGGAAGTGTTTTTCTGAGTGTGTTATTTTGATTTTAAATCCGAGTAGTACATTATTTTGTTGCTAAGGGCGAATAGTTTACTTGTCCTGAGAATGAGCTGTCCCCTGCCGCATCCTCTCCAGAAGCAATCCCAATGCACTCTGCGACTCTTTGCTTTCCTTTTCTCTTTAATGTTTTAGAATCATTGTTTTATCCTTAGTACTGTGAAATCTCATGATGATAAGTCTTAGTCATGCTCGACAATCGATGCGTGCCATTTGAGATAAATTATATCATTTAGTTAATATCTATTTTTAAAAGCTTCAAAAAAAGTTATGTTTATTTATTTTAGAGCGAGAGAGACAGACAGACATTGTGCAAGCAGGGTCGGGATACAGAGAGAGAGACACAGAATCTGAAGGAGGCTCCAGGCTGTCAGCACAGAGTCCAGCGTGGGGCTCGAACCCACAAACTGCGAGATCATGACCTGAGCTGAAGTCGGACGCTTCACCGACTGAGCCACCCAGGGACCCCTAAACATTTTTGACAGCTTTATTGAGATGTAATTCATATATCAAAAAAATTCATCTATTTAAAGTGAACAATTTAAGTGTTTCGTATAATCACAGAGTTGTTGAACTACTACCGTAAGCAGTTTTAGCATATTGTCATCATCCCCAAAAGAAACCTGTACCCATGAGGACTCGCTCCCCGCTTAACCCCCAGACTTCCAGCTCTTGCCCGTCACTGACTGATCTACTCCCTGCCTTTCTGCATTTGCCTGTTCTGGACATTTGCTAACAATGGAATCACACAGTATGTATGGGGTTATCTGTGATTGGCTTGTGAGGTTCTACAAAACAGCAGGCTGGGATTTTGATAGGGATTGCATGGAATCTGTAGATTATTTGGGGGGTGCTGCCCATTAATTGCTGTTAATATCATAGCATTATTAGGTCTTCCAATCCATGAACATGGAGTATATTTCCATCAAGTATTGTGCTGGGTTTGGTGCTTTTGTAAATAGAGTTATTTTCTGAATTTGATTTTTGGGTTGTTCACTGCTAGTATATAGAAAAACAATTGAGTTTTGTATTTTGGCCCTGTATCCTGCAATCAGCTGAACTCATTCTAATAGTTTTTATATGGATGTTCTATCATTTTGTAAAACAAATAGCTTTTTTCTCTCCATCTTCTGTGTTCTTTCTGGAATCCCTGTTTCTCAGATATTGAATCTCTTGAATGGATTCTCTGGTGTTCTTATTCTGTGTGTGTGTGTGTGTGTGTGTGTGTGTGTGTGTGTGTGTGTCTTTGTGTCTTTTTTGTTCCATTTTCTGGAGGATTTTGTTAGCTTTACCTCCCCATATTTCTGTGAAAATAGTTACTTCTGCAAACATAATTTGAATATTCCAGAATCCTTCCTTGGTCTTTGTTCCTTTTCATAACATTATGTTCTCGTTTTATGGATATAATCTCCTGTGTGAAGGTAAATATTATAGGTCTTGGAATTTTCTTACATAGCCCCATTTTCCCACCCCCGCCCTGGCTTTGTTTCTGTTTGCTTTGGTTTCTCTTACTAATGACTTTCCTCATGAGACTGTACAGTCTTGATCAGACTGTTTCTCATGTGTGCACAGAGTTTGGAGGTACAACAAAGCTGCGTGGGCTGAACCTCTATGGGCAGACAGTGGATATGCTGTCTTGGGCTGTTCGGTTTCTCTAAAGAGGATTTTTCTGGTCTCCCGTTCTATTTTGACATGGGGCTAAGACTGGTAGAGGAAGTTGGTTTAACCCCCACTTGCTGGTGTGTTGGGAGCTGGGCAGAGCAGAGAGCCGATTGCTCATCACTAGATATTCTCAGCCAGGTGGCTCCTGCCCCCGTCTCTTCTGCTTTGTCAGGCACCCCCCTTCCGCAACCCCACCCCGTCCCCCAGTGCCTTGCAGAGAATAAACACGTGGTCCCCTGCCTAGGAGTGAGTGGGCGTGTCCCTCGGTGGACTTGCCGGAGTCGACAGGCCACATGTTGAAGACATCAGTGCTCTTGATTTCCACCTCGTATGTAGTCTTGCCTTCTGAGTCTTCCTAGGGTTCTGTGCCAGGAATCAGCAGGTTCCCTTAGATGATCACCCCCTTCCTGCGTCTGGGGCACTCAGTAACCACTCCTGCTTCCCTTGTCTGCTTCCAGAATTCTCTTGTCTTTACTTGTGTCTCTTCTCTCTTTCTTCTTATGGGTTTGTGAATTAAAAGGTGTTCTTTGTTATCAGTTTAATGTGAGGAAACAGGGGTGAATGCATGTGTTAGATTACTTTTAATTTATCATGCAGAAGCCCCTAGGTATATTTTCACAAACCTCATCTCTGCAGAGACTTTGGAGGAATCTTTGGGCCAGTGAGTGGCGCTTTGAGGTGCTCCTTGTGTTAGCTTTTTGGACTCCTTGTTTTTCTTTATAAAACTTCCTCCTGGCAAATAGAAGCCTTACACATTCCACTCGTGGCTTTCACTTTTGAAAACAGAAAGACTTCGTGCATGCTAGGGCTTTCCCCTTAACTGTACCAACAACTCATCCATTCACGCCTCACCTCCCATTGAAACGGAAGACTTCGCTCTGTTACTTTCCTTTTCTCCATATTTCCGGTGCTCATAGTGTTGCTTTATGGTATCGGTTCTTTGGCTCGAATGTCCCCCAAAGTGAAAGTCGTCAGGAATTCGCCAAGTCCTTTGTCCACCCACTTTTACTACGATTCTTGCCCAGTGTCACTGAACAGTAGATCCTAAATGTCGCTGAGGGGTTCCTTTTTCTTTAATCTTTAATGACAATTAGGAGGCAGGTTTGTTTTCTTTACTAGAGTTGATACTTGAACATCTCAATAACAGTTTCTCTTCAGAGGACTTGCCTCGGTGAAAACATGTTTAAAGGTTTTAGCAAAAGTCGTCTCTGGCAGTCGTGGAGTATGATCCCAGATTTAAGTGGAAGTCTCTGGTTACTCAGATCTGAAGCCTGCCCTCTGGACTCGGTGCTCCTGGGTCACTCTTCACAGCTCTCACAGCGCCTGTGGTTTGGGGCTGTCCCCAAGTCCCTTGGCACTTAAAGCACTTTGAAGAGAGTTGAAATTTCTGCCTGTGCCGTGTGTCCCAGGGAGAACAGGCGCCTGCCTGCAAAGCATGAGCTCCAGGATCATGTGAACCATTGTTATCTTGTTGACGAACCTCCAAGAGCAACTTCATACCTCACCTTCAAGTCATGTGTCTAAGTCTGTCTTTGTTATATAGAGAAGTCACACCCTCTCAACTCCTCCGGGCCAGGCATTAAAACCCTTAGATTGTTCTTTTAAATGATACACTCACCCTAAGACCTTAAACTAGGCAGGGTTGGCAAAGATACTGTGTCAAAGGTAGGTCTCATCCCCAATTCCCGTTTTCCAACATCTGTCCTTTTTTTTTTTTTTTTTTAAATCCCTTGCCCCTGTATCCCTCGGTGACATCTTACATTCACCTACCTGCCACAGAACGTCCCCTCCTCCACCACCAATGCTTCGTTCTGCCTGTCTTCTGTTCTCCCTGTTCCCTGTCCTACTCTCCACCTGCCTGGTGCACTGGGACCCCAAGCATATTTAACTGGAGCAATAGGGTAGTTCTAGGAGGTCAGGGGCAAGTTTAGTCCAGGACTTGAACAATGCACAGCAGTAACCATGTCTGCATGGACAGGGCGGCCTGAGGATAAGATTTTTGAGGATCGGGGAGCAGGAAACACAGAACTTAGGGACAGGGAGGACCTGTCTTCTCTCAGGACCGTCTTCTAAAATATTAATATGTATTTCAGTTTATAAAGGTAATCTGGTTTTGTTCTCCAACCCCCAAGGGCTACCTGGTTTGTTTGTTAGTTGCTTAGATATGTTTTCTTTCTTGTGCTGTGTTCTTTACATTGCTGAAATACGTATATGTAATCATCTCCAGGTTTGTTCCTCAAGCATTTTCTCATGTAATTAAAATAGTTCTTATTTGCATAGTTAACGCTTAGTGTCTTAGTGTCATGATCACGCTATGGTATGGTTGCCTGACTTGGCAAATAGCGATCGATACAGGGTACCCGGTTCACCCTGAGCTCCGAATAAACAGTAAACGGATGAGTTAGCATATGGATGTCCCATGCAATATTTTCAATGCGGTATTTGCGACATGCTTATTTCCTGTTATGTATCTGAGATTCAGATTAAACTGGGCATCCTGTATTTTATCTTGCAAACCTACACCGTATCCTATCACTTACACAGTTTCTGGTTGTTGAACATGCAGATGTTTTCAGCAATGCAGCAGACATCTTTGGGCGTAAACTTCCATAGTTTTGAATGACTTCCTTTGGTGGATTGTTAGCAGTATCATTACCAGGGCGATGAGTGGGTTTTTTTCCCCCCAAGACTTTTCAAACCTATTGGCAAATCGCTTTTTAAAAAGGTTATAGCAATTTATGCTCCCACCAGCAGTGCAGAAGAGTGCTCATTCCCTGCACCCTTGCTAACATTATCATCCCTTAAATACTTCTCTGCTGTTTTGGCAGGCAAATAATGATATATCATTTTCATCTGTGATTACTAATGAAGTTCACATTTTTTGTTTCTTGGGCATTCTCTGTCCTGATTTTTAAGTTTTCTGCAACTGTATCCTGACTTCTCTGCCCCTATTTTGCATTGCTTTGAGGTCTCAGGAATTATGTCTTGTTTTCATTTATTTACTCATTTTTCCTCAGCCTCTGGGGCTGGAACCTGGTCCCCACACTCAGGTTTCGGGACGCGTTCTGCACAGTCACCACCAGCCTACCTCCCAGCCTATCAGTTGTTCAAAAGTAAAAGCTTCCTATGACTTCTCAGTGCATTTCAAATAAATCAATTAAAAAGCAGAGAATAGTAATTTTCTTTCAAGCCTGCAGAATGAGTTTTCCTTTCATAGCTCTCCCCCATTTCTGCTTCTAGTTTCTGGCTGGTTTCAAATACAGCTTCCATAACGACCCACTGAATGCCTCCCCAGAAACCCACTGGTCCACCACATGGGCTCCACTGGGTCCACGAGAACGGTAGAGCAATGGTGACTGCATGGCTTCCCTTTGGAAATACGGGTACCCCATGCATGGGACTCCATTCCAAAGGCCATAGGGAACATTTCTATGGATTTCAGCAGGCATATCACCCCATTCCAGCTGGGGTCCAAGGCTTCAGCTTAGAAGGGAGCTGAAATAGTGAGACTTGCTTCCTCTAAGAAAGTCTGAACAGGACAACTGCTCTGGAACAGTTCCGTAGGTGAAATAAAGAATACATTTGCACCCCCTGGCCTTTCGCCCTCTAACTCATGGTGGAACCCTGCCTCTGTCCCCTTCCCGGGGCGGATTCCCAATTGGTCCTCGTCGCCGTAGAGTAAGAGGCCATTGGCTTGCCTCCATGACATTCTCATCCAAAGCAAAGTCTGCCCGACTGGCCATTTGCATATTCCCAGGACTGGCTTTGTGGAAATTGCTGCCTTCTCGTCATTTCTTCATTCCTGCATCATGTCAGTTGCGCCAGTCTTGGCCTTGCGTGAAGTTTTCAGCATTACATGGCAGTCTGCTGCCTACGTTGAGTGTCTCCGTTATCACCTGTTTGAGTGTCTGGCCGGACTCCGGGTGCGCACTGTTTCTTCTCATCCACGCTGCTCAGTGCTTGGGCGGTTGGCATTCTCAGGACTGCTCTGGGGTTTTCTTTCCATTTTTGGCTTGATATTTTAAGTTAAGTACATGGGTATACTGGATCTAATTATATACATAGCTGGCTTTGTGATTTCCGACGATTCTAATGTGTAGGTTCCCATTGTTTAATCGTTTTGACCTGCAGAAAATTAATTTGAGCCCCTGCCAGGTGCATCTTGGCCAATACAGGCCTCTACTTGGTCTAAAAAAGCCCGGCGTCTCCCGAGGAAAAGGCCGGCCACAGAGAGCTGCGTCAAGGAGGAAAGTGGGACATCGTGTGTGGCCGCCTCTGCCTTTCCCCACCCTCCTGCAACTTTCTCTGATGCCTGTAGAAGTACAGGAAAGTCAGTCTCCAACTCATGTTGGCCATTAGCAGCGGCCTCAGGTTTCTCCAAAAGAGAATTAAAATGTACATCTGGACAAGAGGAAAGAGATGAGTTCAGCTACAAAGTGCCCGCCTTGCAGCTGGAAACCCTGGCTTTACACCCGGTTTTGCCATTGACTCATTTAGAGGGGACCACTCAGCCCCCTGTCTCACTGCCTGCAAAATGGGGCAGGAAGAGAATCTGTGGCGTGGTGGACTGGGCCTCAGCACAGCCCTTGACACATGGTGGTCAACGGTACAAGGACCATTTCCCAAAAGGGCATCTCCTAAAGAGTAAGGGAGATACAGAGGCAGCTTCTCTGGAGTCATGAGGATGCCAGATATTTACATATTTCACAAGTTCATATTCATGGACATTTTGCCATTTTCCAAATCATCCCTCCAGTGGAAGACAGGCAATCTTCAGCTCTTTCTCTGAACCCCAACGTGGAATCAAATCTCAACAATTATCATCATTCACAAGGAATTTATGTTTCTATGCAAGTGGAAGATAGCATATTGTCATTCTTGTATTTGTTCAGTTTGTGCAGTGCATCCTTTGAGGACTCGTTTGGAAGCATACACGTATACTATAGGAACAAAATGGATTGGGAAAAATACTGGATGGTAACATTTCCCGGTAGAGTATGCGCCCAGATGAATACAGAGCGCATTTAGGTGTTCCGGTAGAGTGCTTGGAGAGGTGGGGTGGGTAAAAGAACACAGTTCGGGACCGCATTTAAGAGGGCAACATTGGGGTATGTCTGAAAGAATGTCTCATCCTGTAATTGGACCAGACTCGTACTGGTCGAATGGGCGAAAATGTATTCCCTCTGTTTCTTAAAATGTCATTAGTTTAGGGGGGAATCTAGAAAAGCAAGGAAGGTTTTTATGTTTTTATGTTGAGCCATGACCCCCCAGAAGGGATACATCGTACCCCGTGGTAACGGGACCACCTGACCCTCTGCCCACCCACCAAGCCCAGCCCCCTTCAGCGCACACACCCACAGCCGCACACGTACTGGCTGCCTCTTCCTTAGCTGCTTTGCCCCGTTCTTTCCTCCATGACTTGATTCCGTGTGTTGGTTTCTGTTTTCCCTCCTCCTCTTCCTTTTCTCCCGGCTCCGTCTGCCAGGAGAAACCGTCCTCTCTGCCACTTTACATTCTGATGAGCTTGCATGCCTCTTCACATTCTTCTTGTGGAAGAGAATTGGACCATAACTCATCGTGGAATCGGTGGTGATTGCCTCCAAATTGGCCAAGGGGGACACGGGCAGATTTTGAGAAATAAAAGGCCTCTCTTTGCCACGGCCCAAGAGGAAGGGCTGCACACACATTTCGCCCGGTAATAAGAGCAGCAACTTTCCACGGAGCACAGAACACAAGTGTCAGTGGTTCCAATCTCGTCTTTCATTTTTGCATATTTAATGCAAAAACGTTTAAAGCTTGTTTTTCCAGCCTCGACAACCGTGTGTCAGGAAGCATTTAGTGCAGCTAGAGAGAAGGAAATAGAGCAAAGCCAAGATGGTGAGGTTGGCAGTGACCGGTCCTCACGTGCTGGGGGGCCAGAGCTCGGGGGCCCCCACCCACACACCCCGCTGCTTCTCTGCTGGTTTTGCCCCCAGACTCTTTGTCGATACCGACTTTCCCCGTTGTTCTCGAGAATGTTGTTCTCTAATTGTGCCCTTTGACTCCTTTACAGGGAAACTTCGTGGCTTGTATGACAGCTATTTTACGACAGATGGAAAATTATCATTACGCCCATTTGATCAAGACTTTTGGAAAAATGAGGACTGATGTTGTTGTGAGTGTTACTTTGACCCTTTTCATATAACCACGTGGGGGGGGCAGCATTTTAGGCAAAACACTGGTGTGGAGATTTCCATTTTAAATGTGATTTTGCACGGGGACTTGGTGCCAGTTGACTTGAGAAGCCACCTGGCGAGGTCCTACTGAAGTCACATCTCTAAGAAGATGAGGGTCCCCACCCGCAGGCTTGTTTCTTACGCAGAACTGGGGAGGGACTCGTCATCTCAGCCCAGAACGAGCTTTCTTCTCTGATGGGTTCCCTCTCCCGTGTTCAGGGATCACTAAAGACGTGGAGATGTCCCAAGGAGAGTCTGCCGGTAACGCCTGTTCACCTGTTGACTGGCTTCTCGGTAGCAGAAGCCAGAAAGTCTTTTCAGCTTTAAATTATACTCTGGTATTAATTAGCTCCAGTCATGGGAGCTCATCAGCATTTCTCCTAATAATTCTCTAGTCATCCTCAATACAACTATGACACAGCTCAATTAGGAGAAGCATAATAGAGGGGAAGTTACCACTTAGGAACCACCTCCCTAATGGCCTGAGATCCCACGGCCATATGGCAGATGTCTTCCGCAAAGCTGCAGCCGCACTTGTTGGCGGAGTTCTCGATTAGCTGTTGACCTCAGCTCTGGAATCTAGTAACGCGGAGTTCATTTCTGAGACCCCTGGATTCCTATAGGGTACGGCAGATGCTATGACTGTCTCCATGACTAGGTTGCTTACGCTGCACACTGTTAAACCTCCCTTACTGAGGGAAGGGCAGAAGAATGCACTTAATGATTTTTTTCAAAGGATTATTTCTAAGAAGAACATGTTCTTATTAATTGTTGCCACTGTGAGTGTGTGTGTCCACGTGGATGCACTTCTGTGTATGTGTGTGTGCGTGTGTGTATTTAAATTTCTAAGGAGACAACAATGAATCTGCTTCTTAAAATCATAGCGGATTTCCTTGAATAAAAAGCAAAGGAGCAAGAGTGTATGTGTGTATGTGTATGTACGTGTCTCTGGATGTTCAGTTCTTTTCAAAATCATCGGCATGCGGTTTAAAGTAGGGGTGTGCTCATGGGAGGATCTGTGTTACATTTATATCCTCCCAGTCTTGAGTAGTTATGGCACAGTGAATTCACATTGGATATACGTGATGTTGCATGCCCCCGGTGAATCTTCACTGGATCCCTCGGCCCCGTTTGGGTCACCGAAAGGATAGTTGCAGGTGAAACTATGTGCACATTTTCCTAACTAGCCTTCCAGACTGAAGAATACGGTTTTTCGAGTGAGAAGTGCACCCATCCTGAGTAATTAGGATCTAATTAATAATTTGCCCTTTATCAGAAGAGTCCCGTGATCAAAATCCCCACATGCAAATCGCTAAACATATTTCATCTCAACTATTAAGAGGTGCTGTTGGTAGAGAACCTTTAGTGCATTGTGAAAAGTGATGTTACAAAATGGTTTTTAGAAATGACTATAATTTGCTGAATTCCGAGCGTGTGCCCTCTCTCCTTGCACAGAGCAGACGATCAGATACTTACTCCATGTTGTGGTCCTGATTTCCCCAGGGATTTATTTTTTTCCCCCCTTAGACACAGCAGTTCAGAAAATCAATTATTTGCAGACGATTTGATTTCCGTTATAAAATGGCATTTGTGGTTTGGATATCAGGAATTCAAACTGCAAGGATCGTAGACCTATTTTATTGTTGTTAATCTGTTGGAACCTTTGTAAAATGTGTTTCTGTCCATTAAGTATACCTAGAAAGTATTTGACTGTTTTTCTACTCTGACAACCACTCACAAAAGTAAGAGATCATTTTGTGTTAAATAACTGAAAGTTAGTTAGTGCTGCAGGAGGAAAATAGTCTAGACCATTTTCTCAAGACTATTTCCTTGTAACAAGTGCTGCTTCAGGTTTTCAAGTGTAGCCCTCTTTTGGTTGGATGAGTGATTCCCATATGAAATCGCAGTTCCTATCAAGACTAAAGTCACGTGCCTCAGAGCTGTTAATTTTATAGTCTCTCAAATGGTCCCTTAGACCCCAAGACAGTGAGAGAATGGAGCACAGCGTGAGGCAGATAGACTGATCCAGAAAAGAAAAGGAACCGACACGTTCCGTTCCAAACTCTCTCGCGACACGGCGATCTCTGTAGCATGGCGAGCCTCGCAGGACCGCAGTGGGGATGCCGGGCTGCAGAATGGGCTGCTGGCTGTTCCGTGTCCAGTGTCAGAATCAGGAACACCAGGAGAGAACTTGCAGTGTCCACGGTAAGATCAGAAGTGATGCACAGTGCCCCGGACCTTGCAGGGAAGAGAGCGGTCTTGGTGCTTATCCCAAATTTCCCAGTAGATGGCCTTTACGAAGCGTCTGTTGAGTGACCGAATGGGCAGTGTCCCATATCCAAGGACAGTAGGGGCAGAAGTGACGCTTCCTGGTTAAATGTCGAGTGAACGTGGCACCCGAGTACTGTAGCCCTCTTGCCTCTACCTTGGACTCATGGCTAGCTGTGTGTCCCCGAGCAGCCCAGCCTGTCCCCATGGCCTCTCCACTTCTGGGTTCTTTTTTTTTTTTTTTTTTTTTTTTTAATGTTCATTTATTTTTGAGAGAGAGAGAGAGAGTGGGGGAGGGGCAGAGAGAGAGGGAGACACAGAATCCAAAGCAGGCTCCAGGCTCCGAGCTGTCAGCTCAGAGCCCGACGCGGGGCTCAAACCCTTGAACTGTGAAATGATGACCTGAGTCGAAGTCGGACGCTTAACCGACTGAGCCGCCCAGGTGGCCCTCCACTTCTAGGTTCTAACCTAAAGAAGCCAAGCTGGCAGACCTGTGAGTGAGCAGGGCCCTCTATCTGGAATGCCCTACCCCCTTCCTGCAGCTTCAGTCCCACCCCTTCGGAGGACCCTGACCTGACACCTGCCCTGGTCTCGCCAGGCGGACGCACGCCCTGTGCTCCTTCCTCCTTTCCTTGTCTGTCCCACTCGGCCATCAGTCTGTATCGAGGTGGTGCTGATGTCTCACGCCCGGTAGCAGTGAGTGAGGATGCTTGTGGGGGTTGGGAAAGCAAGGACGGGAGCAGGTGACTATCCATGCCCGGGAAACATCCCGATGTTGGGTGAGCCTTGAGCGCCGTGTGAAGCAGCCACCACGGGGTAACCTGCAGCCTGTGTGGGTGGCGTCCTGAGTGGGAGGAGGAGTCTTGCGCCGAACACGTTTCTCTGCTTCTTGTGACCATTTCCTTGTAGACGAAGCTGTAGTGTAGGTCCTCCTCCCCGGACAGTGAATCTGGGGGGTGCAGAGCCCTTTCAGAATGAATCCAGTCAGTGGCTATTTATTGGACACCAACTTTGTGTTAGCACAGTGGAGGAAGTCGTGGGCAAAGCAGACAGTTCCTGTCCTCCTGGGCCTACATTCTTGTGGAGAACATCGCAGCTCATCAGGGAGTCCTTCCAACCAACCCCAACTATCCATGCTGCAAGGGCATGGTCCTTGTAAAATAGCCTGACTAGACTGGGTTGGGTGGTCAGGAAGCCTCCCTTACAAAGGAGAGGACTGTGGAGTATTGAAGAAGGGAGAGCCATGCAGTTTGTGGGGGGGTGGGGGGGGCAGGTGTACAGGAGCCTGTGGTGGGGGGGAGGCCGTTGGTGAGGGGGCAGCAGTACCAGGGATGAGATGAGCCTGGACAGAGGCTGGGATGTCGAACCGCATGGACCCCACAGGCCAAGCAGAGACACTCTATGCTCTTTGCTTGTTTGTTGTCGGCTTTCTACACCGTTTGTTTGCTATTTTCCCCTGAATTGTTTTAAAATTATTTTTTCAGACACTTGTTTATTTACTTATTTATTTTTTAATTAAAAAAAAATTTTTTTTCAACGTTTATTTATTTTTGGGACAGAGAGAGACAGAGCATGAACGGGGGAGGGGCAGAGAGAGAGGGAGACACAGAATCGGAAACAGGCTCCAGGCTCCGAGCCATCAGCCCAGAGCCCGACGCGGGGCTCGAACTCCCGGACCGCGAGATCGTGACCTGGCTGACGTCGGACGCTTAACCGACTGCGCCACCCAGGCGCCCCTAATTTTTTAATTTTTGAGTAAACTTTTTGGGGTAATTGTAAAGTCACCCGCGGCAGTAAAGAGAGAGGTCTGTGGGCGCTGCGCCCGCTTTCCCCGGGGGGCAACATCTTGCGGAACTGCAGCGCGGAGTCAAGACCCAGTGCCGGCGTTGATGGGGTCCTTGGCTCTCATGCGTCTTCCCCCAGTTTCGCTTGTACTCTTTCCCCTATTTATCGTGAGAAGCTTCAAACATACGGAGAAGCTGAAAGAACAGCACAGCGAAAACTCTACTGCCCCTGTCCCCCAAAGGCATCGGTGGTGAGCACTACACCATGTCTGCCTCTGCCGCGTCTCTCTGTTTCACCAGCTGGGCAGCCACATCCCGTAAGTGTGTGAGAACCATGCGTCTCCCCTGGTGGTTCAGCAGGCCTCTCCCGGGAATGAAGATCTTCTCCAGTGGCCTCGTTGCCTTTCCTGAACATAGCAGCCATGCCCTCATTGATGCCATTGGTATTCGCATTCTCTCAATTCTGTCCAGTCTTTCTTGTCTTTCGTTAGGGGCTTCCGCAAATCAGGATCCAGCCCACATTCACTCATTGCATGTGGTTGTACCTCCTTCGTCTCTCTTTCTGCTAGAACAAGTGCCTCACCTTGGTTTTTTTTTCTTTCTCCGTGCTGCTTTGGGATGCCTTTCAGTGTGTTTCTCCATCCCTCCATAGGTCCTGCAGACTGGACGGTTGGCCTAAAATTCAAGTTCATCCTTTTGGCAAGGGTGCTTCAGAGCTGGTGTTAAGTGCTCTTTGATGTTGTGCCCACTGGGAGGCTGGGATTGCCAAGCTGACCATTACTGACGAGAAGTTTGATTGCTTGGTTGACAGCGGTAACAGCCTGATCTCCCCGTTGTGAAGCTATGTACCCCGTTACAATTAGCACGTAGTCTTTGGGTGATACTTTGGCACGCACAAAATGTCGGCAGATATCCAATCCCCTGACAGTTCCTCATCTGATGAGTTTAGCATCTGTTGAGGGTCCTTCTCTGAAACAGTTATTTCTTTGGCAAAGCAGAATTTCTTACTTCTGGGAGTCACAACATTTTGGCTTTAATCTCAGAACATTGGGAACCCCCTGGGGATGTGGCTGAATGGGAGGTTGGGAAGTGTTGGTGCCTTGACCAGGTTTACAACTTGAAAAGGCCATTCTGGGTCAAGCGTGGGGATCGAGAGGGACAATAGGGGACATAGGTAGACGGGCTAGGATTCTCCTTGGCAGTCCAGGTGAGAGAGGATGACCGTTTATTCAGGTGGATGGGGGTAGGGATAGATAGAAGCAGGTGGATTTATGACAAGAAGATTCCGCCTACACATTGGTGCCTTTTGTTAGAGCTGCCCACTTATCGTATGGGGCATCTGGTACCCCCATAACAATCAAACTGGAAAATGCCGCGGGAAGGAATTGGTGCTGAGAGCTGAAATTTTCACAAAAAACCTTGTATCAGTCCTCTGTCTCCCCTTGTTGACTCGGAGCTTCCAGCGTAATAGTCTGCTAAGCCTCATCGGCCATGGTGGGGACCATCGCCATGCCTAGTAAATTATGCAGACCGACAAGGACGCCTTTGCAGAACCTCATCCTCCACAATACGCAGAGTTTTGTCTGATCAGCAAAGTACCAACATTGAACAGCTGAGCCATACTAATGAAGTATGGGGCTGTGTTTCCTCGAAAAAAAAAATCAGGGAGTTGGGAAAATATGCTCCTCTTCCAGAATAATAAAACCCAGACCCTGTATCTCAATTATCAGGCTTTGAGGAGTGATCAGCAAGAAAGCCAGCAATTTTATGCAAATAGAGATGTGGCTAAATTATGGCACCCAGCCGGCCAAATGTGCAACCTGGTCATTAAAATGTGAAAGTCTTGGCAAAGCGGGGAAACTTAAGTGGTGAGCTCTGCATGGCGGTCATCGACCGGGGGAGAGGTGCTGTGCGTTGTGTCTGAGTTGCCCGGAGCACCCCTGGTGGTCCGAGCTCGTGTGAGCAGGGTCTGGAGGACGTCGGGATGCCTCTTCTCTCTTGACTTTGGCTACGTCCCGAACCTCTCTTCGACTGGGGGCCCCTGTTGTAAAAAGGGGGAAGGGATCACAGTTGCTCCCTGAGGTCTCAGTCATAGTGGGGGGCCCACCGCAGGCACGACTTACCAGAGCCCGACATTGCCGTTAAGGTTGCCGTGAAAGTATTTAACTTTGCGCATCAGCTTATTGATTCTGTCAAATTGAGCTTGTACCTATTGGCGAGAACCGCCTGTTTCGAACTTTGCTAAGAGTCGCGTTCCTGGCCGTTTAACGTCCTTCCGTTCGTCGCCTGAGTCCTCACGGCCGTTGCACCTCCTTATGGTTCCGTAGATTAAATAAATGACACACAGCCACTCACTGGGCAATCTCTGACCACGACCTCATTTTTCTAAGAGAAGGCTCTGTTGCTTTTCCCCTGCCCACCCCGGACCTTGAGGGAGCATGCAGACTCCTGGGGCCGTGTGCTTTTGAGGATAAATGCTAGTTTTGTTCCAGGCAGTTCAGAACAAGTGCCAAGCTGTCAGGCTCATGAAATTCTCCTACTTCTCACAGGCACAGGCCGGAGCCCCCAGGAAAAGGGGTGTCCCTTCCTGATGCCAGGAGCAGTCTTAGCGTGGAAGCAGGGTAGCAGGGCAGGGCATGCCCCGCAAAGAGCAAAGAATCGTGCCCAAGACAGCACAAGAATCGCTGAGTAGCATGTGGGGTCGTAGCTGCCAGATGAAAGTGACCACGCGACCGCGTAGATGCTCAGAGGGTCATGGCAAGCTGAACAGGTGCAGGTGGTCGGGAGTTCCCGCCCGAGCCTTTTCCTTGTTAAGTTACACTAAAAAAAAGGAATGGATATTAATACCCCGTATTCCACCTGATGGGCCCTGTTCGTAATGAAAAATGGATTTAGAGTAAACAGAACAAATAGCTACAACCCGCATGTGATGCTTGCAAAATATCTGTTTCCCTACAAGCAGAAAGAATGCATATGGGTAACCTGAAAATCTACTCCTTATGACCATTAGATGTGCCCGCGTGCCGTTTCTGAATACATCCCTGAAAACGTGATCGCAGACAGGAGGTGCTCAGGCAAACAGAAAAGTAGAAATCAGGCACAGCTCCTGTGAAATACATCTTCATTACTTTTTAGATTGTTTTCGTTCAGCCAAAAAAAAAAAAAAATGAAGTCATTTATACTGTAATTATTCAAGGGGGGATTGGTTTTCTCCTTTCTCTTGGTGGGCTGTTTCAGTGTTCTGTTTTTTATTTCAGGATTTCCTGATGGAAACATTCATCATGTTTAAGAACCTCATTGGGAAGAACGTCTACCCTTTCGACTGGGTGATAATGAACATGATGCAGAATAAGTAAGTACCGGGAGGAAAGCTCTCACCTTTTACAAGGTGCCTAATTCACATCTGGTGGGCACAGTGGTGTTGCCTGGATACCATGGGGGCTCTCCTACAAAGAACACATCCTCCCCATTCTGCGGTGCAGACAATTATTTGGAGAAACGGACCTGGAGATGGGGTGATTTCCTTGTGCCGATGCGGGGCTTTTTCCCCCTGGGGAAAGAGGGAGTTGAGCCCTAACCCCTCCTTAGCCTTCATCAGAGGCGACCTTTGTCTATCTCTTGCCATCCATTTGCCGTCGTATTTTAATCACGTGTGTTTATTAGCCCAAGTGTTTCTCACCCTGTCGAGGTTTTTGAAAGGTCTTTGCATTTTCTCATTTCAGCTTTAAAGAGTGAGCATTTTCTTCATACTTATTAAATATTAATCCTGTGCCCGGTTTATCATTTCGCTGTGAAGGCTGTTGGTTAACGTTCCAGCTCTTGTGTTCTCTACTTCCTGTAAGCACCAGCAATGATCATTGGGTTCTCAATCACATGTGATTTCTGGAAGAAATTCCCCCGACCTCTTTTTTTTCCCCCCCTTATTTCTTATTGCATTTTTTATGGAGATAGTTATAGATTCATAGGCAGTGCGGTTGTAAAAAGAAATACAGAGAGATCTTGTGTATACTTTACAAAGCCAGGTTCCCTCGATGATAACGTTTTCCAAGACTATCGCACGATTCTGCTCCCAGGGAGTCGGCATGGATATGATTCCCCAGTGTTACACCGCTATTCCCATTGTACTCGCGTGTGTCCTCCGCGCCTGTTCTTGAATCCACCAGCACAAGGGTCCCTCTTGTTGCCCATCGATAACACATCCTTCTCGCCCCTCCACCTCCCCCCTCCCTAAACCCGGGCAGCCACTCCTATTTTCTCCACTTCTAAAATTTTGGCATTTCCAATGTGATACATAAGTGGAATTCTACCGAATGTAACATTTCTAGGATGGACTTTTTTCACTCTGCTTAATTCCCTGGAGATTCACATAGGCTGTTGGGCATATCGATAGTTTCTTCCTTTTCTTTGTCTGGTGGCCTTGCAGGGTATGGATGGACCACAGATGGTTTAACCATTCATCTGACAAAGGACGTCTGGGTGCTTGCCAGTTTGGGGCTACTATGGATAAGGCTGCTATGCACATTCATGTACAGATTTGTGTGTGAACATAAGTTCATTTCTCGGGCATAAATGCCCCGGGGGAGGTACGCTGGGTTATATGGTAACTACATGTTTAATTTTATAGAAGCTGCCAGGCGATAGCTGTACCATTTTACGTTCTCACAAGCGATGTAAGAACGATCCAGTGTTTCTGCATCCTTGCCAGCATTTGCTGTCCTCGTTTTAGCCCTTGTGATAGATGTGTTGTGTGTCTCATCGTGGTTTTGATTTGCCTTTTCCCTGATGCAACAAACAATGGCTTGCCATGTCATTGAAAAAACCGTAGACCTGGGTCTCTTGCTGAACAGAACCACAGGCAGGGCCCTGCGCAGAGTGCGGGAGGTGGTGGGTGCGGACTCTGCTCTCCACCTTGTGACCCCACACGTGAACCTGACCTGCGTCTCTCCTACAGAGTGGCCGTGGCCTGGCACCCAGCCTAGGCATTCTACACCCAGGGCAGGGGAGGGGGCACTGCCCCCTCAAAGGTCAGATATGACTCATGCCCCAAAATTGTTTGATTCGGTGCCTCTGATCCCGGGGGTCCCACGGGGGAAACTGTCAAGGAAGGTGTGGCCACACTGTATTGATTTATGCTACTCTATGATGAGTGAGAGTCTGTTTTCAGTTTTAGCATGAAGATTGCATTGTTCCCTCTTCCCACCACTCCGCCGTCTGCCTCCTGCTGCCAGCCCTGAAGTCTGGGAGCATTACCCCAGAGCCACATGCGGGTGAAAGCCACGTGGTCTTTGGTTCCGAGTGAGGGGCACTTGTTTAGGGTTTCCTTCTCTGGATATTCTGTCCAGCTTCTCCCGACATGTTCTGTTATTTCTACAGTGAGAAGGTGGCTTGACCTGTGGCCTCTGGAATCACATGCTCCCTGTACATCAGTCTAGCCTTGTCCCTGTGTCCTTACTCACTAGGGCACCTCCACGGGGCCCAGCCTCATGACAGAGATGCAGGTGTGTGGTGGCATCTCAGACCCAACACTTTGCATCTCGCCATAGGAGGAGAGTCTTGTTTGGGGGGCAAGGAATATCTGTGAGGGAGAAGCCATAGGGTGCTGTGTCCTCATAGCAAGGGATGTGATGGACACTTTGGGGCATAAAGTCTTGTGTAGGTGATAAGAGAATTAAAGTCTGGGGGCACCTGGGTGGCTCAGTCGATTAAGCGTCCAACTCTTGATCTCGGCTCAGGTCATGATCTCACGCTTCATGAGTTCAAGCCCCGCATCAGGCTCTTGAGCGGATGGCACGGAGCCTACTTGGGATTCTCTCTCTCTAACCCTTTCCCTCTCTCTCTTTCTCTCTCTCAAAATAAATAATAAATTTTAAAAAAAGAATTAAAGTCTAGAGGGGGGAGCCCATCCTTTTATCTTGTTCAGGGTGCACATAGGCTGTAGCCCCAAAGGACATCTCGACAGCGGACACACTGAGTATAAAATCCCTATGGTCTGACTCATGTTGCACATCAAATGTCGTACAGGATGGTCTAATCTAAAATCCTAGCACTGTGACACCAGGCCATCCAGCCGGCAGCGTTTCCTCTGGCAGCGCTTTCCAAGGATGAGCAGCGTTTGTGTGTGTGTAAGTATACACGTGTGTATGGGCACGGACGTGTGTATATGGACACGTTCACGGAGGAGTGTTGGTACCAAGTAAAATCTCCTTGATTTGCGGAGATTCGGGCTGTGAGAGGCTCAAATCCATCCAGGTCCCTCTCACACTGCCGCCTTCCCCAGGAGCACATTCCGAAGCCAACACGTACAGAGAGGCGTAAGCCACAATGGAGGCGTTTCGGTCAAAGTTTGGGCAGCAATGATCGTAATCTTCATTCTGGAATCTTCCCACCACCCCAAATGCTGCCCCCTCTGTTGAGTAAACAGTGTCAGTTTTTAGAAGCTGAATCAATTGGGTTTTGGAAGGAAAGGTATTACTTCTGTGCCACCAACTCGCTAAAACTTAAAACTTTTATCTCAAGACATCTGCTTTAGTGACCCTGCAGTTTTCTCTAACTTTGGGTTTAAATGCCAGCTTCAGAATGAAGCGTTTATTTCATTTTCTTATTGAATGCAGTCCTTCTTTGTGATGTGTTCCGTGTTTGCCCCCTAAGACTCAAGATGAGTATTTGGCTGCTTTCTACATGCCAGGCGCCGCTGTGGGGACACGCGGTACTCATGGCTGTAAAACCCACAGCAGCGCTCTGAGACGGCTGGGTTTTTATGCCCATTTTACAGATGCGGAAATCGAAGCATAAAGCTTGGGTAACTTGCCAAAAGACGCACAGCTGGGAATTGATGGGGCCGGTATTTAAATCCCGAGCACACCCTCTAAACCACCCCGCTACCCTGAGTATGTTTCCTGTCTTTCAAAGAGAGTGTTGTTGTTTTTAACCCTGGTGTCCTTTGAGTGGGACTTTCCTGCAAGATTTCCTACGTATCTAAGTGAATGTTAAGCCTGGAAGTCAAAACATTCTTTTTTTTTTTTTTTTCAACGTTTATTTATTTTTGGGACAGAGAGAGACAGAGCATGAACGGGGGAGGCGCAGAGAGAGAGGGAGACACAGAATCGGAAACTGGCTCCAGGCTCTGAGCCATCAGCCCAGAGCCTGACGCGGGGCTCGAACTCCCGGACCGCGAGATCGTGACCTGAGCTGAAGTCGGACGCTCAACCGACTGCGCCACCCAGGCGCCCCCTGGAAGTCAAAACATTCTTACTCAGCTTTTGTCGCCATGAAAAGTGTATGCTGTTAAGGAGGATATCATTTACTACTGGAGTCCTGTTGTAAACTTCTAGAAGAATAAAAGGTCATTAATAGTGCAGTAAGATCATTTCCTACAGAAGTTACGTAGATGCCACATAGCATTGTTTCTATGCCGTTATCTGCCTTCTTAAAAAATCTGTAACTTAATAGCTCGATACCTTCTGTGTTGCGAGACTTCCCTGCTCTTCCTCTGCTTGGCATGTATCAGAGGCTTCCTTGCCTCCACAGGATGAGCAGTGATGCCCAGAAGCTTTCAGGAGTCCGTATTAAAATATTAATGGTACAGCTGGACACGCGGTTTTACCATCCCCAGCTTAGAAATGGACAAACTCAACCCCTGCGGTCTCCTAAACATTTGTGTGCTTGTTCAGCTTTGCATCTGCAAAAGGCACCATCTCAACACCTGGGGCTTCTTAAATGTAATTAAAGATGGCACCCGTCAGTTCTGGTGCAACAACTCCAAAACCAAGAATCAAAGTTAGAAGGCACAATGAATGTCCCAAGGACAGGAGTTGCTCGGTCGCCGTGTTGTGGATAGCAACCGACTGGTGGTGGCCTGACGTTAGAGCTCCTCTGTAGGATCAGACAGTGCCAGATGGCAAGGTGACATTTAAGACAAGCACAGTTCAGAGAGTAGAAATGTGCTTGCCTGTTACCCAGAAGTGCTTTAAAATCCTCCCGGAGGGAGGCAAAGGCTAAGTCTCCGTGTAAGATCTGAGACTATGTTGGAAGCAGAGACCTTCACCTGAGTCTCGAAGTGCTGGTATCCATCCTTGAACTCACATTAGCCAGCTTTTTCAGAGTTAAGCTTCGCAGGGTGGGCAGCGTAGTCTAATGTTGAGGACTCACGCTGCGACTCTTGAAGAGTTCTCCTTGGTTGCTAGCGGAAACGTGACCACTTGGTTGAGCTTCCGTGCCTTTCTTCTAGTCTTAGGACTTGGATTTGTCATAGAGGGTGTTTGTACGCTAAAAATCCCTGACTCGAATTTTAAGGCGTAGGAGTGATCCAGTAGGCATTGAGTCTACTCGCTGCTTTCACCGAATCTCTTTTTCACCTTGAAGAAAGCGTCTGTTATTAACCGCCATAATGTCACTTGAGAAAGACACTTCTACACTATACTGGGTGAGAAAAAGAGCAGTAGATTTTTAGAATTAGACTTTCTAACTCATACTGAGTGCAGAACATGGTACAAAACCCTTTCTACGTTTGTCAACCATTCAGTCTTGACAGCAGAACGAAAAACAAATTCAACTACCCTGGTTCGGATTCTCACTAGGCCTTGTTGTTTGTGTCCCTCTCTCAAGATGAAAAAGGAATAAAACCAACATGTTTACTTCCTCAGAATACTCCTACCTTGCAACAGCGATTATCCATCGTTTTGAAACATTCCTGTAGATTAGCACAGTTTCTGTGTCTTGTGCTTCTTGCTCTAAGCTGGGGCCAAAAGGAGATTATATTTATGACTTGTGGTTTATATCCTACTCACTTTCAGACAGGACTTGGTCTGTTTTGCAAGTAGCGATTCGTAGGCCCCAAATATAAAATAGAACATGTAAAACCACAGAGAAAACATGAAGCTCTCTAGAAGCCGAGCAACTTGAAGCTACCTGGAAGACAAAGCAAAAATAATGGTTTGCAAAATTCTCGCTGGATGATAAAAAAGTTCCTTGCCAATTTGTCAGCGGAGACTGATGATATATGTTACAGATCCTTAAATGACATATCAAACAAGAGAACATCACAGTTAAGGAATTGGTTGGGAAGTCAAAATTCTGCTCACAGAAAAGGGAAGAGATGGTCATTTCAATTTTGAAATGCTTAGGATATTGCCAGTTGGAATCTACTGGCTGTAACAGAGCCTGGTCATAATTGGACCTGTCTGAAAGACTAGCTTGTCAAATGAGTGGGTTTTGCTAACTTGCCAAATAGAGCATTGTCTAGTTGTCGACCGTTTAAACATTGAAGACCATCAGTCAGAAGTGATGGTCTGGTTTTACTATATCTGGAATCCATTTAATCTAATATTTGTCCTTAGCAACCCTGAAATTTAAAAAAAAAAAAATTATTAACATTTATTGATTTTTTTGAGAGTCAGAGAGAGACAGAACACGAGCAGGGGAGGTGCAGAGAGAGGGAGACATAGAATCAGAAGCAGGCTCCAGGCTCCGAGCTGTCAGCACAGAGCCCGACGCGGGGCTCGAACTCACAAACCGTGAGATCATGACCCGAGCCGAGGTCGGTCGCTTAACCGACTGAGCCACCCAGGCGCCCCGCAACCCTGAAATTGTATCTCATCTCAGAATTTGTGAGATCATTATTGCTACTTCCTTCCTGCGTCAAAGCCCTAGTTTCGATCATGGCCACGTGGAGACTGTCCCAGAACAGTCCAGGCCGATGTTTTTACCATCTGTTTTTGACCACCTTTCTTGGGCCTACGGTGTTAGTGCATTTCTGTGTGGCCTCTTCTACGCCTTCTTCTCTCCTCCATGATTCAGGCATCTTTTGACCGGGATTTGTTAGCCTCAATGCATGAATACAATGTAGTATGTTTCCACCACCCTGATTGTGCACATCACATATTCACACACGCATACTTGCGTGTGTGGCTCCTTCGTGGGGTAAATTTCCCATGCACATTTTTATAACGTAGCCATTTCTCTCCTTTTAAACGCAGCACATTTCCCCACTCATAAGTAGTATCCATCAGATGTATCAGAGTCCAAGATGGCAAGCTCATGGATGTTTCTGCCAAAATTAATCTGGCGTATAGTCAGGACAAGAAAGGGCCTTAAGCCTTAGAAAGGTAGTCTACCTTTGAGATGCCAGGCTTCTTAAGGATAAATCATGATAATGCTCAGAAAGCAAATTTGCAGGGTAGGCTGTTTGCAGGTACAGCGCCATTTGGTTTCATTGCTGTGGAAGAATTTTTGTCCTTGTCCACACTGTGCCCTGGGCTCAGAGCAGAGGAAATGTGCCACTTGCCTTAGGGTGAGAGAAAGCGAGGTAGGGGGTCCCCACTCACTGGGGATCTGCCTCAGGGGCCCTGACAACAGCGATAGCTGAAAACGGCCCAGTCTGGAAGGACTGTGTTTTCCTGCTCAATCTCCTGCTCAGGAAACACCTCTCCCGTGAAAGGACACGCAGCTGAAATCTTTGTGCAAGTTGAAAGCATGGCTATAAAGCATTTGGGGCTCCGGAGACTCTTGGATTATTTCTCCTCAACATCTTTTTACTTCCTTTGAAGCCTGAGGTTTTAGTTGATGCTGTTACTTTTAATTTAATTTATTTTTTAAATTTACCAGTTTCCTACCGAGGCTTTGCATATCCAACGGCTTGAAGATTTTAAGCACACCTCAGAATCCTTTTTCCCTTTGAAACTGTATACAGTTTCAGGCCGTTGACAGAAACACTGTCACCACACAACTTGCTGAAGACCACAGGAAAAATAAATAAATAAATAAATAAGTATTGTTTTTCGGTGGAAGAAAGAGGAATTCAACGTCAGTGTAATGAAAACATTCTGGAATGAAAATTTCCCCGGAGCTCAGCATGCCCACGTTTCACCCAGCTCTCACACTTAATAATATCGGTCTTTGAACTTGTGTGCTTCTCCAAGGAAATTGGCCTCACCTGAGATGTCTTGCTGCTCAGACCCCAGTTTGTAGACGGTGAAGGCACAGGCCTGCCTCCTTGGTTGGGCCAACCGGGGCTATCCCTGAGCACGGTTCTGGCTGGTCTCCTGGGGAAACACGGGAGATGTTTCTCTGGGGCTCGGCTGGCCACCGTGAAGCCCTGGGATTTCAAGACGGATGTTGCTTCAGATCTAGTAAGGGCACCTTGGATCTCTGAGCAGGACTTAGACCCCCACCCATGTGGTACTTTGCCACCAGTTTGCAGTTCCATGTATCCTTTATGGCATTTTCATAAATTATTTTAGTACTTTCCATATAGTTATCCAACGGTATGCGTGCTTTTGCTCTGTGCTTAATAATTAAGCTTGGCCTGAAAACAAATAATTCCAGATTTTACCTCGTTCTGTATAACCAATTTATCACACATAACGCAGATCTTTTATACACTTGGGTTTTATTCAAATTGCCTCTTTATTTAATTCAGAGATGAGAACTCAAGCTACTCTTCAAAGGCATGGCAGTGATGAAGAGCCCTTAGCCGGGACTCTTATTGAGGGAAGCTCGTTTCAGAGGAAAGTTTTGAAAGGGCAAAGTCTGCTGAAGAATTCTCAGAGACACTGCACACCTTGCTGTGAGCTCGTGGCTGGCGTTGATGAGGCCGTCTGCTGGCACTTAATCCTGGAGGAGGTACTTCACTTCACGAGAAATGATGCCAAGCACACTCTCTGTTTGATACATGAAATTTCTTGCAATGCGCATGACAAAATGGAGGAAATACGTTTTATTAAGGTCACCATCCAGATCCCTTTGTCCTAAATGTTCACCTCCAGTGCTACCGGGACTTCGAAAAAATCATGTGCAGTGTAAGACCCTGTGCTGTTACGCTTTTATTTCAAGTCTAGAATGGGAGGGAGGCGGCAGCCGATGTGGATTGAATGCCTGGTGAGATGCCAACATGGTCTTTGGCACCTTTTCCGTGGTTCTCAGCCACGGGGGATTTGGCCCCGCCCAGGGGACATGGCAGTGTCCAGGCACATTTTTGTTGTCGCGGCTCGGGAAATGAAGGCTGCTGACATCTAGACTCCTGGGATACTGCTAAACGTCCTTCCATGTACAGGATAGCCCCCTTTAAAGAATCACTCAACTCAAAATGTTAAAAACCCCATTTTATAGATGGAAAAAACTGAATCTCTGTGATGTCAAGTAATTAATAGTAATATATGTGATTGATTGCAGTGACCCTCTTCTCTTTATTTGCACATTTCTTCGCCACCTTTTCCTGTTGCATGACCCCAGCAAAGACAGCATCCCTTAGAATGAACCCTAGGGGCCATCCTCTGAGGATGCCAGGGCTGACCTTTCATGTATTCAGGTGGTGCCTGTGAATTGGAGGCATGTTTCTCCAAGATGCCCTGGCAGGTGCTCCAGCTTTATGGCAAATCTCTGTGGGCGTGGTCCAGGCTCACATGGCCATGGGAGCAAGAAGGGTGTAGAGAGTCCAGTCCTTCTGACATGAATTTAGATCCATCCCGCCCCTCCTAATGGCTGGCCTGTAGGACATGTGTAGAGAATATTAGCAAGTGTCTCTTCTGGGGGAGTTTGTGTATGTGTCTTTTATAAAACATTATACATAAGTATAAAATTATAAATTATAAATAAATAGGATTCCACATATAAGTGAGATTACACCAGTGTTTGTCTTTTCTTTGTCTAACATATTTCACTTAGCATAATGCCCTCAGGGCCCACCCATGTTGTCACAAATGGTGAGATTTCATCCTTTTGTGGCTGAATGATTCTCCATTATCTCTATCTGTATCCCATGTTCTTCATCCATTTATCCATCTATGGACACATAGGTTGTTTCTGTGTTTTGGTCTTTGTAAATAATGGTGCAGTGAACGTGGGAGTGCAGATATCTTTTCAAGATAGTGTTTGAGTTTCCTTTGGAAATCTCCCTGGAAGGAGACTTGGTCCGTTATGTGCTAGTTCAATTTTTTTTTTTTTTTTGGAAGAATCTCCATACTGTTTTCCACAGTGACTACACCAGTTTACATTCCCAGTATCATACACAAGGGTTTCCTTTTCTCCACAAACTCACCAATATTTATCTCTTATAGTGTTGATAATTTCCATTTTAACAGGTGCGAGGTGATATTTTACTGTAGTTTGATTTGCACGTCCCTGATGATGAGTGATGTTGAGCATCTTTTCATAGGCTTGTTGACCATCTGTCTGTCTTCTTTGGGAAAATGTCTCTCTGGAAAAATGCCCATTTTTTAACCGGTTTTGTTTTTGCAATTGTGTTATGTGAGTTTTTATATGTATTTTGGATATCAACCAGTTGTTTTTGAATGTTTAGTCCTTACCTCACTTGCCTTCTCTGCTTGCAGGATAAGAACCTTATGTGTGTTGCAGATATGTTTTCGTATTCAGTTACTGCTATGTTTTTTCTTTCTCTCTCTCTCTCCCTTTTTTTTTTAGTTTTTTTTTAAATGTTTACTTATATTAGAGAGAGAGAGAGAGAGAGAGAGAGAGAGAGAGAGAGAGGAGGTGGAGGGGCAGAGAGAGAGGGAGACACAGAATCCGAAGCAGGCTCCAGGCTCCGAGCTGTCAGCACAGAGCCCGATGCAGGGCTAGAACCCACAAACCACAAGATTATGACCTGAGCTGAAGTCGGATGCTTGACTGAACCACCCAGGCATCCCTTTCTGTCTCTCTCTTAGTAGTGGTTTTCTTGGTTGACATTAAACATTTTCATTTTAAATATTTTTTCCTTTGGAAAAAAATCTTCAATGACTCTTGCAGAAAGAAACTGAGTGGACTTCCTGCTGGCGAATTGGTTGTAACCAGCATGGTGACTGTCCAGATACTAAGGGAGCCTGCTGCCTGGTATTGTAGATTCTGTCTATACAGAAGCTCCATGAAATACAGTTCCTGAAATAAGATTATCTTGAAGAATGAACATGGAATCACACCATTAACTACCAAACTCCTGCTGTTTTCTAGACATGGGATCAGAAATAAAATTGACTAATAATTTTATTATTATTCCACCACTTAAATTGTTTAAAAATCACATATGTAATATATTTTCAGATTTATTAAAAAAATGATAATAATATTTTTCATCTTTTTATTAATTTTTTTTTAATTTGAGAGAGAGAGCATGTGAGCAGGGTGAGAAGCAGAGAGAGAGAGAGAGAGAGAGAGAGAGAGAATCTTAAGCAGGCTCCACTCTTAGCACTGAGCCCAACACTGGGCTCGATCCCACAACCCTGGGATCATGACCTGAGCTGAAATCAAGAGTCGGACACTCGGGGCGCCTGGGTGGCGCAGTCGGTTAAGCGTCCGACTTCAGCCAGGTCACGATCTCGCGGTCCGGGAGTTCGAGCCCCGCGTCGGGCTCTGGGCTGATGGCTCAGAGCCTGGAGCCTGTTTCCGATTCTGTGTCTCCCTCTCTCTCTGCTCCTCCCCCGTTCATGCTCTGTCTCTCTCTGTCCCCAAAATAAATAAACGTTGAAAAAAAAAATTAAAAAAAAAAAAGAGTCGGACACTCAACCAACGGAGCCACCCAGGTGCCCCAAGATATGATAATAATATTTAGTATAATTTCTGCATAGAATCAAAATGTCAATAGGATTGTGGCATCTTCCATACACTTTTGCTCATGCAAGATGCTTTTATGTGTCCCTTGTTCTTTTCTCATGGAATTCTACACATTGGCGCTTGAATCTTTGAGGCTGCTTGGGAGAAATCCCTCCTTGTCACTATGATGGCTGGTCCACGCCCAGTGACCCTGCCTGGCACATAGCAGGTGCTCAACAAAGAGTAGCCGCCTAACTGAAAGAATGTCGATGGGAAATGTTTTTTCTTACAAAGTCGACCGATAAAAGTACACGACACATTTTTGTAGCAGTCCTTTTCCAGGAATACAGTGCAGCTACCCATTTTATATTTGTGTCCACAAAGAAATCATTCCAGAAAGAAATAAACCCACCAAGAAATAATTTCAGTTGTGTTTTTCATGAAAATGAAAAATGGTACTTCTTATTATCTTAGGGATCGGTTAGCTCGTGAATTTCCTTAAGTGAGAGTTGTTCTGAACTTATGGGCGAGGGTGATCCACCTTCGTACCTATGTGCGGGCGTCCCTACACAGCAGGGAGATTGCTGTCTGCTGTTTCATGTTGACCTTTCCAATAAGACTTCACAGGAGGGTTTTTACTTAATACTGTACCTGTCAAATTCCCAGAGCTGCAAGGAAATTGAAGATACAAATTATATTGGAAAGTGAAATATTTTGTGTTAGTCTACAGTTTGGTTGATTTAGGAAGAAAATGAACACTGACAGCTTGGTCTTTTCAGTTCACTGGTTTCTAATGGCTCAAAACAAAAGCCCTCGACGGAAAGCCTCTTCCCACGTTGCTGTATCAGAGATGGCCCGAGCTGTTCTCCCTGCTTAAGACCCGGTGCCCCTCAACTCCCATGTCATGGATACACAGGGCCTGAACGAGGGACAGACAGCGCTAAGTGTGAATATTTGTGAATATAAATATTAACCATCCCCAGCAGGGGAGAGTGCTTGAGCTGTCCGGACGTTTGGGCAGCTCTTTAGCCCTTGACAGCTTTTTTAGCACGCGATCTATTTTTCATAGCAGGAAAGCTCTCTCCCCCAGTCTGTCTGATGCGTTGCCCTCGCCTCACTAACATGGGGCTGCTTGGGATTCAGAGGCCTGGGAGAGTAGGTTAGAGGGCGCCTCTCTATCTCTCCTTTTCTGTGATTCTTGACAGCCTATCTTCTCTCCTGATGCACTGTGCTCAGGGGGGCAAAACCCTGAGGTTTCCGGCAAGAGCTAGAAAGTCCTAAATGGTCAGATTGAGCTCCTCTGCTGTGCTACAGCGGGATGGGATGTATGTTGTGAAAAGGTCGGGGAGTGTTTCATCAGGCCGTACTCCTTTAATGGAAGCTAAGCCATAAATACTTCCCAGTTAGGGTTTCTTCGGGGCATTTTCCTCATCTCGGTCCTGACTGCAGTGGTCGCATTTGACAGGTGGCAGTCAGGGCTCTCTCCCTGGGACCGCTCCCCCCCGCCCCCCCCCAGTCCCTTCCACGTGGCAGCTGGCCTCCTGGCTGCTTTCCCCGCCCTCCGGGGGATGAAGGGGTCAGAAATCTGATTTGATTCTTCAAACGGAATGTTATTGCTTGACTAAAGTAAAAGGCCATCTCATCCCCGTCTGATGCTGCAGTTTATTGTGCGGAAGGTATTTTTAATTCGCCACTCACCTGCGGATGATCTGGGCATTGAATGGAGGAGTCTAGCTGAATATTGGATCGATTTGTTTATTTTTGGTACTAAACCTAAGAATTAAGCTTGGTTTAAAGAGAATGGAGTGCTCCTCTTTTATGAGATACCCTGAGGGTAAACATGGTCTGCGTGTCATTTATGGGGGCCCGGCTCTTCTGAGCGGTATTCGTCAAACAGGTTTTCTCTCTCGGACCTTAAGGTCCCTCACATACAGTGCATCACGAAGTGAGTTTCTAATGGTGAGGAAAATGGGAGACAAGGGAAATGTCCCACTTGTTATTTCTATTCTGCCTATCAGATGGATTTGGGGTGGTTTTCCAGTTACAGGAAACCATACGTAACAAGACAGCACCGAAAAAGTAACCTCGAAGTGATCGTGTAGTGAGATGGGGATCTTTGTGGGTGGAAGGGGCCAGAGGGAACCCCTGGGAACCCGGCACGTTGTAAAGCAGCCCATTCTCTCCCAAGCCTTGCCAAGCCCAGACAAATGAGGGACACTGTGAGTTCCAGCCTCCTTGGGGTCTGATCAGATAGGCACAGTCTTTCTCCACAGGAGGCCCACTTTCCCCTGACTATAGTTTCTAAGGGAATTTCTTTTTTTTCTAATTTTTTAAAAAATGTTTATTTGTTTTTGAGAGAGAGAGAGAGAGAGAGAGCGCATGTGCCCAAATGGGGAGGGGTGAGAGAGGGAGACACAGAATCTGAGGCAGGCTCCAGGCTCCGAGCTGTCAGCACAGAGCCTGATGCAGGGCTTGAACCCACGAACTGTGAGATCATGGCCTGAGCCGAAGTCAGACACTTAACGGACTGAGCCACCCAGGCATCCTGAGGGAACTTCTTAATGCCATCCTTGGAGGCGGGGCAGGAGTGGTTTTTGTTTTGTCTTACTTAATAGAAAATGTCCTCAATGGTGGACCTGAAGAAGTGGTATAGCCCTTCTTTGTATATGATTCATCATGGTCACCTGTCCAGAGTCAGGACGGAAAAGCGATCGCCTGATGAGCTTTCTAAGATTGCTAAGGTTGCGTCACAGGAAGGGCTCACTTTGTAGACGGAGAAGCATGCCCGCTTTACGGCGGGTCATACTTTGTTTTCAGCACACCCTTGGGAGTCGGGTGGCTGTGGGAGAGTGGTCCCCTCCCCCCCGCCATGGGCCACCTATGGGATACTAACATTCTGGAAAGATTCATGTTAATGTATGCCAAGTGCCCAGCAGAGTAACACTTCACTGATGCTGGAGGGAATGACCTCCCCATGCCCATGACTATTATTACTGGACTGTTGTTGCATTAGGGGTCGAGCTTTGGGGGCCTGGAGAGCAGGTGGCTCATGAGGCTCTGGCCTCTTTCTCTCCGCTGTCCGTGGAGCTGCCCTTGCAGGAGCTCCGGCAGCTCGCCGGGCTATCCACATAGAGCTTTGTGGTGCTGGTGACCCCTGTTAGTGGGTGGACATCAGTCCTGCGGTGCAGTTTTGTGATTCAGTGCATCCTGACCCCACCCTGCCTGGGTGGACTGGAATGACTTTATATTTTAAGTCCTGTGCACGTCCAGGGCTGCTGGCCTGAGAGGGTATCAGCCTCCAATTTGGCCCCGAGTCTAGGTCCTGGCACTGAGCGTGACCGGGGGATGGGGCCCAGCTCTGTGCCCCGTCTGAGGTTCCAGGAGATCGTTCTCTGTGGCCCCTGTGGTGCTTTTCACATTGTGGTCTTCCCAGGGTGAATGAAGCCCATGTTCTCTGACTGCTTCAACCTCTTTTTGCCTGTTGGAGGCCTTGAACCTGAGTTCTCTACCACCCCAGACAAAGGCTACTCCAAGGAAGCCAGACCCCTGCCAACTGAGGCCCCCAAAGGAGAGCTTGCTTTCTGTGCTGCGAGCCGTGGGGTCCTCACTGGGTAGCACCTGTCTCCCTGCTCAGCCCGTACAGCTCTGACAAGAAAATGCTCCTCGTAGCTGTTCCTATTTAATTTAAAAAAAAAATTAATGTTTGTTATTTTTGAGAGAGAGACACAGAGTATGAGCAGGGGAGGGGCACAGAGTGAAGGAGACACAGAATCCAAAATAGGCTCCACCTCTGAGCTGTCAGCACAGAGCCCGACACAGGGCTCGAACCCATGAACTGTGAGATGATGACCTGAGCCGAAGTCAGACACTTAACCAGCTGAGCCACCCAGGTGCCCTGCTGCTCCTGCTTAGTTTACAGAGCTTTGGTGGGGGGGGGAGGGAGTCAGACCCTAAAACCTTTCCTGGACAGCGAGTGATCGGGTCCCCGGGGTGGGGGGGCGGGGCGTGGAAGTGTTCCTTTAGTGGAGGAGCTGTGGTCTTCCACATCTGTGTGCCGAGGTCCCTGCACAACATGTCCTTTCTACAGGTGGCAGTGTCTGTGTCCAGGGTTGGGCCCAGTGAGGCCTCCAGAGCTGTGAACGCTTCAGAGTTCTGGGCATGGAAAAGAGGAAGAAGGATCTGGTAGCTTCAGAATGGCCTCCGGTCGGCTCCATGCAAGACCAGCTCTGCAGGATGACGTGGCCGGACCCCCAGTGATGAAGTTCAAGGCAGATTTTGCAGCGGTTGCCTTGGGACTAGTCAAAAGTCTTGAGCTTAGACTTAAGGGGAATTATTTTTATTCGGTGGGATTTCTGATTTGTTCTGTGAGGGACGAGTCAGGATCACAGACTCCCAGAGCGAAGGTGTGCCTGAGGCTGGGAGGTGGGAGGTCTGGGAGTCCAGGAGAGAGCTTTTTACCCACGGTCATGTGGCATCAGTGTGACGAAGGGAAGGCAAAAAAAAAAACCAAAACCAAAAACATGAGGTGCCACGTTGTCGTGTAGCTTCCTTTTCTCGTTAATTTTTTTTTTTTTTAATTCTGCTGCTCATAGAAAGAGAATATTTATCAACTTGGTTATTTAAACTTGTGATTGTGTCCGGATGCCGTGGGAGGCTTATGGTGGTTTGGTGCACTGAGCCCTGCAGGTTAGCAGAGAACATCTTTAAGTCCTATCAGGAGGTTGTTACGTGCATTGGGCCGTCTCTTGTAGACAAACACATCCTGCTCTGCCTCATTGCTGAATTTCACTTTTCTTGGGCCTTTGTTTCTTTAAAGTAATTCCCTTTGGATTTCTAGGTTTCATCTTGAAAACCAATTTCTGCTTCAGGGTTGAGCTATCCAAGGACAGGTCTTTTTCTTACCCCCAGAGCTGCACGTAAACTTGTTATTGGATGGATGTGGGGATAAAGGGGGATCTAAAGGTGTGCCCAGCCTTCTGGAAATTCTCGAAAGGGAACAAATAAAGCATGAAAATAGCGTGAAGCTTCCGAGTTTGCCAGTTCCCAGACTCTTTGTTTTTTATTGTTTTTAAAGTTTATTTATTTATTTTGAGAGAGACAGGGACAGTGCGAGTTGGAGAGGAAGAGAGAGAATCCCGAACAGGCTCTGCGCTGGCAGTAGGACTCGAACTCACGAAACTGTGAGATCATGACCTGAGCGAAAATCAGAGTCAGAAGCTCCACCGACTGAGCACCCCCCAGGCGCCCCCAGACTTTTTAATTGGCAACCTATGTGCAGAAATTACACTTTCCGTAAACTGTTTGGGGTGACCTTAGTGTTCATTCCACGGACAGTGGCCATCGTTGGCTGTGTCCGCACCTGTGTTCCCTCTGTCTGGCTTGGCCAGTCTTCCTCCACGTCCTCCCTGTCATGTCCCTCTCATCACTCACGCTCATCCAGATGCTGAGATCTCTCTTTGTCAGACGTCAGTGCTGAGATCTCTCTGGTCGAGACGTCCGCGCTGAGATCTCTCTGTTCCAGACGTCAGCGCTGAGATCTCTCTTCCAGACGTCAGCACTGAGATCTCTCTGGTCCAGACGTCCGTGCTAAGATCTCTCTGTTCCAGACGTCAGTGCTTTCATCCCTTCACTGGACTCTCGTGCAGTGTTCCTCCTCTGGGTCTTGAACACCTGAGACATTTGGTGCACATCACGTTCAAGTAAATGTTGTAACTCCTCAGCCACGCGGCGGCTGCTCAAGGAGGGAAACCAAGAGGCAGTGGGTGGCCACAAGGGCGCTGGAGGCATCAGCCCAAGGCTCAGGTTCTAGGTTCACAGAGTAGCCACGTCATGTCAGCCGATTCCATTAAATCCGGAGTCTCTGCTTCCTCGTTCCTGAGTGGCGGTAATAGGGGTTTATTTACAATGAGCATCTCAGAAGATGCTGTAAAGCAAATAACTGGCCTGCAGCCGACACACCATAGCTTAAGGGAAATAGCGAAGAGGTTGATGTCTGTGAGAATGAAGACTTTTCCGCAAGTACCCTGGTCCTCATGGAAATAGAAGACGGAGAGATGTTGCAAATAAACAAAAGACAGAGCTCTTGTCTTAACTCCATCGGAACATCTTTAGCTCAGCGTGACGTCCTCAGGCGCAGGTGCAGGTGTAATTCCGTGCTGCTACGTAACGGGAGAGAATTTCACCGTGCTGTCTCACCGTGGCGTGCTTTGTGAGATGTGCATGTATTGTTGTTCATGCGTGGGAAAGGTGTGGCACAGAAAGTACATGGCAGAGCGGACCCCAGCCCCCAGGGGCCCCAGGTGTCTGAATTATCAGAGTTCAGGGTATTTGGGAAAGGACAGACAAGAAACAAACTGACAAGCAAATTAATAAACCAGAGTCTAACCACGAGAAAAACTTCAGACGGACCCAGATTGAGGGACCTTCTGCAAAGTGCCTGACTGGCTTCTCAAAACTTGTCAAGATCATCAAAGGTGGGGAAGAGTCCAAGAAGCTGTCACAGCCACAGGGGCCTGAGGGGACATGAAGACTACAAATGATGTGGTTTCTAGATGAGATCCTGGAACAGGAGAAGGACATTAGGAGGAAACTGGTGAGATCCGAGTAAGTCGTGGGGTTTAGTGAATAGCAATGAGGCAGTGCTAGTTGCCTGACGGAGACAAATGTACCACGGCAACCAAAGAGCCTGAGTGTGGAGTGGCTACCAGAACTCTCTACAACTTTTCTGTACATCTACACCTAAGATTTATGTTTATTTCAAATTAAAAAAAAAACAAAACAAAGGAGCAAATTGGGGAATATCCAGTGGTGATGAGGATCCCCCAGAGGATTTGAAGGGTGGCTGTGACAGACTGGGGCGCCTGCCAGAGAACCGCTCCTCGGGGAAGGGCTCCCGGGGGGCGGCAGTTAGGCAGCATTCTAAATGATAGGTAGATGGGAGAATGTTCCAGACAGAGAGAGCAGGTGCCACAAAGCTCTCGGGCAGAAGGAGCAGGAAGAAGGCCGGTTTACCGTTACAGCAGGGATTTATTTTGAAATGGAAAGTTGACGGACAGTTTAAAACCGAGAAGTGGCATCACTGACCCGTGTTTTCATGACACTGGTCTGCAGCGTAGGCAGAAACCGAGTTGGAGCACGAGTTAGGAGCTCGTGGCATAACGTGGGCCAGACAGGCTGTGGCTGGGGCTCAGGTGGTCTTGGGGGAGAGGAGCCAATGGAGGATTTGTGGTGTGTTTCGGGGGGAGGGGGGTCAGGTGGACTGCTCTAGAATATGCAGGGAGGGAAGGAAAATGAAGAATCTGGGTTTTTGGCTGGAGCCACAAGGGATTGGTGGGGTTTTGGAGGAGAGTCCAGTTTAGAGGGGTGGGGCCTTCACGGGCTCTGTCCTGACCTAGCTCCCTGTTTCTCGGCCTGATTTTCATTATCACCCTCCTAAGGAGAAGGATTAGATTAGATTTACATTTAATTAAGAGACATTAAGTGCTAACAAATAAGCTTTTGCAGGGGAGGGTGTGCTTTGGAAGGCTGCGGGCCGGTATAATATCTTCGTCTTCCCCGAGAGCCCATTTCCACCCTCTCGGGGTAGACGTTGGCCCCATGGAAAATGTGTGGCCCCGTGAATTACGAGGTGCCTGGGCGGCCGGGGGCAGTGGGAGGGCGGATCTAGGGAGCAAGTGGAGATTTCAACCTGAGGTTCGGGAGAAAGGGAATGTGCGAAGGTACAGCGTGGGGCGTCCCTAGCATTCAGATGATGCCTCTGCGGCCACCTGGCGAGTGACTGTAGCTGGAGAAGAGAAGCAGACCAGGTGAAACCCCGGGTCTCCCCCTCTTTTAGGAGCTTCACAGTTGAAGCTAAGCCAGCAAAGCAGTTGCAGAGAAAAGCTGCTGCTATCAGGAGAAGAGTCCGAGACGGGAAGATGGTGTTACAGAGAAGCCGTAGGTTCTTCCACACGGGGTCACTGCCAGTGTGGACCAGGGCAGTGCCCTTGGCGTGGTGAGGGGGAGACCGGCCCGTAGGGGCCCAGAGCAAGTGGGATGTTGAAGTGGGCGCCTCCTTCAGGATTTGGGGATGCCAGGGGTCACAGTGATGGCGTCTGGAGGGGGCTGTGGTATAGACGGGTCAATATGGTCGCTGTTGATTTGGGGCATGCTGGGAGAGAGGAGCGGTGAGTGGTGGCCCTGGAGGCCGGTGGGAGCCGTGAGGTCCATGTTGGAAAACGTGGAAGGGGAAGGGCTGGCCATCGATGGGACCGAGTACGGTCGATCCGTTGGGACAGGAGAGAAGGCGGAGTGGGCACAGTGGTCAACACGGGGCTAGATGTGGGGACTGGATGAGGAGAAAGACTATGTGTGGTTTCTTTCTATTTTCTCGCCGAAGTATGACACGAGGTCATTAGCAAGAAGGGGTTTAGGGAACAAAGATTAAAATATACCTGTGTCTGTGATGACCACGTGAATCTTTCATCTGCGCCCTGTTCCCTGGCAGATCACACTCGTGGGTACAGAGTGAGCGTGAGGTCCCTGCATCTCAGGCTGCCCTCTTACATAAGCCTGGGAGAGGCCTCATAAGCGGATACGTCTAAAAAGATACATTGCTTTAAATAACTCAGGTGAAATCATCCTTCTGTGAACATTTCTAGATGGATCTTGTCTTTTAAGCTTCAGTGAACCCTATTAGCCATCAAAACCGTCCAGTCTCTCAAAATAGCCCTCTCGCAACGTTCCTCCCACACACCTGCATCGCGGCTGCGTGGCCACTGGTGAGGCTGGGGTGGGGTGTTCGCTGTGCCAGTAGGGACCGGAGGCCACCGGCCTCCTGATGTCTGAAGTGTAGACTCTCTGAGGCCCTATGTGTCTCCTTCTGTTTAATTCAAATGAGGGCTTTCGTCTTTGGGAATGGGCAGCACGAAGCCTGTGTCTGCAGGTGCCTTGACCCGCTCCCGGCCTTCCCTCCCCTTGGGCGGTGACTTCTACACTTGATCGTAGCCAAAAGGCCGAGAAGCGATTGGGCGGTGAGTTCTGTGATGCTGAGGCATCTTCCATGACCCCTTTCCTCTGCCACAGCCTCAGCTTGGAGATTCCTGGAAGACTGTGGCTCTCTTCCTCTTCTCGCGTCCCATACTTCATGGCTTCCTCCCCTCGCCATGTTCCTTAAGAACAACAGAGGCAGGACAGTTCGGGTTCCAGGTGTGGTACGCTCCAGTTAGCAGGTTTTGAATGCACAGCTCTCCACAGAGCTTCTTTATCAGGGCCAGGAAATCGTGCCTGCAGCGAAAATTTTGAGAACCAAACACTTCTTCTATCGCCCCAGTTATTCTTTGGTCTTCATGAGGCTACTTCCTTTCCTATTTCGCCATTGCAGAATGCACGGAGGGACTTTCGAGATCACATGGTAAGCGTTGCTGACTTCACCTTCCTGGTTCCTCAGAGACATAAGATGAATATCCCTGGTACCTGTGAGCAGCGGTCAGTATGTGTCAAGCTCAGAAAGCTAATAGCCTAGATGCACATTCCTACAGAAGGGTCTTCTCTCTTGGCCCAGCTGGAAACTTCATGCCGGCTGGGGCAGCCATGATGAAGGGATTCCTCTCTTCCTTGCCGCCATGTTGAGGGTTGGGAGCAAGCTCCATTGAATCATAATCAGTTTTTCCCTTTCAGAAAAGATGTCAATGTAGAAATATCTATTGAGCACCAGTGATCCCAATGGACTTCTAACTTTTTTTCTTTTTTCTTTTTTTTCTTTATTTATTTTGAGAGAGACAGAGGAGTGCAGGCAGGGGAGGGGCAGAGAGAGAGGGAGAGAGAGAGGGAATCCCAAGCGGGCTGTACACTGTCAGCACAGAGCCCGACACGGGGCTCGAACTCACGAACCGTGAGATCATAACCTGAGCCACAACCAAGAGTCGGACGCTTGACCGAGTGAGCCACCTGGTGCCCCATATTTTTTTTTTTTTTCTGTTTTCAGTACTGCAGAAGCGTTTCATTCAATTCAATCATAACATAATTGATTGTTAATTGAAACATTTGGTGAGGTCATGAATCACTGAAAACATAATACGCATATACCACCCACGCTTAACTTGCAAGCGGTAAGTGGACGTCCATTTCACGAGGAAGGTCTGGCACTCTGCTACAGTTTGGTGGCTTGAAGACGGGTCTCCTGGTGAACCTGTCACATCATCGTCCGGGCATATGACGCCTCTGGTGCCATGTCCTCCTCCCGCTTGCACAGCAGTTCGAACTCTTTTTGGATCGCTGGGGCCCTTCTGGGGGGCCTCATGCCCACCTGAGCCCACAGCAACTGAGTTGTCACCACCTGTTTTCAAAGTGATTCATCTTTGTTGTCTTTTCAAAGCTTCCAACTTCATTTTCACATAAAAGTCAACTTCCCTTTCATGGTCGTAGGCTGTCAAGTTATGTAATATTTTCAAGTAAATCAGGAGGTTATGCGAACAGGTTTAATGAGTATAAACCAGGTTGAGAACACATACAACTGTGTGTACAGGCGTGTCTGTGTGCTTCGTGCTCAGTGGTACCATCGCTCAGGGAACTATTGAGTGGAACCCGTGGCCCATGGTGTCATTGTTGGACAGATTAAAACAAAAGCTCTGTTAACGTAAAAACTAGATCCTCCTTGGTTAGTGTTGGGTGTAAGGGATTTTGTTTACGGGCGTCTCTCAAATCCATGCACATTAGAAGAAAGCGACCTACTCTAGATTGTGTTGGACGTTTCTAAGCAGAGACATCGACATACGTTAGCCCTAAGTCTATACTGGCAGTGTATAAAACCGGTGGTGTTTACTGTTGATAACCAGCTATTTGCTGACCTCTCAGAGGTGGCACGTTGGGGAGCTCTCAGATCCTCCAAAAGTGAGACCGAGTTTTATTAAAATCCGAGAAGAGAAATAGAGTAAGCAGAACCAGAATTCAGGGGACCAGAAGGCTTTGTTTTCGTTTTTCTCCTGTCTCTGATCCAGTCCTGGGAGGGTTAGGGAAGGCTGAGGGAGTTGCAGCAAACTAAGTTCGGAAAGTTATAAAAGAAGATGGATGCCACTTTGGGTTTATGTTCTCTTCTAGCCTGAGCATTGAACCTAATCATGTAGTAAAGCACCGGCTGTCACACAGCGATTGACATGAGCACACGGTGCCTGATGACAGGGTAACTGATGTCACATGGTACCCGATCACAGGGTAGCCGGTGGGGTCACATGGTACATGGCCAGATCACATGGTTAACACCAGCCAGGCCGTAAGTGCTGGCAGGGGAGAGGGTGGGCAGGGGGAGGTGAAGAGAGGAGAGAAATTCAAAATGCTATCACCCATGTTAACAAACTAACAAGATGCTCTTAGCATTTTTTTTTCCAAAATAGGAAGTTTCCTTCTGACAAACAGAATGTTTGCTGCTTGTAAGATGATGGGGACAGAAATAAGTACCTAAAGAAGAAATAAGTATCTAAGCAGACTCCTGAGGTATGAACGGATAGAAACTCCAGCATGGGACCCGCCACCTGGTGTAGCTACTATGCCCCCAGGACACACGCTCAGTGCCCTGAACATCGGGGTTCCCAGGAAGTATTTGATGAATTGACGAACCTGTTGTTCCTACGTCATATCTAATTAATAATTTCCCAATGCAGTGTCTCCTACAAAGGCATATAAATCTGTGCGCCTGGCCTTTTCACAATAAAGTAGCATTCATGATACTTTGACACGCCTTTGAAAGCCCCAGATAGTTTCTTAGAATTTCCGGTGTACTTCGCAGGAATTGCTATCAAGGATGATGAAAATCATCATATTTAATCTTCATCAAGCTGTTAGTCTGGGCTGCGTACTGTACTCGTATCATTTTATTTCATCCTCTCAGTAGCCAGGAAAGGCTGGTCATATGATCCTTATCTTTGCAGGTGAAGTTGATACTGATTTAGCGGCTAACCAGTCGGCCAGGACCAAATTCACACTCTGTTTGCCTGATGCCAGAGCTTGTGTTCTAATTTTTGAATTTTGTTACTTTTTCACCTCCTTCGTACCTTCTTCCCCCTCGTGGGGATGAGTGGGGTGTAACGGCATGCGATTATCCAGTAAGGTAACTGCTTGGACAAACATTATCCCCCATTGTTTTGATGTAGAACTTCCCGCACCAATGTTAACCTTCCCCCGGCTAAGCCCACGTTTGGGGTCCTAATGAAAATAATCATGACACTTGTTAGATTGGTCAGGCAGACCTTATTCAGGACCTCCCTGCTGGGTGTTGGAACACTGTGGTGGAGTTTCGCAGTGGAAGAGAGAGATGGGGCTCAGCTCCAAATGAGGCCCGGGCCAAGTGTCAATTTATAGCCAAAGCACAGGTGGGGTTGGGAAATCACCGAAGCAACATCATGCTAAGGGGAGATCATGGCAAAACCAACCTAACAGGATTCCTGCGGAAGGCAGGCCAGGCTCATCGGACATCACCTGGGGGCTGGTGGGGGTGAGGAGCCCCATCGGATCTCGAGGGTCAGGGATTCTGGCTGAACTGACTTAGGGCTGTTCTTGCTAGAGGTCAATGTGGAGATGAGCAGGGAAACCCAAAAGTCTCAGGGGCTAGTGAGGGGAGACTTCAGGAGAGCCCGAGTTTGACCAAGGAAAGGATCTTTGTCAGGAGACAGAAACATGGCAGGAATTCACATAAACATGTTCAAGTTCCCTGCAGAGCCTGCTCTCACCCTTGTGCAATGTGCCTTGGAAAAACAGGACAGGTAGACGGCCCCACTGCCCTGGCGGAGTTTCCCCGAGAGACTGCCTCAGTTTACCTGCATACACTTGTGAGCTCGGGAAGCCTGGGAGACGTGGCAGTCTATAAAGAACAGTCACAGGCAAAGGAAGGATTTATGTTACTCCACCGTCTCTCATTCGTCACAGCATGGCCTTTTCCTACATACTGTCTCCGCATAACTGAATGGTAGAAAAGTGACCTTCCATTTGGGTCAGGAGTCCTATTTTGAAATTGCACACTCATTTGTTCAGGAATTTTTGTGGCTTTCAAAATGTAGTTCACATATTAGGTTTTATTTATTTATTTATTTTTTTTGAAGAAAGGGAGAAACCTTTGTTCTTTGAGTAAAATGCCCTGGTAGTGAACATCTCTCTCTCTCTCTCTCTCTAAACTTAGACAAAAATACCCCACATTTCACTCAGCATGTCCTCACCCTTCTCATCACCTTTGCATTCAGACAGCTTTCAGGCACTTGGAAAATTGAAGGCCCAAATGACGGGGATCCACTCAGCCTTGACAACTGCTGGGGACCAGGTTGGTCATTTGTTCACCCTTCCTGCAAACGCTTAGCCTCTCGCGGAGCTCTCCGACATCAGAGCGTTCAAGGGCGTAGATCAGTGACTGTAGAGACACATGAGGTGCAGGAAAGCTAGGGGCTTAGAGCAGAAATGCAGAATGCCAGGCTTCTCCGACATCTGCTGGGAGATGCCCTGGGTCGGTTAGAACTGAAGATGTCTTTCTGAGGCTTTTTTTTTTTTTTTTTTTTCCTCCAAGCTGGGGGAAAAAAAAAATCAAGACTATTTTCAGCCTTTCCATTTGCAAAATGGTGCCGAGGACACAGAGATCGGTTCGGTGGCATGGTCCTCATTTTATTCCTTGAGTTAGCCAATCGCTGACACTATTTAGTTTAGTGAGTTACTCTGTTGGAATTTACAGTACAGCCTTATTTAATATATTTCCATGTAGTGAATATTTGTTTTAAATAACTGCCCTGGCTTCCTTGTTTGGTTTGTGCCGGAGACTTCGTCTCTGTGTTTCCAACGTGGCTGGAAATGGAAACCCAGGGGCTTTGCCACACTGATACAGTTTTATTTTTAAATTGAAAAGTGGATTTGTTTAATGTCCTTCAAGAAGCAAATTCATAAAGCCGCGGCATTCCTAAAAGGCATTGCCAAAGTCATAATTGGTAGAAAGTTAGCAAGAGAGAGGGATTAGCTCGTTGAGCCATGGCACGGCAAATTGTAATGGGTCTCAAGTAGTTTTGTGGCTTGTTGACAGAATGATACAGGGTTTAGTGTGTGTGAGCACCCAGGCATTGATATAAAGACCGCCTTTGCTGGGAGAATTTGTAATAGGACAGTTTCTGACCCTCCCGGAGGAACATAAAAGGACATATCATTTCAGAAAGGATCAGGAGGAAAGTCTTCCCCCGATCGCATCCATACTCCCACATTCTCACCACAAGAGTTGGGTACCCATTTTAAAGGGAGAGTAAGATTGGGTTGGAAGAAGGGGGGGGGGTTCCCTGTGACTTGAGGGCACAGAGTGTGCACATGTAGAGGGCTAGGCCATGGCCTTTTGTTGGGACATCACTGGGTAACCCGGGATGGCTGGGCAGAGAGGGCCGCGGGATTTAGCAGGATAGAGCCATGGCGAGGAGCTCTCAGGCCAGATCCCAGGATTCCAGAATGACAACCTCTTGCCGTACTGTTTCCATAGGAACCGTTAAGGGGTTTCCCACTAGGGAGGGCAGGTGTGCTCATACCCTGTGGCTACTGTAACAAGTTGCCACAAACAAAATGGCTCACAACACCCAGGCATTATCTTACAGTTCTGGAGGTCAGGAGTCCAAAATGGTCCCATGCGCTAAAATCACTTGTCGGTCGGGCTTCAGTCTTTACTGGAGACTCTAGGGGAGAATCCATTTTTTTGCGTTTTCCAGTTTCGGGGGCCTGCCCTCATTTCTTGGTGCATGGTCCCCTTACATCTTTAAAGACGGCAGGGACGAACTGAATCTTTCTCACGCCTATACCGTGCGACATGGACCCCTCTACCTCCCTGTCCCACTTACAAAGACTACTGAGATTATGATGGGCCCACCTGGACAATCCAGGCTAAGCTCCCATCACAAGGTCAGCTGATTAGCAGCCTCGATACCACCTGCAACCTTCTAGTCCTTTTGCATGTAACATAACCCACGTTCGCAGCCTCTGTGGAGTGCGGCAGACGTCTCGGGGCGGGAGCTATTATTTTGCCTACGGAAACAGGCATGGTTTGTCTTGTTTGTTCCAATATGTGAATTCTAGGATAGGGCTTGACACCTACTAGGTTCTCAGAATTATCCCGGAATGCGTAGTTGGTTTATCACAAATTTTCCTTTCCTCTTTTCTCCTTCTCACCAGCGAATGCCCTTAGGGAGATATGTATGTATGTATGTATTTTACTGTAGAAAGTTCTGGTACAGGTGCATGGGGGCACTGAGCAAATTTTGTCCTTTTGTGCAAATTATGGACAATTGGATCCTCAGTAGGGGTGGTCCCCACCTCTAGGTCTCCCACTCAGGGAAAGGTGAGCTGTCACCTTGGGCTCATCTGAGTCAGACTTTTTTTTTTTTTTTAAGTTTTATCTATTTATTTTGAGAGACAGAGAGAGAGAGTGTGAGTGAGGGAGGGGCAGAGAGAAAGAGAATCCCAAGCATACTCCACACTCTCAGCACAGAGCCTGACTCAGGGCTCGATCCCATTAACCATGAGATCATGACCTGAGCTGAAATCAAGAGTTGGACACCTAACAGACTGAGCCACCCAGGTGTCCCTGAGTCAGACTTTCTAATTAGCTAAATTTTAATCAACTGTAGACTTTTCCACCCCTATTAACATCTTATGAAACCATCACACGGGCAAAAAAAAAAAAAAAAAAAAAAAAAAACGAAAAGAAAAGAAAAAGAAAATCGGGAAAGACTCAATTGCTTTGGCTGTTATAAGACTTCCATCTGGCAGAGACAGTACTCAGTGTTGGTTATAGTATGTGACATTTTATGTATGTAAGTGTAATTAATGTCTTGGTGGCTTTTAATCTTTCTCTTTTCTTTTCTTTTTTTTTTTAATGGGGGAGGGCATTACATGTTTGAGAAAAACCAAGGGGAAGAAGCAGTCATGACCTCTTCCGAAGGGGGCAATCATCAGTTATTGCTTACAGCAGCGTTGTTGTTCCAAAGGAATTTGTGCTCGTCCTCTCTCTTTTTTTAAATGTTTGTTTATTTTTGAGACACAGAGACAGATTGTGAGTGGGGGAGGGGCAGAGAGGGAGACGGAATCCGAAGCAGGCTCCAGGCTCTGAGCTGTCAGCACAGGGCCCGACGTGAGGCTCGAACTCACAAACTGCGAGATCATGACTTGAGCAGAAGTCGGACACTTAACTGACTGAGCCCCCCCGGGTGCCCCTGAGCTGGTTCCCTTTAAGTGACTTCTTTCATCAATGTTATCGAGGTATAGTTTGCATTCAGGACAGCTCACCCATTTTAAGTGTGTAGACTGTTTTCATATCCTACTTGATTCTGAGATCCTGTTGGGAGAACGAGCTTGAACTGTTGCTACCCTCTTGCATGACTTTTTGGAAAGTTTTGAAATTTATGATTATAATCCCGAGGAGCATCTTTATTAAGCATGATTCTGATTCCTTCGATGAGCAACATCACCTATGCCCGAAAATATAGCTGTTATTTCATCTTTCCGTGACATCTTTGTTCTTCAGGACTTCAGGCATATGGGGTCAGGGAATCTTCCAGAAGGTTCAAAGTTTCTGGGTCTTTGTGTTAATCACGAAGGACCTCAGCGCCTTTTTTCCCCTCTGCTTCACTGTTTCCTCTTTGTGGAAGAGAAGCCAAGTGCACAGGCTGATGTGACTTGCACGGACCTCTGCGGCCCTCCGTGGAGCTGGTGGTCTCTGTGCACCGGGGAGAGGCAGGCAGCTCCCTCCGAGAGAGCGGGCGGGAGAGGGCAGCTGACACCTTTGTGCTGTGCAGGTGATCTGCGAGGAACCAGCTTCTGGCTGAGCTGTGCTCAGAAACCTTGAGGCTTGAGCCACCGGATGGGGATCTGCCCAGGAACGAACGGTGGTCAGAATCCTTTTGCAAGGATTAATTTACAAAAGGCCAGTGTAAGCCCGCAAGTCCGTCACCTGGGAAAGCCACGGTCCACCTCCACCTTTCCATTACGTACCACACTTTCCCACCTACTTTGTTCTCCTCCTCTCTCCTCTTGGCCGTTTCTTTCCGTGATTCTTCGGCAGCAGTAACTGTCCTGTTGGCTCCACATTCCCTTTGCCTCAGCTGATTCCAGAGTTACGCTGAGTCCCGAGAGCGAGCTCTGTTTTGCTGATACCCAGGCAGGATTTCTCAGTGGCAGAGCTTTTGTTTTTAATTATTTATTTAAAACGTTTTTATTTATTTTTGAGAGAGGGAAAGAAATAGATTGCGAGCAGGGGAGGGGCAGAGAGAGAGGGAGACACAGAATCGGAAGCAGGCTCCAGGCTCCGAGCGGTCAGCACCGCCCTGCATGGGGCTTGAACCCGTGAACTTGGAGACCATGCATGACCTGAGCCGAAGTCGGATGCTTAACCCACTGAGCCACCCAGGGGCCCCAGTTGCGGACTTTTTAAAAAGAAAAACAAGAAGAAAAGGCAGTCTCTGCAGAGCGATGCTGTGGACCTGGCAGCCGGCGGGGGGCTGGGGGGGGACAAGTACAACTCATGGGTTGTCGAGTACTCCGTTTTCTTTCCGGCTACCGCGTAGGAACAGACGAGTGCGCCGGGTTCTCCGAACAAGGGCAACGTGTCCTGAGAGTCCAAACTGTGGCAGAGGAGCAGAGCCTTCCGGGGTCCTGCTGGCAGAGGACGGGGAAGCGTGGCTGGGTCTGTGTGGGGCCATGGTGCCCTCCGCTTGGCTGCAGAAAGAGGCCTTGAGAGCCAGTTGCCGGGTTCGGTCCCGGAGCGTGGCGCCGAGGTTTTGCTCGGCTGCACCGAATCATGACTCATCGGCTTGCCTCCTCCAGCTGTGCTCTCATGCCCAGGCTCGTGGACGGAACTGCTGGGTTCCTTGTCTGCCACCGGGAGTCAGGGTTGTGAAGGAGCAGGTCGGGTGAGGGAGAGTACACCTCATAGCCCGGCGAGCCGGTGAGATCCGGGCAGAGCCCGGTTTTGCAGCCTTGACCTGATTTCTCGCCAAGGAGTTCGCAGAAGGCTCCAGAAGGCGTGCTGCCTCACAGGGCAGAGAGCACGGCGTGGTGTTTGTTATCAAATCGTCGCATTCACTGGTTATGGAAGGAGTGAGACCATCCCGTTCCCCAGCCGCAGAGGAGTAACAGCGGTACGAACACGCCTACCCCACTACAGCTCTGCCCGGCTTGGATCCCCGCACGTCTTTATACGTGTTTGTTTTACTTTCTTACGATCGGAGTGTAAATATCATCTGTGCACTGCAGCTTCTGACGCACCGGTCCCTGCGAAGCATTTTTCCATGTTGCTACAGACTCGTCATCCCCAACCTGCCTCCTGGCTGCTTGCAAATCTGCCCGGTGCTTTCCCAGCACATCCCCTCATTTTTTATACTCGGAGGGTGCTCTCAAGTTGTATCTGTTACAGATAACATTGTGCTGAGTGTCCTCATGCATATGGTTTCTGTATTTTGGATTATTTCCTAGGATGCATTCCCAGAAATGGGATTACTGTGGCCTGATACATATTGTCAAATTGCTTTCCAAGAGGATTTTATTGCACCCTTGCCAGGATTCAGTATTAGCTTCAGAATGAAAGTTTTGTTGATTTAACAGGTAAAATGTTGCTTAATTTTGTTTATATTTGTATTTTGTCTTTCCCCCCCTTTTTTTTGCAGGATAATATAGTTTCTATGCATTTTCTTTCTGTTAGTTTCTGCTCTATAAACTATTCACGTCTTTTCCCTATTTATGTATTGGTTTTAATGTTTTTTCTTAAGAATTTTATTAGCGTTTTTAGACAGTGCTCATATGAACCCATCTAACACTTCTACAAATATTTGTCCTGTGTTGTTGCTTGCCATCTTATTTGATTATATATATGTCTAATGCTAAAATGTTTGTTACTTTACATACAAATTTTAACTTATCACATCTCCCCATCTGTTTCTTTATCACATCTCTATTTTGGCACCCTTTATCCACAAATTTGATGTTCAGTTATAGGGTTTATATTTATTTTGTTGTTTTACATTTAAATTTTCAGTTTAATCTAGAATTTGACTCTGCGCTAAATGTATCCGAGTCGATTGCTAAATTGCAAATAGTTATTACAATACCACTTACGAAAAATCTTCTACGGTTTAAAAATGATCTTTCAATTAATGTATTTTTTTTTTTTTTTGGTAGTGTTATTGGCCATTTCTGGGCAATCTGGGTTACTTCAGTGATATAATCTTTTATTCTTGGGTCAGGACCACATTGTTTTGGTTACTACCGTTATGGTATATTTTAATATTAATATTGGGTGGCTCTGGGCTATCTTATTATTCCTTTTCTTTTCTTCTTTATTATTCTAAACTATTGTTGTCCCCAATGGGACTTAAAATCCTATTGTCTAAAAAAAAATCAAATCAAATCATATTGTCTAATCTATCAAAAATAACCGTTTTCAAGTTGTGATTGGATTTTTATTAGATCTGAGTGTGAAACAGGCACATTTCATAAGGCACCGAATTTCGTGCTCGGTGTATTTTGTTTATTTCATGAGGGAAATCCATTTTAATTATGGAAAATATTGGAAGATATAAAGCAAATGGCTCATCACTCACAAATGACCTTGCTGACCGTTTTATGTAGAACTGTCTGGTTTATTCCTAGGTTTCCTCTTTAGCTATCAGCTTTGGCGGTGGGGGTTCCCCACCCTGCTTCCCCTTCAGTGCGGAGGTCAGACAGGGACTCCAGGTGAGGACCCCGCATGCCATCTGTTCCGTATGCAGGGAGCCTGCGGGGCTGGGGAGTGAGGAGTGCAGGCACGCTCACTGGGAGAAGGTAAGGTCAGACCACAACTTCAGGCTGTCTTTGGGGCATTGGGGGTCTTAATAAAGTGCAGCTGGGGCTGGGGGGAGGGTGCGGGGCCCTTGAGGATGCTCCTCAAAACACCCTTACCACCACAGTGCTTGACAGTCCTTGAAGACCGTGGCTTCGTAGCAAGGGGTTACCTGAAAATCCTCCCTGTGGCCACTGTGGGGCTGTCTGAGCAGATTATTCGATGAGATAATTTGATGGAATTGGGCTCCAGGGAGCCCAGGGGTGGCGCCTCACTCTCAGAGCATCTGTCGGATGCCGGAGCAGGTGTCGTACTCTGGTTGCTGTGTGGGGTCCTCCCTGTCCCTTTTTCTGTGGGCTTCTGCATCAAGTCCGCCCCCAGGGTGCCTCCCTGGACCCTTTCCCTGCCCTCCCTTCACACAACTCAGTATCACCCTGCACCTGGCTCCCTTTCCATGGTAATTAAGTGATCCTTTCATGTCCCTCTTACTTTGCATCTGGGACTTTTTTTTTGTTTCCTTTCCTGCTGAAAGAACACTTGAATCTGCTGGTTTTGAATTCTTTAATTATTTGCCTAAACACGTCTTCAGTTTGGCTTCATTTTTGACCAATATTTTAGGTCAAGAATTTGGGGCTGTTACTTTTTTTCGGTAACTTGAAGATAATTCTACTCTCTTTGGCTTTCATTGTTTCTGTGGAGTCTTCATGCTGTTCTGAAGGTGATGTGTCATTTCTTCCAGTGGGTTTTTTTTTTAATTTTTTTTTTCAACGTTTATTTATTTTTGGGACAGAGAGAGACAGAGCATGAACGGGGAGGATCAGAGAGAGAGGGAGACACAGAATCGGAAACAAGCTCCAGGCTCTGAGCCATCAGCCCAGAGCCTGACGTGGGGCTCGAACTCACGGACCGCGAGATCGTGACCTGGCTGAAGTCGGACGTTTAACCGACTGAGCCACCCAGGCGCCCCGAAATGCCTCTTTTATTTTATTTTATTTTATTTAAAATTTTTTTTCAACGTTTTTTATTTATTTATTTTTGGGACAGAGAGAGACAGAGCATGAACGGGGGAGGGGCAGAGAGAGAGGGAGACACAGAATGGGAAACAGGCTCCAGGCTCCGAGCCATCAGCCCAGAGCCCGACGTGGGGCTCGAACTCCCGGACCGCGAGATCGTGACCTGGCTGAAGTCGGTTGCTTAACCGACTGCGCCACCCAGGCGCCCCATCTTCCAGTGGGTTTTTAATCCTAATGTGTTTTTTTAATTAATTTATTTATTTGTTTTAAACTCTTTATTATGGAAACTTTTGGATGTATGCAAAAGTAGAATAGTGTGGTAACTACCTGTTACAGCCATCATTCAACTGTAACATCATAAACCGTGGCTAAATTTCTTGTATTAAATACCCGAGTCCTCCTAGATCGTGGCTTGGCTTTCTGATATGACAAAAAGTCCCTGGCTGATTGGATCTACATTTCCTGCCCCATACCTGGAATTGACCAATGAACTGTAGGTGCTTTTAGTGGGAATTGGTATTTAGAGATCATAAGCTGGGCAATCAGGGTGCTCATTTGCAACTGAGTTTGTCATTCTTTCCAAGCCTTTTAGTAGGTAGGACTGGAAAATACATTTTCAATAGAAAACGCAACCTCCGAACTCATACATTTATTTCCAATTCCAATTTAGGATTTTGAAGTTTTAACTTATCTTTTTTGAGTTTTTATTTGTAAAGTTCTTTTTCTTCCCCTGAAAATCTTGGTTGCTAATTACACTAGCATAATTACTTTTTCCTTTGTCCATATCTGTAGATGTGTGATTATATGTGTATGTGAATAATATATACTAATTTATAATACATAGTACACAATATAGAATGTATAGCATATAGCATTTATTTATCACATGTACACATATATGTGAAATATTTTCAGAATAGCAATACGAGTATTATTACTAACAATGTGACTACAAAGTACTTTACGTTTTCTTTACAATGTATCCCATAAGAAATAGTCAAATTATTTTGTTTTGCACACATTTGAAGAGGTAGCTGAAGTGTGGCTAACTTCATCGATTTGATATTTAGGATAATCTCATTTTATTCTTGAATTTTTGTTAATTTGCCTTTAAAAAAATTTTTTTAATGTTTTTATTTTTGAGAGAGACAGAGACAGAGTGCGAGCAGGGGAGGGGCATAGAGCGAGGGAGACACAGAATCCGAAGCAGGCTCCAGGCTCCGAGCTGTCAGCACAGAGCCCGACGCGGGGCCTGAACCCACCAACCATGAGATCATGACCTGAGCCGAACTCAGACACTTAACCAGCTGAGTCATCCAGGCACCCCTAAATTTTTTTCTAATGTTTATTTTTGAGAGAGAGACAGAGGATGAGAGGGGGAGGGGCAGAGAGAGAAGGAGACACAGAATTCGAAACAGGCTCCAGGGCTGTGAGCTGTCAGCACAGAGCCCGATGCGGGGCTCAAACTCATGAGCTGGGAGATCATGACCTGAGCCAAAGTCAGATGCTTAACTGACTGAGCCAACCAGGTGCCCTTATTAATCGCCCTTTTGTTTTCTTTTATAATTATGTGTTTCAAACATGTGTAGGTTACTTTCACTTCTGCCCCTCCTTTTCTCTATAGCAAAACGTCTGATTTGTTTGTTGTTTATACATTGTGACTTAATTTTTCATATAAATAAATACACAGATATTTATATGCCTCTCCCATGCCTGTTCTTAATTAAATTGGTGGCATGTTATATAAACTTTTTCAAACTTGCTCTTTCCATCTGGCTTTACATTCTGGAGAGGAGTCGGGAGCAGTACATAGAAATATTTCTCGTCCCTTTTACCACTGCATTATACTCAGTTGCGTGGATATATGTAGTTAATGGATATTTAATTATTGTTCGTCTTCTGCTCTAGCAGATGGTGCTTCGGGGAGTGTCCTTGTGCACACATCTTTCATAGCTTTGCCCGCATATCTTCATCAAAGATTCTTGGCAGTGGGTTGGCTAGATGCAAGACAAATGCCCATGCAACGTTGGTCAGTAACACCCAGCTCCATGCCACTGGATCATTCCGTTGTGCATTCCCACCAGAAATAAAGGACCATGCCTATTTCCCTAGTCTTTCCAACATATTATGTTACCAAACTTTTATATTTTGCCAATTAATTGAGAAATGGCATCTCAGTGTCATTTGGTATGTCTAGGGGTGCGGGGTGGTTTTGTTTGCTCATTTTCTACAGTGCTTTGAATTCATAATGTTTTGGAAGAATCACCAGGCAGTCTCTATCATTATTTCTTCTCTCTCATTCTCTTTCTCTCCTTTTTCTGGAACTCAGTTACATATTTTTTAGACTTTTTCATCAAATTACATGTATCTATTATGCCCTCTTTTTAGTTTATGCCTTCTATCCATTTTTTTTTTTTTTTTGGTCTGTGCTTTCAATTTCTTTTTCTGAAATATCTTCTAGTTCCATATTTCTTTTATCTGTCATGTATTATGCCGGTAAGCCTATGAATTATATTCTAAACTTCTGTTATGGAATTTCCTTTTGGTTATTTTTGCTAACCAAAAATAAAATTACTCATCATTCTTTTAATCACTTAAACACTCATGGTGGGTCTGTTTCTACAGTCTTTTTTGTAGAGAAGGGGGTCTTAGTCTATGGCTGTATCTTGATTTCTTGAATGTCTAGGTTATTTTTAAATTAATGCCAGAGATCACATGCGAAAAATGTATAGAGTTACTTGAGGATCTGGCTGAAGTTACTTCAGATAGGATTTACTTTTTCTTCTCATTTCATGTGTTTTTATAGTGTGTTTATTTAGATATTGTGATGAGACCTCTTTTCTGTGCTATTTAAAATGAGAGTAAGTCGGGGCGCCTGGGTGGCGCAGTCAGTTAAGCGTCCGACTTCAGCTCAGCTCACGATCTCGCGGTCCGTGAGTTCGAGCCCCGCGTCAGGCTCTGGGCTGATGGCTCAGAGCCTGGAGCCTGTTTCCGATTCTGTGTCTGCCTCTCTCTCTGCCCCTCCCCCGTTCATGCTCTGTCTCTCTCTGTCCCAAAAATAAGTAAAAACGTTGAAAAAAAAAATTAAAAAAAAAATAAATAAATAAAATGAGAGTAAGAGTAGAAAACAGAATTTTATGTTTCGTTAGCTTGCTGTTTTAAGATAATTGTAGATTTCCGTGCAGTATTAAGAAATACTACAGAGAGAGCCACGTACCCGTCACCCACTTTCTTCCATTGGTAACATCCTATAGGACAATGTATCCCAACCAAGAAATGGCATCGGTACAATCCATGGACTTTATTGCTTAGATTTTACCAGTCTTACATGTGTGTATGTGTGTGTATATTGAGTTCAGTTCTATGCAATTGAATCCCACGTGTAGAGTCACGTGACCAGCACCACAACCACGATGGAAATATTGCCACCACAGAATCCCTCCTGTTACCTTTCGATAGCCTATCGCCCCCCTTCCCTGTCCATCTGTAACTCTTGGCAAACACTAGTCTCTTCCTGACCTCTATAACTTTTTTAATTTCAGGAGTGTTATGTAGTGGGATCACACAGTACATACCCTTCGAGACTGTATTTTTTTTTCATTCAGCCTAATTCTCTTGAGATCCATCTGCATTGTAGGTATTGTTAGATGTTCCTTTGATGGCTCAGGACTCTTCTGTAGCATGGATATGGCACAGCTTTAACTATTAAAGGACATCTGGATCATGTCCGGCCTGGGGGCTATTATGGAGAAAACTGCTAGGGTCATTTGTGTATAGGGGTTTGTGCCTAGAGAGTACAATTGCTGAGTCATCTGCTAATTGCATGATCTGTTTTGCAAGAACCCGGGAGTCAGGATTTTAAGGTTGCTGGGCCTTGGGGACGTATGTCATCACTGAGACTTTGCATCCGTTTCTGCTTCAACTGTGGAACCTGACTAGAACCTTTTAGAGCCCGACTGCTGCTGGTTTAGGTTGAGATTGGGAACCGGCACATATCCTTTTATTTGGATCTTGGTTCCAAGGGTCAGAACACAGGCTCAGAGTAGCTTACATACAACACGGATTTACTAAAAGGACTATTGAGGGGCGCCTGGATGGCTCAGTCGGTTGAGCATCCGACTCTTGATTTCAGCTCAGGTCACGATCTCACAGCTTGTGGGATCAAGCCCTGCATCAGGCTCTGTGCTGACAGTGCGGAGCCTGCTTGGGATGCTCTCTCCTTGTCTCTCTGCCCCTCCCCGACTCTCATGCACCTGCACAATCTCTTTTTTTTTTTTTCAAAATAAATAAACTTAAAAAAAAAAAAAAGGAAAAGAAAAACAAATTGCCCTACTGTGAGCTCCATAGGGAGTCCCCTACCTTATTTTCTCTGGACTTTCCTCACCTTTTTTAAGAAGTTTATTTTTGTTTACTTTTAAGTTCTTTGTAAGCAGCTTTAAATCCTTTCTGAAACAAGACAGTAATACATATATGCGCCCTGACACTTTGCAACATGCATTCATTTCAGCAGGAGAACGGCACCTAGAATAAACACAAAGCCACCCGATACACTACACAAATTCCAATTTGGAAATCTGGCCAACCTAATACCATCCCCAAATTTAATTTGACTAGTAATAGGATGGCAATTTTCCAATAATCCAGTGATTGAGATCTCTCAATTTCATGTTTTAAAAGCCACATTCTAGGGGCACTTGGGTGGCTCAGTCGGTTAGGTGTCTGACTCTTGAGTTTGGCTCAGGTCATGATCTCATGGTTCGTGGGATCGAGCCCCGTGTGGGGCTCTGCGCTGACAGCACAGAGCCTGCTTGGGATTCTTTCTCTGCCTCTCTCCCTGCCCCTCCCCAACTTGTGTGCACGCACGAAGGCACGCTTGCTCTCTCTCTCTCTCTCTCTCAAAATAAATAAAGTTAAAAAAAAAAAAGGACGGTCAAGTCACTTGCAAAGCAATGGTTTAGATGGGCATCTGGGGATAATCAGTCCTAGGGGTTTCAGTGTTGTCTTTCCTCTGCCTCTTAGTTCGAGCCAGCTTCACTCCTTCCTGCCTTGGCCCCTTCACCCTTGCGGCAGGTGGAGAATATGGCCACTTGCCACGCTCAGCTCAGGCCTCCCGGCTCCCTGTTCTCAGAGAACATACCTGACCCTGGTTGCAGTTCTAGAAATCCTGGATGGAACTCTGAATGCCTTGGTGGGTCAGATGCCTAGTTCACAGCCCTGGTGTCAACCAAGTGGCAGAGATGGGGGGTTGTTGTAAGTCAGAGGTGCCTCCGGTCGCATCAGTCAACAAAGGAGGACCTGGTGGGGTGGGGCTTGCTCAAGCTCATTCGGGGCTCGTAGCTGAGCCACAAGTGCCTGGTATTTGCCTCCTGCTCGTGGCTTTGCCTAATTCTCCTTGTTCGGGAGGCAGAGGTCAGCCTCCCTTCTCTCCTGTTGCAGGAGGTGAATAGTGTTTATTAGAAGCCTAAATAGATAGAACATAGGGACAGACAGCATTTCCGGTCACAAGCCAAGTGGAGTGAAATGCAGGCCATAAGGAATTTGCTGAACAAGGGGTCGTTGGCGACAGGAGGGCCTGTGTGAGCACGTAGGTGAGGCTGGGCTCTCTTTGGGCTTCTGCAGCCCCCACAGTGTACTCACTGGCCCCCACTGTCAGGCTCTGCCCCTGTACCACTCCGGAGCAAGTATCTGTGGGCTCACAAGGACACACACTGCAGCGGATCCTTGGGAAGTCTGCGCGTCCAAAGCGCCTCCAGATACGTTTTGTCGATTTGCCTGAGCGGTTACAGTTGGCCTCTGACAGTGTCTCTAACAGACCACTCTGATTTCCATTTCCAATGTGACCACTCCAGGTCCGTCTTTCTGTCTCTCTCACCATCTCTCTCTTTTGCTTTTTATTTTTATTTATTTATTTATTTTTTTAATATATGAAATTTATTGTCAAATTGGTTTCCATACAACACCCAGTGCTCATCCCAAAAGGTGCCCTCCTCATTACCCATCACCCACCCTCCCCTCCCTCCCACCCCCCATCAACCCTCAGTTTGTTCTCAGTTTTTAACCGTCTCTTATGTTTTGGCTCTCTCCCATTCTAACCTCTTTTTTTTTTGTTTGTTTCCTTCCCTTCCCCATGGGTTTCTGTTAAGTTTCTTAGGATCCACATAAGAGTGAAACCATATGGTATCTGTCTTTCTCTGTATGGCTTATTTCACTTAGCATCACACTCTCCAGTTCCTTCCACGTAGCTACAAAAGGCCATATTTCATTTTTTCTCATTGCCACGTAGTACTCCATTGTGTATATAAACCACAATTTCTTTATCCATTCATCAGTTGATGGACATTTAGGCTCTTTCCATCATTTGGCTATTGTTGAGAGTGCTGCTATAAACATTGGGGTACAAGTGCCCCTATGCATCAGTACTCCTGTATCCCTTGGATAAATTCCTAGCAGTGCTATTGCTGGGTCATAGGGTAGGTCTATTTTTAATTTTCTGAGGAACCTCCACACTGCTTTCCAGAGCAGCCGCACCAATTTGCATTCCCACCAACAGTGCAAGAGGGTTCCCGTTTCTCCACATCCTCTCCAGCATCTATAGTCTCCTGATTTGTTCATTTTGGCCACTCTGACTGGCGTGAGGTGATATCTGAGTGTGGTTTTGATTTGTATTTCCCTGATAAGGAGCGACATTGAGCATCTTTTCATGTGCCTGTTGGCCATCCGGATGTCTTCTTTAGAGAAGTGTCTATTCATGTTTTCTGCCCATTTCTTCACTGGGTTATTTGTTTTTCGGGTGTGGAGTTTGGTGAGCTCTTTATAGATTTTGGATACTAGCCCTTTGTCCGATATGTCATTTGCAAATATCTTTTCCCATTCCGTTGGTTGCCTTTTAGTTTTGTTGGTTGTTTCCTTTGCTGTGCAGAAGCTTTTTATCTTCATAAGGTCCCAGTAATTCACTTTTGCTTTTAATTCCCTTGCCTTTGGGGATGTGTCGAGTAAGAGATTGCTACGGCTGAGGTCAGAGAGGTCTTTTCCTGCTTTCTCCTCTAAGGTTTTGATGGTTTCCTGTCTCACATTCAGGTCCTTTATCCATTTTGAGTTTATTTTTGTGAATGGTGTGAGAAAGTGGTCTAGTTTCAACCTTCTGCATGTTGCTGTCCAGTTCTCCCAGCACCATTTGTTAAAGAGGCTGTCTTTTTTCCATTGGATGTTCTTTCCTGCTTTGTCAAAGATGAGTTGGCCATACGTTTGTGGGTCTAGTTCTGGGGTTTCTATTCTATTCCATTGGTCTGTGTGTCTGTTTTTGTGCCATCTCTTTTGCTTTTTAAATCCTCTGTGAAATGTTTGCCCCCACATCACCAACATGGCGTATTTCCAGACAGTCTGGGCTCTGGGGACCCTTTATGCCAGCCCCAAGGAAGGACGCTGCGAGTTATCTCCGGCTCCGGGACCTCGGGGCCTCGGGGGGCCTTTTCTGCAGGTCAGGACCCGGGCTGCCGCAGGTGGGTTCCTGGCCGCCTCCGCTAAAAAACCTCTTCTCTGCTGCTTCATGGGACTGGGGGGGTGTGAAACCATGCCATGTGTCTTTCTGTGTCTTCGCAAGAGAGATGGGCCACCGGTTTGTCACAGGGCTTCAGGGTGACGTTGGCAATAGTGAGATAGTGCTGGGGCGAAAAGAGAATTGGTGATGGGCGAATCCCAGGTGTGATGTTACCATCTGACTCACTTCCTTCCGGGTGCCTTGCGGCATACAGCTTTGTTCCCTCTTGCATCCCTGTCGGTTGATTAAAAGGGCGGCCTGCCTCCGTTCATCCTTGTCAGGTGTGCTGTTGACCACAGTTACTTAAAAAGGCGTGAAGGTATCCACGTCGCTGGCGCACAACAATGCGTGTTATGTTTTGCACTCGCCCAGCACAACCTGCAGATGATGGGAGGTGACACGTGAGCGGCCGAGGGTTGATATCGGCAGACACGTCTCATGCCCTGTCCCTGGCCGCTCGTTTGCTGCCTCCGAGTTGTCAGGGATGTTGAAAACAGGAATGGGAAGTCCCAGCTTGACAGGTTCCATTTGTACCGGGAAAGACGCTTTGGGAAGAACCGGACAAGGACCCTGGCAGTGCCCGGCCAGACCTGCTGGCCAGGAACTCAGCAAGGCCAGGAGAAGGGGTCTGTCAGGGGAAGAGTGTCAGAGACACCCTGTGGGATGCCGGGAGGCCTTCCCGACGGCCCTGCGAGCAGGAGTACCGGTCGCCCAGGTCAGGAAACTTCAGAGGAGGCACAGACTCGGTGGGAGTGGCTTCTTCA